>NC_079508.1:29245441-29585407 GCF_030052815.1 Hevea brasiliensis | reverse complement strand
AGAATAAAACCCGAATTGGGGTATTTTGGTCATTTAACACCTAGAGTTGCCTTTTGACCTCAATTTCCATTAAAAATAAATGATATTACACTTTAGAAATGTCATGAAAAATTAAATTGTGATACAATATGTAAATAGTAAAAGAATGGAGCTAAATGAGAAAATAAGGAATCTTTAACTAATTAAACATTAAAATGAACTTAGTGCTCCCCTAACTTGAATATTGGGACACTAAAATATACTTTGGGATAGCAGATTGCAATCATTATTGTCACACCCTACCCCTCTGTAAGGCATGACATGATCCCGTAGTATACCTAATTAATTATCAACTCCGTCTACTGATAACCCATTAAATACACTACAAGGGATTTTAAAAACTTTTCTTACTTCTTTCACAGTGGTAAGCACTATTTACAGGTGTTAAAAACTTTTGTGAACTGAAGTGATAGAACTAACACATTTGACTTATTTGGAATTTCTGTAAAAATTTTGGTAGAGTGCCATCTGTATTTTGGATAAAACAGTTCTACAGAAAACCTGTAAAAAGCACTTCAATATATATTTCCAAATCTCAACTCAAACAAAATTCAACACAATATTTTTCTCAACTCAATCCACAACAATTTTTTAGTATTTTCAAAGGATGAGATAAAAGAAATATAATACGAATTTTACAAGTCAAAATAACCCATAATTTATTTTACAACTTCAATGTACAATTTTAATTTACAACTGCTCAAATAATTTACATACATATTATTACATGCATACATCAGACCTATGTACATGGGTATACCTATAATATACCTGGAGCTGGTCTGAAAGTGTCTTCAAAGAAACTTACTCACTGCTCTATGCTCTTCTTACCTGCGACAGCATACAAAGCTATCGCTGGGTGGTGAACTCAGTGGTGCACAACTATAATTTAAAACATAATACAATATACATTGATAAAATTTACAGTAAATAATTTGGAAATCTGAATACTCATCAAATTCCAAAACTCAAAATATTCATTGCCAATAATGTAAATCATTTGTATAAATGACTTTGATCACAAAATTCAATTTATCAAATCATGACTAACCATTTAAGTAATTCCAACAAAATCAATTATACATAAACCATAATTGAAATCACAATTCTTTACCATTCAAAAGCCATTCTGTATCTCAAAAATCATTATGTATCTCAAAAATTAATCTTTATCTCAAAACCATGTTGTATCTCAAAAACCACGTTGTAGCTCAAAAACCATGCTGTATCTCACAAATCATTCTTTATCTCACTAACTATGCAAGACTAATCCGATAGGGCCATCTTCGATGTGATTCTAACTCCCTATGGTCGGGGAGGTCAAATCAGATTCTAACTCCCTATGGTCGGGGAGGTCGAATCATCGTGCACAGTACCATCACAATAATGAATCTTCCGCAAGGGCCATAACGATAAAATAAACTTAGATCTAACCTCAAATCAGAGGAAAATCTAAGCCTGTGCACGTACCATGGTAATCAAAACACAACTAACTCCATTGTCTTCTCAACAAATGAGAGAGATGGGCAATAACCTAGTCAAGCATCTATAATGAGATATAAAACAATATCACAATCCTTTTAGTGAGCATAAATCACAATATAATTCGATTCAACGTCAATTCCAATATCCAATAATTTTTTATGCTCAACACAATTCAAATAATAAATTTGCATTTTTCCATGAAAATTACCATCATAATTCAAAACATGTTCTATCACAATTTTCTAAAACATAATTTATTCAATCCATAACAATGCTTAATACTTGTGGAAATACCATTTCACAAAGCTAAATTCATACATACTATAACAATTTTCAATAATCATTGAATTAAATCCAATGCTTGTTAAACATAATACATAAGAAAAATATGTCATTTAATCATATGAAATATTCAAAACAAAATCAGGGAAAAAACTAGCTGTGCATAAACCTCGATGGTCTCTCACAGTGCCGACTCAGTGTTTCCTTCCCTTTCCCTGAGTCTTTACTAACTGAGAAACACAATTTGAAGTGTTTCAGTACTAAATTAAACTGTCTCTAACGATAATGCTTGATAAGTAGTTCACTGAAATCTATTATTTGCTTAATCACCTAATATATCGACCCTCGATGCGTTCTAGGTAAACTCGGTTTTAGTGTCATTAATATGTCACATTCGATAGGGTTTTAAGGTTAGTACGTTTTACCAAACTCATTTCCTTGTTTAGTGCATTTTAATGCAACTTGCTGGATTCCGGGATACTAGTTTGACCTAGCTGGACGACCTAGTTTCCTCGGTTTTCGGGTCTCGATCAAAACTACAAACTTGTAGATCTATGTCTTATTGCACGCGGGGCGAAATTTCAAGTCATTCTGAGTTATGTAGACCAAGTTATGGTCATTTTACTATTGCTGCTCAAATGGCATCAAATTAGGTCATTTTAGGTCACTTTAGGTCATTTTAGGTTCGGCCAGTTTTTGGACCCGAACTTGTGCAAGCTGTTTGACTTGCTTATGGTCATTTCTGGGCTTTGGTGTCTTCATAAGGCTTGTAGGTATGGGTCTTACTATTCATGGTTAAAATTTCAGGTCAACTGGACCTGTTTTGAGTGAGTTATGGCCTAAACACTAACTGCTGCCCAATTGGTCAGTTTTCAGGTTTCAATTGCACCTAATCCGAATTGGTCATTTTTTTATGTCACCTTGCAAGTAGAATTTTGGTATGCTTTCTTAATGAAAGTTGGCACATTTTGTGCCTAGTTTCACCTCCAATTGGTCTCATACCAATTGAGGTTACACATTTAAAGTTATAGGCTAAAATGCATAATGCCCTTAATTACCTTACTTATACATGTATCCATTACACATTTAATTGCTATATGTCCACTTCCCTTACCAATTCTGTTTTGGTACATTACCAAAACCACATACCTCTTCACTTTAAAGTCACTTTGGGCAGATTACAATTATCCTCAATACACAAATTAAAACTCAAATTTACAAAGTCTAAGTACAATCACATATACACCTAAACATTACTCATTCTTACATACACTTTACACAACCAATCTATATACATATCCATCAATCCTCAATGTCAATATTCTGCCAATACCTTCATGAACTCATACATTTATTAAAGTGTCCCAAGGCTGCCGAAATGTTCTACAATGCCAAAGTGTCCCACAATTCGTCAATCTCCAATTTAAGTGCACAATCACCACATTTTCATGGAAATAACTTACTAGGATATTAAATCCCTCTACTCAACATGAATTTACATCAAATATATGTAATAATAAATCATTAAATACATAACTCCATGGCTGTCCAAAATGGACATATCAATAACTCCTCAAACTTGAAAATTTTCTTCACAAATCCAACACCCATAACATGTACACAAAGTTTAACAAAGCAATATTCAAAAATGTAAACTTACCTATGGTTGGAACTTGCTAAACCTTGATTAAAATTCTTGATTTTGGTATCAAGCTCTTCCTTATGATGTGTAGACAATCTTTAATGAAGCAATCTAAGTGATTGGAGATGAAATGGAGGGATGGATCAAGCTCCAAGTGAAACGGCAATGGAGTTCTTCTTTCTTCTCAAATCGGCATGGTTGAGGAAATTTGAAGAAATGAATTTGCAGATTGCATATTTGGTGTACACATGCCCCATTTAACTTAGTTTATTCCTTTAGTGGCCCACTCACACTTATTAAATCATATAATAATTTAAATGTGTTATTTACACCTTTTTCACTCCACTTTTGGCTATTTGTATTAGGTACCCCCAAATTAATTTTTTATTTTATTTTCTAAGTGTAATATTATTTATTTTTAATGGACATTTAGGTCAAAAGACAATTCAGGATGTCAAATGACCATAATGCCCTTGTTCGGGTTGCATTCCCGATTTTTCGGTAACACCGGGTTTTGTCCGTTTTTCGATTTCTCACTTTTCTTTGTACTAATTATTTAATTTTTCTTTGATATTTATAATGATATTTATACTTCAATTGATGTCTCTTTAAGTCCTAAAAATATTTTCCAGGGTTCCCTGCAGTCCAGGGCTAGTCAACAGTCCACGCCGTGACTTCCCAGTGCGGTCACCCATCGCTAGGGTTTTCGGCTCGCTTAACTTGGTTACATTTCTTTGCTATTATTTTTCCTTTGTTTTTCTTGTATTTTCTTTTCTTGTATTTCATTATTTTATGTCTCCTCACTCATATTGAAGTGTAGTTCTAGGCATCCTAGCTGTCCGGACAACACTGGTCACCGGAATAGTAGAACGCACTACCGAACTTAGGGGTGTTACAATTCTTCCCCCCCCCCCCTAAAATAAATTTTGTCTCGAAATTTTACCTGGCATTAGTCTCTGAATAGCTGTGGGTGTTGTCTCCTCATATCCTCTTCACGTTCCCAAGTAGCTTCCTGGCCTGAATGATGGTTCCACAGCACTTTAACCAGGTGTATCTGTTTATTCCTCAGCTGCTTTACCTCATAAGCCAGAATTTTTATGGGTTCTTCCTCATATGAGAGGTCTGGATTTACTTCAATCTCTTCAACTGATAGTACATGAGATGGGTCGGATCTGTACCTCCTTAACATGGACACATGGAAGACGCTGTGTATCCTTACTAGCTCTAGAGGTAATGCTAACCGATATGCCAAAGGACCCACTCTTTCCAGAACCTCATATGGTCCGATGAAACGAGGACTCAGTTTCCCCTTTCTGCCAAATCTCATAATCCTCTTCCAAGGAGAAACTTTGAGGAATACCTTATCACCCACTGCATATTCAATATCTCTTCTTTTCAAATCAACATAGGACTTCTGACGATCTGATGCAGCCTTGAGTCTATTTCTAATCAATCTGATCTTTTCCTCTGTCTGCTGAACAATTCTGGCCCAATCATCTTCCTTTCACCTACTTCATCCCAACATAAGGGAGTTCTGCACTTTCTGCCATACAAAGCTTCATATGGAGGCATCCCAATGCTTGATTGGTAGCTGTTGTTATAAGCAAACTCAATCAAAGGCAAGTGTGTATCCCAACTACCTTCAAATTCAATCACACAAGCCCGTAGCATATCCTCCAATGTCTGAATAACCCTTTTAGGTTGGCCATGCATGCGTGGGTGGAATCTTTGTCTTTGAAGTTCAATCTAGTTCCTAGGGCTCTCTGAAGACTACCCCAGAATCTAGAAGTGAACCTAGGATCTCTGTCAGATACAATTGATACTGGCACTCCATGCAATTTTACAATTTCATATATGTACAATCTGGCTAATCTTTCCAAGCTATAGTCCATCCGAACTGGTAAAAAGTGAGCAGACTTGGTTAGTCTGTCAATTATGACCTATACTGCATCTTGACTATTCTGTGTCCTCGGAAATCTCATCACAAAATCCATAGTTATCCATTCTCTTACTATGTTTCATAGGGTGCTATTTGTATGCTAGCTCGACACTTATTATTATATACAAATTCTGTTAGTGGGATGTATCTGTCCCATCTCCCCTCGGATTCAAGGACAGAAGTTCTCAGTATATTCTCGAGGGTTTATTACATTTTACAGGTTATTATTATCATTTCATTTCATTATTTATAGAAACTCAACAATTTTAAAATTTACCTGAATCACTTGTTTCGATTGTCCATCCGTCTGAGGATGATAAGTCGTACTGATATCTTTAAGCTTATAGCAATTACTGTGGTACAGGTAATTCACATTAATATAACTGAGTCATGGACTCTAGCTACCTTACAAGTGTAATCATTTGATAGGCTAGTTCTGAAGTTTTAAATTTCTGACTAAAATTTTCACATTTATTTCCAGTACTAGTACTCTATTAAGTGCAATCAGTATCAATTTATAGATTACTTACAAATATTCTTAATTTATTGTACCACGAGGAAGCACGTAGCTCTACACAATAATCCCATGTCGCATCAGTCTGCGACTTACAATACAAACATCGAGAACATTATATAGTCACTACGTTATAACCTCATGGGTTAGGTTTTCTAACATCTTATCTTTCTCGAATCCACTAATATCCTAAACCAATTCTGATTACAATATCCATTAATAATTACTAACAGTAACATCTTTGCCCTCATCTAGAGCAATTCTATTACTATAACTTACTTTTAGGTCCTCTTGCCTTACATTAAGTAGGCTCGCCATTTAGCTTTATAATTTATGGTATGTTAGAAAATACTTTTAGCTACAATTCTTCCAAAATTAATGTCAATCATACTTGTTATTGTAGTTTTGATCCTAAAAGACTAGTCACTAACGCATCAAAATTCATTTCCATGTAAAGGAATAACAACAGAACATATAGTTCTGACACTAACATACAACTAAGTAGTGCTGGGATCAAATAATAACTAATTGTTTCTTTCAAAAATTAAGAACTTACTAGCAGCTACATTTGAAGTTTCTGCTCCTTTTACTTGGCGCATAGTGGACTCTCCGACTGGTGCACTACTATATTCGGGTTGATTCACTGTGTTATAGTGGTGAGGAGTACCAACTCTATTTCTATCTTGACTCTGACTGACGGTC
Source organism: Hevea brasiliensis (assembly GCF_030052815.1). Taxonomy (NCBI): domain Eukaryota; kingdom Viridiplantae; phylum Streptophyta; class Magnoliopsida; order Malpighiales; family Euphorbiaceae; genus Hevea; species Hevea brasiliensis. The sequence goes on along the minus strand of NC_079508.1, from coordinate 29,578,804 downwards.
TGTGAACTCCGGAGAGCAGATCGAGGTGGTTTAGCACAATCTTTAGCAAAGTGTCCAAGTTTTCCACAATTGTAACAGGCTCCAAAGGCCTTACGACAAATACCTCCATGTAGCTTACCACAAACATGGCAAAAACGGGTAGAATAGGAACTTCTGGTTGTTCGACGACTAGATCTTAGTGGTCTCTGCCCTGATGATCCGCCTCTATCATATTTCTGAGCTCGGGGTTCCTCAAATTCTTTTCTCTTCCCCAAATTACTGTTCGAACTCTGACCCATAGGTTTCTCCCTCTTTTCCATTTCACACTGCCCTTGTGGGGGTTGGGTCTGTACTTGGGCTTGGGCTGACAGATTATCAGCCAGTTGTTGAAAGAAAGTGGCCATTTGTTGGGCCATTTGTGAAGTAATTTGTACTAGTAAAACTGGTACAGTCGGGCCTTTGACATTTTGTGGAGCTGGGGCCTCAACTTGTTCTTCTGCCATCACAGACTGTTCTATTGTCTCATTCTTCTCTTCCATTTTTTTTCACAGAATTTTCTATTCCTGTACAACCAACACAAGGAGATTCCTCTCCATTAGTTCACATTTATGATGTAAATGTACTATATGTATCAAACATTTAAGCAGTTGTAGTTCTGACAAAAAGATTTCAAATTCACAGTTCGAAATTCACTTTAAAACCATTGCTCTGATACCACTTAAACATGTCACACCCTACCCCTCTATAAGGCATGACATGATCCCGTAGTATACCTAATGAATTATCAACTCCGTCTACTGATAACCCATTAAATACACTACAAGGGATTTTAAAAACTTTTCTTACTTCTTTCACAGTGGTGAGTACTATTTACAGGTGTTAAAAACTTTTGTGAACTGAAGTGATAGAACTAACACATTTGACTTATTTGGAATTTCTGTAAAAATTTTGGCAGAGTGCCATCTGTATTTTGGATAAAACAGTTCTTCAGAAAACCTGTAAAAAGCACTTCAACATATATTTCCTAATCTCAACTCCAACAAAATTCAACACAATATTTTTCTCAACTCAATCCACAACAATTTTTCAGTATTTTCAAAGGATGAGATAAAAGAAATATAATACGAATTTTACAAGTCAAAATAACCCATAATTTATTTTACAACTTCAATGTAAAATTTTAATTTACAACTGCTCAAATAATTTACATACATATTATTACATGCATACATCAGACCTATGTACATGGGTATACCTATAATATACCTGGAGCTAGTCTGAAAGTGTCTTCAAAGAAACTTACTCACTGCTCTATGCTCTTCTTACCTGCGACAGCATACAAAGCTATCGCTGAGTGGTGAACTCAGTGGTGCACAACTATAATTTAAAACATAATACAATATGCATTGACAAAATTTACAGTAAATAATTTGGAAATCTGAATACTCATCAAATTTCAAAATTCAAAATATTCATTGCCAATAATGTAAATCATTTGTATAAATGACTTTGATCACAAAATTCAATTTATCAAATCATGACTAACCATTTAAGTAATTCCAACAAAATCAATTATACATAAACCATAATTGAAATCACAATTCTTTACCATTCAAAAGCCATTATGTATCTCAAAAATCATTATGTATCTCAAAAATTAATCTTTATCTCAAAACTATGTTGTATCTCAAAAACCACGCTGTAGCTCAAAAACCATGCTGTATCTCACAAATCATTCTTTATCTCACTAACTATGCAAGACTAATCCGATAGGGCCATCTTCGATGTGATTCTAACTCCCTATGGTCGGGGAGGTCAAATCAGATTCTAACTCCCTATGGTCGGGGAGGTCGAATCATTGTGCACAGTACCATCACAATAATGAATCTTCCGCAAGGGTCATAATGATAAAATAAACTTAGATTTAACCTCAAATCAGAGGAAAATCTAAGCCTGTGCACGTACCATGGTAATCAAAACACAACTAACTCCATTGTCTTCTCAATAAATGAGAGAGACGGGCAATAACCTAGTCAAGCATCTATAGTGAGATATAAAACAATATCACAATCCTTTTAGTGAGCATAAATCACAATATAATTCGATTCAACGTCAATTCCAATATCCACTAATTTTTTATGCTCAACACAATTCAAATCATAAATTTGCATTTTTCCATGAAAATTACCATCACAATTCAAAGCATGTTCTATCACAATTTTCTAAAACATAATTTATTCAATCCATAACAATGCTTAATACTTGTGGAAATACCATTTCACAAAGCTAAATTCATACATACTATAACAATTTTCAATAATCATTGAATTAAATCCAATACTTGTTAAACATAATACATAAGAAAAATATATCATTTAATCATATGAAATATTCAAAACAAAATCAGTAAAAAAACTAGCTGTGCACAAACCTCTGATGACTGTCTCCTGGTCTGGACTCAGTGTTTCCTTCCCTTTCCCTGAGTCTTTACTAACTGAGAAACACAATTTGAAGTGTTTCAATACTAAATTAAACTGTCTCTAACGATAATGCTTTATAAGTAGTTCACTGAAATTTATTATTTGCTTAATCACCTAATATATCGACCCTCGATGCGTTCTAGGTAAACTAGGTTTTAGTGTCATTAATATGTCACGTTCGATAGGGTTTTAGGGTTGGTACGTTTTACCAAACTCATTTCCTTGTTTAGTGCATTTTAATGCAACTTGCTGGATTCCGAGATACTAGTTTGACCTAGCCGGACGACCTAGTTCCCTCGGAATTCGGGTCTCGGTCAAAACTACAAACTTGTAGATCTATGTCTTATTGCACGCGGGGCAAAATTTCAGGTCATTCCGAGTTATGTAGACCAAGTTATGGTCATTTTACTATTGCTGGTCAAATGTCATCAAATTAGGTCATTTTAGGTCACTTTAGGTCATTTTAGGTTCGGCCAGTTTTTGGACCCGAAATTGTGCAAGCTGTTTGACTTGCTTATGGTCATTTCTGGGTTTTTGTGTCTTCATAAGACTTGTAGGTATGGGTCTTAACTATTCATGGTTAAAATTTCAGGTCAATTGGACGTGTTTTGAGTGAGTTATGGCCTAAACACTAACTGCTGCCCAATTGGTCAGTTTTCAGGTTTCAATTGCACCTAATCCGAATTGGTCATTTTTTTATGTCACCTTGCAAGTAGAATTTTGGTATGCTTTCTCAATGAAAGTTGGCACATTTTGTGCCTAGTTTCACCTCCAATTGGTCTCATACCAATTGAGGTTACACATTTAAAGTTATAGGCTAAAATGCATACTGCCCTTCATTACCTTACTTATACAAGTATCCATTACACATTTAATTGCTATATGTCCACTTCCCTTACCAATTCTGTTTTGGTACATTACCAAAACCACATACCTCTTCACTTTAAAGTCACTTTGGGCAGATTACAATTATCCTCAATACACCAATTAAAACTCAAATTTACAAAGTCTAAGTACAATCACATATACACCTAAACATTACTCATTCTTACATACACTTTACACAACCAATCTATACACATTTCCATCAATCCTCAATGTCAATATTCTGCCAATACCTTCATGAACTCATACATTTATCAAAGTGTCCCAAGGCTGCCGAAATGTTCTACAATGCCAAAGTGTCCCACAATTCGTCAATCTCCAATTTAAGTGCACAATCACCACATTTTCATGGAAATAACTTACTAGGATATTAAATCCCTCTACTCAACATGAATTTACATCAAATATATGTAATAATAAATCATTAAATACATAACTCCATGGCTGTCCAAAATGGACATATCAATAACTCCTCAAACATGAAAATTTTCTTCACAAATCCAACACCCATAACATGTACACAAAGTTTAACAAAGCAATATTCAAAAATGTAAACTTACCTATGGTTGGAACTTGCTAAACCTTGATTAAACTTCTTGATTTTGGTATCAAGCTCTTCCTTATGATGTGTAGACAATCTTTAATGAAGCAATCTAAGTGATTGGAGATGAAATGGAGGGATGGATCAAGCTCCAAGTGAAACGGCAATGGAGTTCTTCTTTCTTCTCAAATCGGCATGGTTGAGGAACTTTGAAGAAATGAATTTGCAGATTGCATATTTGGTGTACACATGCCCCATTTAACTTACTTTATTCCTTTAGTGGCCCACTCACACTTATTAAATCATATAATAAGTTAAATGTGTTATTTACACCTTTTTCACTCCACTTTTGGCTATTTGTATTAGGTACCCCCAAATTAATTTTTTATTTTATTTTCTAAGTGTAATATTATTTATTTTTAATGGAAATTTAGGTCAAAAGACAATTCGGGATGTCAAATGACCATAATGCCCCTGTTTGGGTTGCATTCCCGATTTTTCAGTAACACCGGGTTTTGTCCGTTTTTCGATTTCTCACTTTTCTTTGTACTAATTATTTAATTTTTCTTTGATATTTATAATGATATTTATACTTCAATTGATGTCTCTTTAAGTCCTAAAAATATTTTCCAGGGTTCCCCGCAGTCCAGGGCTAGTCAACGGTCCACGCCGTGACTTCCCGGTGCGGTCACCCATCGCTAGGGTTTTCGGCTCGCTTAACTTGGTTACATTTCTTTGCTATTATTTTTCCTTTGTTTTTCTTGTATTTTCTTTTCTTGTATTTCATTATTTTATGTCTCCTCACTCATATTGAAGTGTAGTTCTAGGCATCCTAGCTGTCCGGACAACACTGGTCACCGGAACAGTAGAACGCACTACCGAACTTAGGGGTGTTACAATTATCATCTTCATCTTCAACCTTTAAAGCTTTGGCCGAATTGAACCTCCATGGAAGTCCACCATGGCCAAACTCCCTCCATCAACATGCACCATTGATCAAGCCATCCTTTCCTCTTGATTCCTTCATTAAAGCTAGCCTACTTACCTTGGGGAAGATATTGGCAACAAGAAAAACAAGATTTGGTGAAGTTTTGATAAGCTTCAAAAGTGATAAGTGTCCAAAACCTCTCCCTTGCTTTAGTAAACCTTGTGTTTAGGTTGAGGTGAGTATTTTGGTTAAGAGAAATGAAGAAAATCTTGAGAAATGAAATGGTCCATTTTCGGCAGCCATGAATATATGTTGTAGTTGAATTTTTCTTACCTCTAATGGATGGAAACTAAGGTTGAATAACTTAAATGGAGGAAGTAGTAAGTTAAAATCTAAGTATGTGCATGTGGTGCTTGAATTTGTGTGTGAACATGTAGTTATTGATGAATTATGCTAATGTTAAATTGTGGGCAGCAAGTGTAAGTGATATAGAAGTATGATTATGTTGAAGTGTATGTGTAATATTGACATTGAGATATGTTGAATTTTGGTGGAAGTGAATGTTGAACTTAATGGTGAATTGTGTGCATTAAGCACTTGAATATTCTGCCCAAAATTGTTGTTGGAATTGTGTACAATGTATATATGAAAGTGTTATTGATTGAATATTGAAGTAATGAGGAGGAGAAGGAATATCAAATTGGAAGTGTATGTGCTTTGTGCAGGTTGTGTATTGAAGGCAGTACCTAAATTAGACCATAAGTGCCAAACTGTGAACCCAATTGGTATGAGGCCAATGGGGGTGAAACTAGACACCAAATAGGCCAAATTTCATGTAGAAATATTGCCAAAATTCTGCCTAGAAATTGACCTTAAAAATGACCAAATCCGGAATAGCAACCTTGCAACCCAGATTTTTGACCATAGAATAATAGTCCTTGGGATGACCATAACTCACTCAAAACAGGTCCAATTGACCTGAAATTTTTACCATGGTTAGTTTAGACATAGAGCTACAATTCTTATGAGGACACTAAAGCCTAGAAATGGCCAGAACCAAGTCAAATGGCTTGCACAAATTCAGGTACAAAAATTGCCGAACCAAAAGTGACCTAAAATTGATTAAATTTTGCACTAAAGGTGCAATCTGTCCAGCTTTAGTAAATTAACCATATCTTGGTCTATACAACTCAGAATGACCTGAAATTTTGCCCCACGTGCAATAAGACATAGAGCTACAATTTTGCTTCTTTGACTAGAAGCTAAAAACCAAGAGAAATAGGACTTTAAGCTAGAACAATCTAGCACACAAAAATTAAGAATTTGACATTTTACATACAATGATGCTTGAAGCATTTTGGCAATGAATGCCAACTTGTAAAAATGGTAAATTGCATTATATTGGTAGCATATTGAGATATAAATTGTCACATATTAATGCTAGAAAAAACTTATCCATATTACCTAAAAAGGTCAACATATGCATTAACTTGTGAATTATATAATAGTTAGTAAACTCCAAAATTTGAAGAATTAAACAATTAATTTATAGTGTGCCATAGTTTGCCTAGATGACTAGTATGGATAGGTTGGCATGCCAATAGGATTCTGACAGCTGTTCTGTAAATGGCTTCATGCCATACTGTATTTTTACGGCTTATTATGCTGCACTGTGACTTTAATAGCCTACAGCTACACATATTGTGTATTTATTCTTGGCTTATCGCCAGATTGACTATATGGCTTCTTATCCACACTATTTGCACACCGAGAGACACTTTGTGACCGATGGTGTGACAGCCCGAGGTACTAGGTACCTAGTGCCAGTATATTCGTTTATCCAGTCTGGTCAGTAGATAGGCTACACGGGCAGTAATTCAAGTACTATTAAATTCAAATAGCTAAATCCAGTCTACTGACATACAACACCACCAAAAATTCATAAACACTTTATTTACTTTATTTTAGTATATATTTCTTTATATTTGGCACCACTAAGCAAAATTTCTTAGCGCATTATTTTTGTAAAGCATAGGTATTGGAGACACAACTGGGAGCCCAGCAGACTTATGACCGGGTGAAACATCAGATCTGCACAGGAGTCCAGAGTCATCTGCACTGCATTGCATACATGGTAGGATTTAGGATATCTTGTATTTTGTACTTTTGTTGTATTTTTGAAATTCGGCCTTATATTTTGTAATATTATGAAAGCCCTAAAGTTTGTAATATCTTGTACATATTAAATAACATAGAGATTTTCTAGATATATTTAAATTATTATGGACTGTATTATAGAACTGTTTAATGACTATAAAAGTCTATTGACTTTACTGAGAAATAGAAACTGTGAAAATTTTGAGATTTTGATATTATCATATTGAACTATTTTCAACAGGTTTGGAAGGACAGTTTGTCCGAAATACAGATGGCACCTTGCCAAATTTTTATTACCAATCTTGAAACATTGATTTTATCAAAGTATGAAAATAGTATTAGCATGATATGAATATTACATAAAAGACTTCTTGAAATTAAATTGAGCCCAGGAAATGAAATAATCACAGACTAGGTGTTTTGGCACGCCGTGTAGCACGCCTTGCTCAGTTATTCTGTAGACGAGTGAAGGGTGTTACAAGGGTAATCCCATCTTGACTGACCTCCTATCTCTATATATAACTTGTTAGAGCCAACACATGCTGGTATAGCCATACATAGTATAAGTATGTAAGTGGTATCAAACTCAAACCACCTATACATGAGATAATCGCGTCATCTCAGGTTGAAGGACTATGTGAACTAGTATGATCTAGATGATAATATAATTATAAGAGTAAGCTACATGTGTATATCATCTATGCACGACTGGTTTGGCCTATTTATCTTATAAGTGCCCACTGTATTTGTCTCGACATCATAATGTCAGATGGCATCAAACTCACTGTTTCAATTTTATTAGTATCTTATACTAATCCATGGAGACAAAATTAGGTGATAATATAGCCGAACATATCATGTTCAACAAAAGTTATTGTCGATAGTGAACCATTGATTATAGCACTTGTACTAGATTGTTTTATCACTCATATTTTGAACTCTTTGAGAATGGAACTTCCAACAAGAAATTAAAGGATTGTTCTGTTAACTATAAACATTTTCGGTTAAAAGAAACATTTAAGCCATTTGTTGGGAATTTGGTTGACAACACATAACACATTAAGGTATTGGTCTGAGGTATCCACTAATAATCTCCCACTTGCACTCAAGCCAATAACTACAACATACAGTACTCATCTTCCATAGATAATTATTTAACTATTATCAATCTGTGGCTTCAGTAAAAGTATCAGTTGAGTTACCAGTCGATGCTATCCTCTATGCTACTTCCAATCAATTTTCTGATTAAATGATTTAGCTATTCCTTAGTTTTCGGATTGAGACCTAGCTAATTCCTCTGCCCAAGCTAAGGCATTATTGTTGTCATAGTTGAGAGAAACTAATCACACAAGCAAAAGAATTGTTTTAAGCTCCATTGGAAAATTTTGAATGCAAACAACCTGTCCACAACATCACATGTAGCAAAATACTTAGTTTTTATAATAGAATCCACAGTCATTACCCTTATGGAACTTTTCCACTTCACTGTTCAACCATCATTGATGGACACGAAACCTTTAAATAAACCTTATATCCTCACCATTTGACTAAACGTCAGAATCTGTAAACTTTATTAGTTGTACATTACTTTCTCATTTATCAAGATTAATTTCCCAAATGTTTTTAACGTGTTTAGGAATAATCTTGATATATACCTTGCATTCGAAACTTGATTTTTATTGGCATTTGTTAGTCACTAATAGCATATGTAATATCTTGCCTTATACATAACTTAGATACTTAGCTACTTTCATTGGGAGTCCTATAATACCTTCCTTAAGAAAGTTGGATGCCATGCCTCATAGGCAATAATCCTTCTTTGGAATTAAGCATGTTGAACCCTTTCAACGTCCTTTCTAATTACAAACCTATAGGAGAATCCTATTATTCTTATTTATTATATCACTATATATGCAAAAACAAGAACATAGGTTTCTTTCCCTATGTCATTTATGGATAAAAATCTATATAATTAAACGTTTGATGTGCATCATAAAGTTGGGCTTCATATGACTTACAAGGGTTTAATAACTACATCCAAAAGTAAACTTATTACTTTGCATACTTATGTCTAAGAATGAGTGAGTATAGGCCGAATAAGCATGGCGTGTGGCTTAGGCAAATTACATAATGTATGGAGTTGTGTTAATGGGCTAAAATTATGATGTTCTAATTTAAAAGGACCCATAATTAAAGTAGACGCGTGGAATTATGCTTGGATGGGAAGGTTGAGTTGTCAAGCAAACACTTTTAATAAAGGAAGATTAAGAGAATCAAGTCAGATTTCAAGAAGCACTTTTTAAGCAAAAGTAAGAATGACTTTTCAAGACCACTCTCTCTCTCTCTTTAAATTCATCCAACCTACTCCTAAGGCCATTAGATTTATTTCCTTTCAAGTCAAGAAGTTTTTCTCACTGTACATCAAGATTTTAGCTAGCAATAAAAAGGAACCTGCAGCTTTATTTCTCTTTTACTTTTACTTTACTTATTATAATAAGTTCTCAAAAGTTCCTAAATAGTGTGTTTAGTTTATTTCTTATTCAGTATGTAGCTTTGCCTATAAAAGGCCACCTTATGTAAACATTCAAAATAAGTTTTGAGATTAATGAATTTAAAGCCTTATACTTGTTTTCCCTATACTTATCTTTTTAAAAGAGGGTCATGCGCTTTGAGTCTCATCATTATTCTAGTGTGGCGACTTGAAGTTGAAGTGTTTATCAAGGAATGAAGTTCAAGACACTTATTGTGTTCTTGGTGGTAAGAATTCTTATCCAAGGAGACTTCAAGTTACTCTTCTATTTTCTACTTTTCTTAAGAACATTAATTGCGAACTTTGCATTGAAGTTCTTGTTGCTAGAATTTCGCTCAATAATGTTAAAGTTTCCAATTGCTTAAATTGAACCCGATTTGGTATGCTACATGTTCAAAGAATCATATATGGAATTATTCTTCTTTTATTGATTTCATCAAGTGATGTTAGAGAATTCTTCATTGGTGTGCAACTAGCTTTAGCGTGCCATTATTCCAACTTCTTTAATTACTTGTTTCTAATTTGTTTTCATTACTTTAAGTTGTTTTTTAGTTGTTAGAGTGTTGGTGTGTTTAAAGATATGTTGGGAAGAGTGCTTAAATTGATACAATTTTGTGCAAATTTGGCTTGATTTATTATTAGCTGAATTGCATAGTTATTGTTGTTTTGATTTTTTTATTTCTTTTTGTTGATTGTAACTCTTTAAGGCACATCAGTTTAGTTTTGGAGTCAGATGGTGTCCAACAATTCCTCATAGTGTTTGAAGCTTTAACCCTATCAAAGCTTACACAATGTAAAAGATGAGGAGTGACAAGAGGACATCTTTCATATAAGGCGTACCATTCAAAACAAGGTGTGCTTGGTGATCATTGATGAGGGGAGTTACACCAATGTGGCATCTATGGCAATGGTGAAAAAACTGAATCTCTCTACTATGCCATATCCTAACCCTTATTATCACGACCCAACTAGGGGGTTGTAACTAGCGCTAAGGAATGGGTCAGCTTAAAGTTGTCAAAACCTATAGCAAGCCTAAAATGGTAGACTTTGACCTTTTAAGGGCCCACTTTATTGATTTGGAACTTTCCTTAAAGTCTAAGTGGGGTTCTTGCCTCTTTAAGACTCAAATTTAATAAAAAGAGCTTAAAACTTTAAGTGCATTATGCGGAAATTGCTTTTTCTATTTTTGTCTTTCATTACTATTATTGTTGTACTCTATTTCGTTTGTTACAAAAGTAAGCTCTTTCTGTATCCTTTGTAAGATTGCTATGAGCCACATAACTTTTTTTTATCAAACAAAAGATTGCTAGAATTGTTTTCTTAGGAGGAACATGCTCATAGATCTTTACTTTCTTATTTCTTTTTCCACTGTTCAACACATTTAAAATGCTAATTTTGGGAAAGTTCCCTTAAGGGACTTCTTTTACATGATCATATCATTTATCTTTAACTGCATCTTATTAATCGCACTTAACTTTACTTTACTTTTCTCATTAAGTCTACACTTTGTATTAAAATACCTAAGAGGGTCTTTGAGTTCCCTAGTAGACTTCCATTACATTTCTCATGTTTAGTGTGATTAGCAGGACACTGCTTCCTCTTAACCACTACGTCATTTATGCAATGTATTTCAACTAACTATGGAGAGGTCTTGGCTAGTTGGTCTTACTCTTTTAACTTTTTAATTTCCCCAATTACATCTATTTACATTTAGGGGACTCCACATTCCCTTCTTATCCTTATTCAATTACATCTTATGCTTTCAGAAAAAAAAAAAAATTCATTATGCTCTTCCATTTTATTCTAGAGGAACCAACTCACTAACTCATGTAATACAGTCCTACTGGCAAGCACAGTCACATTGTAACATATGCTAAAAATACATGCCCACACCATAGACATAAAACATACATCCACTATGACATCATATACATTAACACTACATAACAACAAAGATAACATGATTACATACTTGGAACTTACTCTTATACATAAACACTACATAATTACATAACTTAGATGAATCAAACACTATCACAACAATTATCCTCATAACATGCCAAGCACTCCTATGTTCTTCTACATCTACTACCTGCAAAACCTATTTTGGTTAGGGATAAAACAATTATGTACCCTTTTCATTACATACACATGGTTATCAAACACATAAATGCATTGATTGTAACACCCCTATTTGCATGGCCTGGTACATTTTACTGTTTCGGTGAACGGTATCGATTCGGACAATTCAGAGAATTAGAATCACATCTAAGACACCTAGATAAGCCCTGAACGCAAATAATTAGTAATTGCCAAATAGTTAAGTATAAAGAAGAAAAATAGAACAAAAAAGGTTAAATGAGCTGGGAGTCATAGCGATGGGTGACCTTCCCAGGAAGTGACTGCGAGGTTAGTCTTAACTCGAATTTTGAACCAGAAAATATGACACCGCGGTCCTTAGGATTATTGCAAACACAGTGGAAAAGAGAAAATCATAGAAAAGAATTGTTAAGCAGGTCAACTAATTAGGTCAGGGATCCGAAAGAAATATCAAATAATTCGCAAACCAGATTGAACCAGCGATGGGCAATTTGGTCAATTCACCTCTAAAGCTGACTTCTAACCTAACTGTTCAATAAAATCGGAGAAACAAAAATTTCGAGATCAAGAATTAAATTAAAGAATTAATGGAAAAATAATGCCAAAAAAAAAAGTTTATTACATCACCTTACATCACTATTATGACATCATAAATAATTTTAATTTTTCCCATCAATTTTAACCAACTCAAAAACACTTAAAAAAGACATAAAAACAAGAAAATCAAAGAAAAAAGTTCACTCTTTTTCTCCCTCACTAAGTTGGCCGAATGCCTTCTTCCCCTCACCACCATTGATGGCCACCATTGATGAAGGAATCAAGCTTGCATAACTTGATTCTAGCTTTCCCAATTGAACCCTAAACCCTAAAAAGCTTCTAATCTGCAATAGAGAAGGAGATTGAAGAGGAAAAAGAAAGGAGAAAGTGAAGGAAATTTGGTGATTAAATTTCAAGTTTGAGGTTAGTAGTTGAATTGAAAATTTGTGTTTAATACATATGTTTTTAGTTCAATTCACTTAGATTTTAACTTAAAATTTAAAGAAAACAATTGTTGGGGGATTAATTGGAGTTTTGGTCAGCCTATGTGAGGGTTGGAATTGAATGATTGTGAAGTAATTGATTTGTTGTTTAGGTTGAGTTAAGTATGTACAGTATGGATATATGTTTTGAATGCATTAGATTTGAACTCTATGTAATTGGGGTTCTTGAGTATTTTGACAATTGGGAAATATTTGTGGAATTGGTCAATTGATGCCATTGACCTTACTTGAGTTGAGAAATGGTCAATTGTGACTATTTGTGGTGTGTGTGAATTGCTAGAACCAAGTTACAATTCGGATTGGTTAGTGATCAGATTCTGGAAACTTGACCTAGGTCCCTTTCAGGGACTAAAACTAAAAATTTACCAATCCAATTGGTGTGAAGTCAATTGGGAATGAAAATAAACACAAAATGGCAAATTTTTTATTTAGGAACCCTACCCAGAAAATGATATTAGGATAGTGAACAATTAGGCCAAATCAGGATTTGGACACACTGCCCTGTACAAAAATAACCAAATGAATAGTAGTAACTAAAATGACCATAACTTGGTCTAGGAAGGTCCAAATGACCTGAATCTTATACCGATGGAAAGCTGAGACATAGCCCTACAACTTTCATAAAGAAAATAAACCCAAATTTTGACCATAACCTATCCTAAAAGTCACCTGCAAGCAGCACACCAAAACTGCCAATATCCAGAAAATGTCAAGAATTCTGGGTAACACCAAATCCGGTTAGCCCCATTCAAATAGTCATATTTTGGGCTACAAAACTCCAAATGGAGTGATTCAAAAAGGGAATTAAATTTAAGATAATAAGGAACAAGTTTTACGAAGAACACTTTGCCAAATTTTAACAACAACATGACCAATGGAACAGTATAAGATAGGACACCAAATCAGAAAATTTTGAAATTGTGCCTAGGAAACCTAAAAATCTAAGGAGCAACTAAAACCAGCAAAATTGGTAACCAAAATGTGATATGTGGGTGAAATTGAAATCCCTATACCTATTAAGCATAAGAAAGTCAACAAATTGACTTAAATAGTATCGTGAATAGTAACCCCGAAAGGCAAAATTTTAATAACGTTAATTTAAGCATATTAAGACTCGAAATAAGTAATTGTGAGATTCTTTAGTGGATTTATTATAAATTGTGATACTGAAACACTGTAAAATTGTGTGTTTCAATTGAAAAGAATATCGGGAAAGAACCCGAGACATCGAGTCAAGGCCAAGAGGCAACTCGCATAAGGTTTGTGCACAACATAAAATTTGTCTTTAAATTTCTTTTGCAATTGTATAAAATGAATTGTGATATGTTTTGATTTCAACTTTGTGATTGAAATGAACAAATTGTGTTGACCTAAGTTGTTGTAAAGTTTAATTTTATGTGTTTGATTTGGCAATAAATGTTTAGCAAATTGCTAAGACAGTTTTGAAACCACAGTGTCATGACCATATATTTGAATGCCTCACTAGTATGACTAGTGGGAGGAATTAGTTTTGAATTTTGATTCCCTCTCTGGCTGAAGTGTTGAGATGTGTGCCAGTAGAGGAAGAAATTGAATGGGTACCCATAGATTGAGCTAGGTAGCCTTGTGATTCCTCATAAGCCTCCGGCTATTGAGATGAACATTGTTCTGATGGCATGATGTATCTGTGTGTTTTTATAAAATTTTTTTTGAGACTTCCTAAATGAGATTGTTTGGACTAAAAATTTATAAATTATGTTTTGTATATGTTTTTCATGTTCAGTACCATATTTGAATAAATGTGATTTGACTTATGCATAAAATGTTATTTTAGTATGTTGTGCACCACTGAGTCATAGTACTCAGCGATAGCTTTTTATTGATGTCGCAAGTAAAGAGACTGGTAGAGCAGCTGAGTGAGCTGCTAAGGACTGCTGTGCTACTTTTGGATATTTTGTCGGGTATAAATTTTATACCCTGATTATATATATTTATTTTGATATATGTAACTGTATGTACATGTGTAAAATGGTCTTGAGCAGTTTGTACAGATTTTGTAATAATATTATTTTGGATTTTCTATTGTACAAATTGATTGTTGTATGTAAATTAGTTTTTCCTCAATGACTGTGGATTGTGAAAATATTTAAATTGAGAATTACTTTGAATTATGGAGTTTGGGAGAAATTGTGATGATTTGAGTTGAAATGGTGGTTATGATTTGATGAAGTGTATATTGGAAGTGTTTTCCATAGGTGAAAATTTTTCGGTTTTCTCAAATACTGTCGGCACTCTGCTGAAATTGTTCTAAAATTTGCGAAAAATTGAAAATAGACAAAAATTGTACATGACTTTCAAACCTTAATTAAATGTTTTAAATTCCTACAAAAAATGCTCACCACTTCCAAAAAATAAGAAAATTGTTTTAAAATCCCTTGTCGTATATTTAATGGGTTATCGGTAGGCGAAGTACGGTAATTCATTAGGTATACTATGGGATCATATTATGCCTTACAGAGGGGTAAGGTGTGACAAGTTTTAGTGGTATCGGAGTAAATTTTTGAAGGATGTTTTTGACTTGTGAATTTGTGTCTTTTCTTTGATAAGTACAACTGCTCAATGTCCTTATTTGTTACATACAGTGCATTACATCATAAATATGAACTAACGGAGGGAAATCTCCTTGTATTATTTGTTCAAGAGATATCCTACCCCCGATTTGAAATGGAAGAAGGGGATCGCACAGTTGAGCAGTCAGTAGAGGCTGAGGCCCAAAGAGAAGCCCTAGGCCTAAGGAGAAGCCCCAGCTCTCCAAAATGCTAGTGGTTCAGTGGCACCAGCCCCATAAATGCCACAGTTTCTGGCACAGTTCGCCGAGCAAATGGCTATAATGTTTCAATAGATGGCTGGGGGTATGCCTGCTCAAGCTCCAGTTCAGACTCCTGTGGTGCAACCTTAGGCTCCAGCCAGGCAATATGACAAGTTATTAAAATATGGGGCTATAAAATTTAAGGGTACAGTAGACCCACTAGAGGCAGAGCAGTGGCTGGAGAGAATAAACCGAGTGTTCAAGAAACTGCACTGCCCAGATGAACTGAAATTTGAATATTCTCTGTCATTACTTCAAGGGGATGCATATGATTGGTGGAAGAAACCATCCCCCATAGCTTAGCAGAACCACCAGTATTGACCTGGGACGACTTGATCAGAGAGTTCAGACAAAAATATGTCCAAGATGCATATGTGGATCAGAAATTGCAAGAATTTTTGAATCTGAAATAAGGGAACAGATCAGTGGCAGAGTATGAGAGGGAGTTCTCCCCCTTAAGCCACTATGCTGGGAGTCTCCTATCTACTAGTAGAGAAAGGTATAGGAGGTTTGAAACTAGCCTGAAGCCTAGTCTAAGAGTACAAGTGGTCGGCTTTAAATACAGCAACTTCTTTGAACACATGTCTCAAGCACTGGAAGTAGAAAGAATTGAATTAGAAGCGACACCAGTGAAAGAGAAATCTGAGAAGATTGAGAAATTAGAGAAAGAAAAAGGTGAAAAATCAGTTGAGCAAAGTTCCAGCGGCAATACTGGAAAAAGAAAGAAATTTAGGGGATCAGGCAGAGGTGGAAGGTCTGGTAGAGGTAGATTTACTGGGCAGAGACTACCTTGGTCTGGTCAGCAATAGAACAGGGGTTCATATCCTCCCCGCCTCTATGAGACATGTGGTAAGACTCATGGGGGAGAAAGCTATTGGGCTACAGGAGCCTGCTTTAACTGTGGAGGCACGGGTCATCTCGCTAAGGACTGCACCAGTGCCCATAGATTTGGGCCAACTCCCACCACTAGTGAGGGATCCATTCAGAGGGATCCATAGATTTAGGCCAACTCCCACCAACGCTTCTGGCAATCAGGGTACAGTTAACAAGTCAACATAAGGGAGTGCTCCGGCTAGAGTTTACACGATGAGATAGCGACAAGAGGTTGAGACTTCCGATATTATAGCTAGTACTTTCTCTATCTTTGATCAGGATGTCTTTGTCTTGTTTGATCCTGGCTCTACACACTCATATGTTAGTGCTAGCATAGTCAGTTCTCTTGCTGTCCTGTGCATTAAAATGGGTTTTGAGGTACTAGTAACTAGTCCGTTAGGACAAGAAGTCCAGGTCAATAGAATCTATAGAGATTATCCTTTGGTGATCCAAGGACATGTTTTTCTGTCAAATTTGATAAAAATGCCCTTCAGAGATTATGATATCATCTTGGGCATGGATTAGTTAGCCATGCATCATGCAATGATTGACTGTAGATTAAAGACAATCACTTTTGGTCTCCCTCTGTACGGTGTTGTGGTAATACATGGGGAGAGGCAGTTACTACCATCAAACATCATTTCGGCTGCACTAGTGAGAAGGATGATAAAAAAGGGTGTGAAGCATACTTGGCACGTGTGATAGACACCCAAGTGGGGAGTCCAGCACTAAGGGACATCCCTACCGTTTGTGATTTTTAGAACGTGTTTCCTGATGAGTTGCCAGGATTACCTCCGGAAAGAGTGGTACAGTTTGAGATTGATGTCATGCCTGGTGTGGACCCAATCTCCATAACTGATTGCATCAAATTATGTAGACATTTAAGGTTAACATCCATTGCATTTTGTTAGCATTTAGTATTCTTTTATGTTTATTTTTATATGTTTTCATTATTATTTTAGAAAGCATGTTAATCTGACTCAATTCATTGATTTTTATATTTTATCAGGTGTTTTTATATGGTTCTAGAATCAAAGATGAGTTTGGAAGAGATCTAGAGGTCAAAACGTGAAGAATACAGGGCCAGAAGCAGTACACGGGCCATGTAACCTGCCCCGTGTAACTTCTCGGACCCCGTGTAACTCTATAGACTAAAGAAAACATGAAAAATAAAGTGGCAGAAATTTACACGGGTTGTGAAGTGACGGGGCATGTATCACTACACGGCTCGTGTAAAGTCCCCTGACAGCAATTCTGATGCGACTTTTCTTCGCTCTAACTCGACCCGGATGGACTCCTAATGCTTCTAAGACTCTGAAATTAGGGTTTTTACATCAGATATAAATAGAACAAGTCAAGAATTGAGGGAAAAGAGAGAATTTACATCCAAAGAGGAGAATTAACATTCAAGAGCCGATTTACATTCAAGCAGGCACATCAACCTCAAGGGAGGCAAGGGAGAAACAAGATCTGCAAGATTGCTAGAAGGGATTTTCAACTAAAGTTGCAAAAGTCCAAGGCTGCAACTCTCTTTCTGGGTTCTTTCACTCTATTTTCTTCTCATGTCTTCTCTTTATCTTTTTATAAAATTGATTGTAAAACTCACCATGGGTGAGTAGGTTCTTTATTCTAGGGTTAGGGTGTAGCACTCAATTTCATTATGAATCTAGTTTGATTTTTATTTAATACATTGGGTATTTTATTCTTTGATTCAATCTCTTGTGATCTTAATGCATGCTATGTGTTGGTACCCACTTAGTATTGATTATAGATATTAATTGAATGACTGAAAGGTGAAGATTAATATTAGAAAATCAGGATTTTGAACCTAGAAAATCTGACCTAGAGATAGGCTGATGACCTTTGTGGAGTTCCAAAATTAATCAAAGATCTTAAAGGGTTTTAATTAATTTAATCACCACGAAAGTAGGGTTTATGTTAATTAAAATACACCTTGAGTGCCTTGAGAGAGGACTTAAGATAACTTAGGATTAATTTCCATCAAAGTGATAATCTCCCATTTATTGAATGAATCAGATTGATTCTATAATTGATTGAAGTGTGAACCCCTAGCTCTAGAATGCCTTTATCCATTAGTATTTTATTTAGTTAATTATTTAGATTTTATTTCTTTCAATTTAGATATAATTATTATTTCTCTACAATTCGATCGTCTAGATAATTAAAATCATTATAGTTTGGTACTCAACACGGTCCTCATGGGAACGATACTCTACTCATCACTTTATTACTTGTTAGCTATCCGTGCACTTGCGGGGTTGTAAAACTAGCGAAACAATAATACGATACAGAATGGCACTAGCAGAACTAAAAGAATTGAAGGTGCAGTTACAAGAGCTGCTTGACAAGGGCTTTATCCGCCCTAATGTGTCACCTTGGGGAGTGCTAGTGTTGTTTGTTAAGAAGAAAGATGGCACTCTCTGCTTATGTATTGACTACCAACAGTTGAATAAGGTGACAATAAAGAATAGATATCCATTGGCCCGCGTTGATGACTTGTTTGATCAGTTGAGGGGTGCAGCTGTGTTCTTTAAAATTGACCTGAGATTGAGATATTATCAGCTGAAAGTGTAAGAGCAGAGTATCCCTAAAACTGCCTTTAGAACCCGCTATGGCCATTATGAGTTCTTGGTCATGCCATTCGGGTTAACTAATGCTCCGGCTGCTTTTATGGATTTGATGAACACTATATTCAGACCATACCTCGATCAGTTTATGGTGGTATTCATTGATGATATATTGGTTTATTCGAGGAGTGTAGAAGAGCATGATAGACATCTGCGGATTGTACTGCAGACTTTGAGGGAGAAATAGCTATACTCCTGTCACACGTTACCCCTCTGTAAGGCATAACATGATCCCATAGAATACCTAATGAACTACCGAACTCCACCTACCGATAACTCATTAAGTATCCTACAAGGGATTTTAAAAGTATTTTCTTACATTTTGGAAATGGTGAGCATTTTAGTAGGAATTAAAAATATTTAATTAAAGTTTCAAAACTAGTAAAAAATTTTGTCCATTTTTATTTTTACGTAATTTTTGGAAAAATTTCGGTAGAGTGCCGTCTGTATTTTGAAAAAACAGTTCTTCAAAAACCTGTAAAAACACTTCCAATAATTGTTTCCACAACTCCCAACCACCAAAATGACTCAAGTCAGCATAATTCAAATCAATTCCACAATTCAATCAAAGTTTGTCATCTCACAATATTTCATTCACATTGCATTTAAAATTTAATTTACATATATAGGTCTTAATTTACAAAAAGCAAATCCAAAATAATATTATTACAATTTCTATACAGCTGCTCAACTTTACATTAATATATATAACATTATAATATTTACATCAAATAACTATAAGGGTATAAACAAATACCCGTAAAAAAGGATCAGTGAAGTCCTTGTCAATTCAACAGCTCACCCTGTTGCTTTTTCCTTGCCCTTATCTGCGACAGCAAAATAAGCTATCGCTGTGTATAAAAATACTCAATGGTGCACAATAAAAATTTGAAATGCAGTACATATAACATTCATTGATAAATCACAATTTAAATATTTCACAATCACCTTTCACAAATTATCAAAACTCATTATAGCATAATTTCGGTCAAACAATTTAATAAACATAGTGTTGCCAATTCATACACAACTTAAGCCATGACATAAAATTTTCGATCAATGCCGCGTTGTACACCACGATAAAGCAATCTACAGCCCACTAATCGAAATCAATGAGGGAGGTGGTAGCTAGCTAATGAGTACTCATCCGATCTACAACCTCAACTAGTAAACCAGAGAGGGAGGAAAATAATCGATCTCAACCCTATAAATGGAGGAGGAATAATAAGGCACTGTCATGCTAAGTGTGAATCTGAAATCAATTTAAAGCAATTTGTTCAAATATTTCATGCAAATCACACTAAATTTCCAAAGTCACCTTTTCATTCACAAAGTGGCAACACAAAAATTCTTAAACTCATAATTAATACAGAAATTTCATAATGCGTAATAAAACAATTTTTCAATGATAAAATGCTTAAATAAGGTTTATTGTGTGCAAATCTGATGTGAGTCACCTCTAGGCCTTGACTTAGACCCTTAGACCTTTCGGGTCTTTTTCAGCTGAAACACAAAATTTATAGTGTCTCAGTATCTTTGCCTCACAATAACTCCAATAATTAATCCCAATATGCTTAAACTTACATTCTTGAAAATTTTCATATTAAGGTTACTATTCATGATACTATTCAAGTCAAAATATTAACTTTCTTATGCTTAATAGGTATGGGAAATCCAATTATACCCACATACCACATTTTGGTTACCAAACTTATTGGTTTTGGTCATTTTCTCAAAACTTAAGTCTTTTAGGCAAACTTTCAAATTTTCAGTTTTGGTGACCTATTTTGCACTGTTCCATTGGTCATATTGCTGTTAGAATTTGGCTAAGTTTTCTTCATAGAAATTGTTCCTTATTGTCTTAACTTTATTTCCCTTTCTGAATCACTCCATTTGGAGTTTTGTAAATCAAGTTAAAGCCATTTGAACATGGCTGGCCGGATTAGCCTAACCCAGATTTTCTGGGCACCAAACCTGGTTCTGGCAGTTTTAAGTCACTAAATTTGAGTGGCTGAATGACTTGGTTAAGTGCATAATTTGGGTTTGTGTTCTTCATGAAAGTTGTAGGCCTATATCTCAGCTTTCTACTGGTAAAATTTCAAGTCATTTGGACCTGCCTAGCTCAAGTTATGGCCAAATGAACAAACACTGTTCATTTGATCATTTTTGTACAGGGCAGAACACCCAATTCCGGATTTGGCCAATTTGTTCACTATGCTATGGTCACTTTCTAGGCATGATTCCTAAATGAAAAATGTGTCATTATGTGTCTAGTTTCATTCCCAATTATCCTAACACCAATTGGGTTTGTAAATTTTTAGTTTCGTTTCCTGAAAGGGACCTTGGTCATTATGCCTGTAGAATGTCCATAACCAATCCGAATTTCCATTTGGTTCTAACACTTCCAACATACCACAATTGGTCATACATGACCATTTTTTAGCTCAAACAAGGTCAAACACACTATTTGACCGATTCTCAAAATTTTGTCTCCTAAAACCCTAGGTCCAAAACCCTAACTTCCATAAATTGTTACATTTTACTAATTCAAAGCATATAAACATAATTTCTCAACTCATTCAAGCATTCTAACATGTTTAATTCCATTAAAACTCTATGAACCTCAATATTCCCTTATTGGCCAAATTCTCTAGGGGTTACTTATAAGTATGATTTTTTTCATGTTTTCATAATTTCTAAGTTTATTCAACTATAAACACAATAATTCAACTAGAAATTTCAAGTTTGGCTTACTAACCTTTCTTTGAATTTCAAATCCTTCAATTCTCTATCTTTTTCCCTTTCTTTTCTCCTTCAATCTTCTTATCTAGTGGTAATAGCAAGTTTTCCTTAGAAATTTGGGGGATTTTATGTCTAATTTGGGGAGTTTGAAAAGCTTGAAATCAAGCTCTAATGGAGGTTTAGAGAGGGAGAGGGTGAGGAGAGAGATGAGCTGGCTTTGGGTGAGGAAGAAGAATAATTCTCTTTTTCATTTTTTTGGTTTTATCCTCATTTTTTACTTGGTCAAAATAAATTCATTAATTTAATAATTATTTATGAGGTTATCCATGATGTCATGGAAGGTGATGTCATAAACTTTTTCTTTCTTTCTTTTTTTGCATTTATTTTTCCATTAGTTCTTTAATTTAATTCTTGATCCCAAAATTTTTTTTTTCTCCGATTTTATTTGACAGTCAGGTCAAAAGTCAGCTCTAGGGGTCAATTGACCAAATTGCCCCTTGCAGGTTCAACCCGGTTTGCAAATAATTTAATATTTTTTTTGGATCCCTGACCTAATTATTTGATCGGCTTAATAATTATGTTTTGTGATTTTCTTTTTTTCACTGTGTTCGCAATAGTCCTAAGGACCGCAGCGTCACATTTTACATTTCAAAATTTGAGTTTAAATCGACCTCGCAGTCATTCCCGAGAAGGTCACCCATCGCTGTGACTCTCGGCTCATTTAACTTCTCGTATTCTGTTTTTCTTATTTATACTTAACTAATTGATAATTACTAATTATTTGTGTTCAGGGCTTATCTAGTTGTCTTAGATATGGTTCTAATCCCCTTAATTATCCAGACCGACATCGGTCACCGAAATAGTGAAATATACCAGGCTATGCAAATAGGGGTGTTACAACGCCAAATTGTCTAAGTGTGAATTTTCGCTAAAGGAAATATCCTTCTTGGGGCATATAGTATCGGCAGAGGGCATCAAGGTAGATCCAAGTAAGATAGAAGCTGTTCTTAAATGGAAGCCACCCAGAAATATCGCAGAAATTCTCAGTTTTCTGGGTTTAGCTGGATACTACCACCAATTTGTGAAGGGGTTCTCCATGTTGGCATCTCCATTGACTAAGCTACTTCGAAAAGATGTGAAATTTCAGTGGATGGATAAATGCCAACAGAGTTTTCATGAGTTGAAGAAATGTTTGACTGAAGCTCCAGTCCTTACTTTACCTACGCCGGGTAAAGAATACACAGTTTACTGTGATGCTTCTCACAATGGGTTAGGCTATGTATTGATGCAAGATCGGATTGTCATTGCATATGCATCACGCCAGCTGAAACAGCATGAGAGGAATTATCTGACACATGACTTTGAGCTAGCAGCTATTGTATTTTCTCTTAAGATCTGGAGACACTACTTGTATGGGAAGAAGTGCTACATCTGCACAGATCATAAGAGTTTAAAGTATCTGGGCTCTCAGAAGGAGTTAAATTTGAGACAGAGGAGATGGTTAGAGTTGATAAAAGACTATGATTGTCTGATAGACTATCAGCCAGAGAAAGCTAATGTGGTGGTTGACACCTTAAGTCGTAAGACTATGGCAAGTCTACAAGTTTCTCCTTTGTCTATAGTACATGAGTTGAGAGTATTGCATGCCAGCTTAGAAATTAATGATGAGGGGCAGACAACAGTTGCATGGCATGTACATCCAATGTTGATTGATCAGATTAGAATGGCTGCTCACAAGGATCAGAATTATCAGAAGCTATTAGAAGAAGCCAGACAGGGCAAGAAGCCAAAGTTCTCAGTGAGAGATGACGGTCTACTGCTACACTAGGGCAGAATGTGCATTCCTAATGATATTGAGTTGAGACAGATTATTATGAAGGAAGCACATGAGTCTCCATTTATTATGCACCTTGGTGGTACAAAAATGTATAGAGGGTTGAAAGAGCACTACTGGTGGATGGGTATGAAAAGAGATGTAGCAGAATTTGTTTTCAAATGCCTAACTTATCAGCAAGTGAAGACAGAGCATCAAGTACCAACTAGTTTGTTACATCCACTACTAGTACCAGAATGGAAATGGGAGAGATTAACGATGGATTTTGTGATGGGACTTCCAAGGACACAGAAGAGCCATGATGCAGTATGGGTCATTGTTGACAGACTGACCAAGTCTGCTCATTTTATGCCAGTACGGATGGACTATAGCCTGGAAAGATTGGCCAAATTGTATATAGATGAGATTGTGAGACTGCATGGAGTGCCAGTATCGATCGTATCTGACAGAGATCCTAGGTTCACTTCTAGATTCTGGGGTAGTTTTTAGAGAGCCCTAGGAACCAGATTGAACTTTAGCATGGCATTCCACCCATAGACAGATGGCCAGTCTGAGAGGTAATTCAAATCTTGGAGGACATGCTACGGGCTTGTGTGATTGAGTTTGAGGGCAGTTGGGACACACACTTGCCTCTGATTGAGTTTGCCTATAACAACAGCTACCAATCAAGCATTGGGATGCCTCCATATGAAGCTCTGTATGGCAGAAAATGTAGAACCACGTTGTGTTGGGATGACGTGGGTGAAAGAAAGATGATTAGGCCAGAAATTATTCAGCAGACTGAAGAGAAAATCAAATTAATCAGAGACCGACTCAAGGCTGCATCAGATCATCATAAGTCCTATATTGATCTGAAGAGGTGAGATATTGAGTATGCAGGGAAACTGAGTCCTCGTTTCATCGGGCCATATGAGGTTCTGGAGAGAGTGGGTCCTTTAGCATACCGTTTGGTACTACCTCCAGAGTTGGAGAAGATACATAATGTCTTCCATGTATCGATGTTGAGGAGGTATAGATCTGACCCATCTCATATACTACCAGTGGAAGAAATTGAAGTAAATCCAGACCTCACATATGAGGAAGAACCCATAGAGATTCTGGCTTATGAGGTGAAGCAGCTACGGAACAAGCAAATACCATTGGTAAAGGTGTTGTGAAACCATCATTCGGGCCAGGAGGCTACTTAGCAATGAGAGGAGGACATGAAGAGACAGCACAAATAGCTGTTCAGAGACTGATACCAGGTAAAATTTCGAGACTAAATTTATTTTAAGGGGGAGAGAATTGTAACACCCCTATTTGCATGGCCTGGTACATTTTACTGTTCTGGTGACCGGTATTGATTCGAACAATTAAGGGGATTAGAATCATATCTAAGACACCTAGATAAGCCCTGAACACAAATAATGAGTAATTTCCAAATAGTTAAGTATAAAGAAGAAAAATAGAACAAAAAAGGTTAAATGAGCCGAGAGTCACAGCGATGGGTGACCTTCCCGGAAAGTGATTGCGAGGTCAGTCTTAACTTGAATTTTGAATCGAAAAATGTGACGCCGCAGTCCTTAGGATATTGCAAACACAATGGAAAAGAGAAAATCACAGAAAAGAATTGTTAAGCAGGTCAAATAATTAGGTTAGGGATCCAGAAGAAATATCGAATAATTCACAAACCGGATTGAACCAGCGAGGGGCAATTTGGTCAATTCACCCCTAGAGCTAACTCCTGACCTAATTGTTCAATAAAATTGGAAAAACAAAAATTTCGGGATCAAGAATTAAATTAAAGAATAAATGGAAAAATAATGCAAAAAAAAAGTTTATTACATCACCTTACATCACTATTATGACATCATAAATAATTTTAATTTTTCCCATCAATTTTGACCGAGTCAAAAACACTTAAAAAAGACATAAAAACAAGAAAATGAAAGAAAAAAAATTCACTCTTTCTCTTCCTTACTAAGTCAGCCGAATGCCTTCTTCCCCTCACCACTATTGATGGCCATCATTGATGAAGGAATCAAGCTTGCATAACTTGATTCTAGCGTTCCTAATTGAACCCTAAACCCTAAAAAGCTTCTAATCTACAATAGAGAAGGAGATTGAAGAGGAAAAAGAAAGGAGAAAAGTGAAGGAAATTTGGTGATTGAATTTCAAGTTTGAGGTTAGTAGTTGAATTGAAAATTTGTGTTTAATACTTATGTTTTTAATTCAATTCACTTATATTTTAACTTAAAATTTAATGAAAACAATTGTTGGGGGATTAATTAGAGTTTCAGTTAGCCTATGTGAGGGTTGGAATTGAATGATTGTGAAGTAATTGATTGGTTGTTTAGGTTGAGTTATGTATGTAGAGTATGGATATATGTTTTGAACGCATTATATTTGAACTTTATGTAATTAGGGTTCTTGAGTATTTTAACAATTAGGAAAAATTTTTGGAATTGGTCAATTGATGCCATTGACCTTACTTGAGTTGAGAAATGGTCAATTGTGACCATTTGTGGTGTGTGTGAATTGCTAGAACCAAGTTACAATTCGGATTGGTTAGTGATTAGATTCTAGCAGCTTGACCTAGGTCCCTTTAGGGACTAAAACTGAAAATTTACCAACCCAATTGGTGTCAAGTCAATTGGAAATGAAAATAGATACAAAATGGCACATTTTTCATTTAAGAACCCTGCCCAGAAAATGACATTAGGATAGTGAACAATTAGGCTAGATTTGGATTTAGGCACACTGCCCTGTACAAAAATGACCAAATGAATAATAGTCACTTAAATGACCATAACTTGGTCTAGGAAGGTCCAAATCACTTAAATGAGACATAGCCCTACAACTTTCATGAAGAAAATAAACCCAAATTTTGACCATAACCTATCCAAAAAGTCACCTGCAGTCAGCATACCAAAACTGCCAGTATCCAGAAAATGCCCAGAATTCTAGGTGACACCAAATCCGGTCAGCCCCATTCAAATAGTCATATATTGGGCTACAAAACTCCAAATGGAGTGATTCAAAAAGAGAATTAAAGTTAAGACAATAAGGAAAAAGTTTTACGAAGAACACTTTGTCAAATTCTAACAGCAACATGACTAATAGAACAGTACAAAACACGACACCAAATCTAGAAAATTTGAAATTGTGCCTAGGAAACCTAAAAATCTAAGGAGCAACTAAAACCAACAAAATTGGTAACCAAAATGTGGTATGTGGCTGAAATTGAAATCCCTATACCTATTAAGCATAAGAAAGTCAACAAATTGACTTGAATAGTATCGTGAATAGTAATCCCGAAAGACAAAATTTTAAGAACATTAATTTAAGTATATTAAGACCCAAAATAAGTAATTGTGAAACTCTTTAGTGGATTTATTTTAAATTGTGATACTAAAACACTGCAAAATTGTGTGTTTCAATTGAAAATAATATTGGAAAAGAACCCGAGGTATCGAGTCAAGGCCAAAAGGAGACTCGCATAAGGTTTGTGCACAGCACAAAATTTGTTTTTAAATTTCTTTTGCAATTGTATAAAATGAATTATGATTTATTTTGATTTCAACTTTTTTGATTGAAATGAATAAATTGTGTTGACCTAAATTATTGTAAAGTTTAATTGTATGTGTTTTATTTGGCAATAAATGTTTAGTAAATTGCTAAGACAGTTTTGAAACTACAGTGTTATGATCATATATTTGAATGCCTCACTAGTATGACTAGTGGTAGAAATTAGTTTTGAATTTTGATTCCCTCTTTGGCTAAAGTGTTGAGGTGTGTGCCAGTAGAGGAAGAAATTGAATGGGTACCCATAGATTGAGATAGCTTGTGACACCCCTTACCCATCTACAGTGTAGTCGAGCAAGATATGCCACACAGTGTACCGGAACACCATATTTTATTTCAATCGTTTTTATTCTTCCTTAATTTATTTCTTCATGGATATGAAGTGCAATTTGTGAAATTTAACTCATTTAATTTATTTATTGAAATTATAAATTCATTTGGGGTACTGAAAATTTTATAAAAAATTCGACATAGTACAGGCTAAAAATGAAGAAAACAGTTCTTCGGAACCTGTGAAAAACACTTCCAATAATTGTTCAATACCCCATCCACTACCAAAAGCTGCTCATAACCATTTTTCTACCAAGCAAAATCATCAAACCCTAGCTAACCCTAGCTGTCAAAAATTGTAAATTGCACACACACACTTGTTTGCTTTATTTCCTCATATTTCCTATACAATTCATGCCATTGAACATGAATTAAAGTAAAAGGAGTAAGAGTTTGGTCACTTACTTTGTTGGGGTAGAATTTCTTCCTTCACAAACTTCTTATTTTCTTCCTCTTTTGGCTGCCTAGAGGATATTCAAGTTGCTAGGTTAATTTTTTGTGAAGCTAGGTTAAGGTTTCAAGTGAATTTTGGGTGAGTTATAGAGCTTGAATAAGCTTTAATGGTGGTTTTTGGTGGGAGGAGGGAAAAGGCAAGTTAGGGAAAGAAGAAGAAAAAACTGATTTCTTTTTTTTTTCTGTCCATTAAGACATTTTAAATAAGTTAGTTTTATGTGTCAAAGTTTGATTGGGTGGGAGGATGTTTAATGACATCATAATGATGTCATAATTCTAATTTATTTCATTTTCTTTCCTTTTCTTGTCTACTTAATTTCAATTTAATTTTTAGCAATATTTATTCACACTTTATGTCATAATAATTATTTACTTAACTGGACAAGTCGGCCAAAAATCATCTCTGAAGACGAAATGACTAAAATGCCCTCCATTTGGCTTAACAGACCAAAATTGTCTGTACCAATTGAAAAATTTTTCTAAATATTTTCTTGGCATTCTAATGCCATAGAAACCTCAATGACCATTCTCTGGAGTTCTAAAAATTATTTTATGAATTTTCCCCCTAGTCTAGGGCTCCTAGTTGCGAGAACCGCAATTTCCTACTAGGTTATCCATCGCTAGAGCACTGGCTCATTTAACTTGGTTGTATTTTATTTCTAAAATTTTTCCTAAATTTTTCTTATTAATATTTGAGTTAATTATGTTTCCTCACTTTAGTTTAAATATTTTTCCAAACATTCTAGCTGTCCGGACCGACACCGGTCATCGGAACAGTAGAATGTACTGAATTGCTACAGTGAGGGTGTTACATAGCTAGCCTTGTGATTCCTCATAAGCCTCCGGCTATTGAGATGAACATTTGTTCTGATGGCATGATGTAACTGTGTGTTTTTATAAAATCTGTTTTGAGACTTCCTAAATGAAATTGTTTGGACTAAAAATTTATAAATTATGTTTTGTATCTGTTTTTTGTGTTTAGTACCATATTTGAATAAATGTAATTTGACTTATGCATAAAATGTTATTTTACTATGTTGTGCACCACTGAGTCATAGTACTCAACGATAGCTTTTTATTGCTGTCGTAGGTAAAAAGACTGGTAGAGCAGCTGAGTGAGCTACTAAGGACTGCTGTGCTACTTTTGGATATTTTATCGGGTATAAATTTTATACTCTGATTGTATATATTTATTTTGATATATGCAACTGTATGTACATGTGTAAAATGGTCTTGAGCAGTTTGTACAGATTTTGTAATAATATTATTTTGGATTTTCTATTATAAAAATTGACTGATATATGTAAATTAGTTTATCCTCAATGACTATGTATTGTGAAAATATTTAAATTGAGAATTACTTTGAATTATGGAGTTTGGGAGAAATTGTGATGATTTGAGTTGAAATGGTGGTTGTGATTTGATGAAGTGTATATTTGGAAGTGTTTTCCACAGGTGAAAATTTTTCGATTTTCTCGAATACTGCCGGCACTTTGTTGAAATTTTTCTAAAATTTGCGAAAAAATGAAAATAGACAAAAATTGTACATGACTTTCAAACCTTAATTAAATGTTTTAAATTCCTACAAAAAATGATCACCACTTTCAAAAAGTAAGAAAATTATTTTAAAATCCCTTGTAGTATATTTAATGGGTTATCGTTAAGCAAAGTATGGTAATTCATTAGGTATACTACGGTATCATGTTATGCCTTATAGAGGGGTAAGGTGTGACATTGATTCATCAAACATTTGTATACACAGTCATGTTACTAGTGACTCCCCTATAACCATTGTTCCCGACTCATATAGAAGCTCCTTAAGACTTTCTCTTACTTTAATTAATATGCTCAGCTCATAAGATGCTCCTCAAGACTTCCTATTTTAAACATGACATGTGTTATGTTTTAGGGGTGTAACACCTTCATACTAAGTAGTCCTGTACATTCTATTGTTCCAGTGACTAATATTTGTCCGGACAGCTAGAATATCTGGAACTAAACTTAAATTATATAGGGAAGTCATAAACAAAAGTAATAAGAACCAAATGAAGTTGGATAAAAATAAAAGAAATGGAGCACCAATAGGTTAAATGAGCCTAGGTCACAGCGATGAGTGAACTACATGGGAAGCAGCTATAAGTTCAGTTGCTACCCTGAATTCGTGTGAGACCCCATGAAATCCTTAGTTATAGGATAATTGCAAAACTATTGGAAATTAAAAAATTCATAAAAATAAAAAGGGAACAAACACCATCAAGTGAATTAAAACTTAAAGACTCATCGGATGTTATGGAAAAAGATACATAATAACCCGATGAGGGGCATTTTGGTCAATTCACTTTAAGAGGTGACTTTTGATTTAAATGTCCATTAAATTGTATGAGATCAAAATATTGAAAAAGAATAAAAAATATAGAAATGTGTATGGAAAAGAATGGAAATAAATGAAAATTTAAGTTTTAATTACATTTATGACATCACCATGACCTCATTATGATACAATTAAAATTTATAATTTAAACAAATTAAATTAAGCGATAATTATGCATAAAAGAAGACAAAAGAAATAAAAATAAAAATCATCTTCTTCCTTAGTCTTGGTCGGCGACACCTTCTCTCTCTCCTTCTTCATTTTTCTTCCATTGATGCACCTTCAAAGCTCCTAAAACCCTAGTTTTACTCCATAAATTTCATTACCACTTCAACAAAAAACTTGATAATTAAGCTAGAATAGAAGATTGGTAGCCAAAGAACCATGAAAATTGAAGAGTTTTGGGAAGATAGAAAAGTGGTCAATTGAGGTGAGTTGCTTTCTAAGCTTTTTTCTTATATATTTATTGAATTTAAGTTCAAATAGGTAGTAATAACTTAAGAAAAGATGAAAATCATGCATGAATCTTTAGAAGAAAATTTCGACTAGCAATAGGGGATTAGGTTTTTGTTGTAATTGGTCGAAATTGAACATGAATTCTTGTTTAGGTGATGTTGTAGATATGATTGGAGTAGTGAGCTTGCATAAATTTGTATGGATTTGGAAGATGGAAAAACTAGGGATTTGGAAACTAGGGCTTTGGTAGTATGTTATATAATTTATGTTTATAAGGCCTAATTATGGTCATTTGGTATACTTTGGTTGAGAATTGATGCTGAATTGATGAAAGGAATTGATGGAATTGTAGTGTGTCAATGTGTAGGAATTCTAGACCCTTGAGTCCAGTAGGTTTGCATGGGTATAAGTTGAGTTACATAGCTCCAATTGGTGTAAGACTAATTGGAGATGAAACCTGAGACATAATGCTAGAAATGTCTTGAAGACACCTTGTCCAAAAACTGACCATAGGTTGCCCTAAATTTGGCTTGAATCCAGATTACAATTCTGGACCTGACCAAAAATGACCAAATGAATAGTACTTACTAAATTAGGCATAACTCACTACAGAAAACTCCAAATTAGGTGATTCTCAAATCAATAGAAACCTGAGACATAGGAGAACAGTTCTCATGAAGATCCTAGAGCCAAATTATGACCCTAAGTTAATCAAATTGCTAGAGAAATTTGATCTAGCAAATCTACCCTAATTCTAAACTAACCTGGAAATCCTGAACAATGAGCCATCCAACCAGTTTTGGAAAAATTGCCATAACTTGGGATACAAAAATGAAAATTAGGTGATTCCAAAACCAAAATTATCATAAGATATAGAACTAAAAGTTTTATGGTTTGACATGAACCCAGTTCGTAGGGCAAGGTAGGGGAATTGTTGGGATAAGTCAGGAATCCTAAATCTGGAATTCCTGCTCCTTAGCTAATTGGCCCTGTGACCTCCGAATGGTTATCAGGCCATAACTTCCTCTAAAAAAGTCCAATTGAAGTGATTCAAAATGATTAATATTGTGCTAGGGACCCGTGCCAAATTATGAGCTTAAGATACCCAGATATAGAATTAAAAATTGGGATACAAATCTGGGAAAAAAAAAAACTGGAATCTCAGGATATGGCACTTGGAATAGTGTTTAATGTTTTGGCCATAACTTAAGATCCTAAACTCTAAATTAAGTGATTCAAATTGGAAAATAAAAATAATACATAGAGGAACAATTTTCATGAAGAACACTTCACCAAATTATGACTGAAACTAGGTTAAAAAGGGGTTGAAAATTCAGGGTTCCAAACTTTCCATAACCATAAATTTTTAAAATTGCATAGCCAACATAGGAAATTCATTACGCATTCATTGAATAACTTTTAGAGATAATTGGGATAAGTATTGAGATAATTTAATTATGTGTTTCAGTAGAAAAGGAGACCTTGGTGAGTCAAGAAAAAGAAGATTCACATAAGGTTTGTGCATAACTAACCTTTTTTCTATGTCTTAAATTTTGAAATTGATTTGAATGAAGTTATATGAATGAATTATGATTTTCTCTTGCATTTGTGAACTTTAATTTTATGAAATGAATTTGTGAATGTGGAAAGGCGGATGTTGGCCCTTTTATATCATTGTAGAAAGGGGGTGGGCCAGTTTTGAATGATTTTAGAAGTGTTTGAGAAATTTGAGTGTTGCCAACCCTTTATGGGCTTTATGATGATTTGAATGTGATTATTTTTTTGAAAATGTGATTATTGTTTGAGAAACTTTTGAAAGTTGTTTTTGTTTAAAATCACAGTTAGCATAACAGTCCCTTACTGTGTTCCTCCTACTTTTACGGGGTTGAGTTTGATTATGTGATCCTCCCACCCTGGTTTACTAGTTGGGGGTTGAGTTCAGATGAGTACCCGTATAGCTAGGTAGCCACCTCCCTCATTAATAATAATTAGTGAGGTTGTAGTTTGCTTTGTCATGGTATACAACACGGCATTGATCGTAAATTTTATATCATGGTATAAACTATGCATTCTTGGCAACACTTTTGCAATTGTGATTTGTGAATTGTGATTTTTCAAATGAAATGTGAATGTAAATAAATGATTATTATTGCTTTGAAATTGTAGTAATATTTCTTTTGTTTATGGAAATTATGATTTGTTATATTTTGATACATTATGCTTTATAATGAGTTTTAAAATTCTAGTTGTGCACCACTAAGTGTTGTGCTCAGCGATAGCTATTTCATGCTATCGCAAGTAAGGATAAAGAAAAAGCTACAAAGTGAGCAGCGCGGAGCAGGATAGGATATAGCTTTGGGTATATATTAGGTATACCCTTTTGTAAATTCATTTTGATGTAAATTAGTCTGTATGTACATAAAGATAAAAGAGCAGTTGTATAAATAAAATTGTAATAATATTTTGTTATCTTTTGGTTTGTAAATTTATGTAAGAACCTTTTATTTGATTTGTATATAAAATGAGCACACTTCTTGGTATTGAATGAATAAAAAGAAATGACTTGAGTTTGATTGTGTTTGAATTATCGATGATATATTTTTATAAATTGATTTTCACAGGTTTAAAAGAACTGTTTTATTGCATTTTTAGTTGTCGCCACGCAAAATTTTCATAAAAATTCTGAAAATGCTAAATTAATTCTAAATGAATTTTATGGCATATACCTAATGTAAAGGCACATTAATAACTATTTGATTTTCATTTTAAACTCTAAAATGAATTGGATTTGTTTAAAACCCCTTGTAGTATATTTAATAGATTATCGGTAGGCGAAGTTCGGTAATTTATTATGTATACTATGGGATCATGTCATATTTTACAGAGGAGAAAGGTGTGACAAGGGGCCTCATAAGGTCCTCACCTAGCTTTTTGGATCCAAACCAACATAACATAGCCATGATTCCATATATTGTTTGGGAATCAGTGGGTCATCTATGATCTGCCTCACGTTATAAATATTTATGCAGTAGCAACAAAGTATGGTCCTAGTGCATTATAACCTAGTATCGATACATTGCATGATGCGTGATGATGTTTAAAGCAATAATTACAGTAATTAAAAAGCAATTAAATTAAATTAATAGCTTATACTCACCTCTTGTAGAGCTTATCAATTATTCTTACCCCCTAGATCTAGTAGGTAGACTTTAAAAACAAAAAAGAAAAGTGGCTAGTAGAAGCAACTTTGGCTTCGACTGTTGAAGTATTGACTTCAAATGCCTTTAATAGATAATAGCTACTTCGGCTGCTGAAGTGGGGAACTTTAGCTGCCAAAGTCTATAACCAAAATCTGCCTTTCAGAACAGTAGCTACTTTGGCTGTCGATGTAGGAAACTTTGGTTGCCGAAATCCAAAATCCTAAAAAAAAAAAAAACTTTTGAGAAATAGAACTGACTCTTACTACTGAAATAATAGCTTTCGGTAATTAAACCTTGGAATTTCTAGAATTCCCAATGCGAATTCTGTAAAACCCCAAAGCCAAAAACATAATCAATACTACTCTCTTTGCTTTAAAATGCTAATAAAACATATTGACCTTTCCTTTCTCATGCAACATCTCAAAAAGCAACAAGGATGCTATATGCATCCAACCATACAACAAAGTCTCAAAGTTTCTCAAACCACTTCCAACTTTAAACATGAAAAAAAAGCCAAACAAAAGGAAAAATACTTCAATATCATAACAAGGTTTCCCACAAGGCACATGCAACTACTAATTGCTAAGGAAACTATGTGTAAAAAATAATTCTCAGTAATTTAAAACTCATTTTGCAAATCCTTTATTGTGAGTTAAAATCCTAACTCTAAAAGCTTAGTCACATAAAAAAAATCAAGCTTTCTAGGCAACAAACTATGTCAAAAACATACATGCAAAAGAAAAGGAAAGAAAAGGTAAGAAAGACCTACCCCTTTGAAGCCTTAACTTCAACTCTTTCCTAGCAAGAAATAAAATCTCCTTGAGGTCCTTTATTCTTCAAACATACTTGTAACACCCTAACCCTATCTGCAGCTAGAGTAGTGTGTACATGCCCCCGAGACACACCCAAGTGTATATCTCAAGGATTAATTAAAACCCTAGCCATTTTTTATTTCTTTTAGTTTATAGAAAATAGTGAAAAAATATAAACTTTAAAGTTTCAATTAAATAAATAAAAACAAAAAAAATTAAGAGCTTTTCTATCCGTTTAAGGGTTCATAGATGAGAATTTTATGTTTTTTTTTTTTTTTTTTTTCTGGTGGGAAACGAACTGAGTCTCCCCTGAAAAACTGAAGTATGGGAGACCTATTAAAATACATGTACACAGTTATTAAATCATTTCAACACCTCTAAAACCTATGTGATTTCATTCACAACCCATCTCAACTAATCAAATATTATTATAGCTCATACAATTAAGAAAAATTCATGCTTTGAAATTAATTACATAAAAGGAAGTTTACAAAATACTAGACTTGCTTTGCATCCATATAGTTTGTACAATTTGGATAGTTACACATTAAAGGATTACATCACATTTCAAAATGCCTATACAATGTAATCTTCTAATGTGTACAAAATCAAATGGTGTCTTCTGCAGTCTTGAGCAAAACATTCTTCATATACCTTCACTCTCTTGGTGGCTCCTTATCTTTACTCCTATTACCTACGGAAAGTCCAAACAACTCTCCGCTAAGCAACTAGCTTATTGGTGTTATAACACAAGAGCATGGGTTCATGCATGCATTTAATTTATGTACAACTCACATGTCATGTTTAAACATGTGACGCCCCTTACCCGTCTACTGTATAGCCGAGTAAGAAGTGCCACATTCGGTGCCAGAACACCCTATCTTGTCTTATTATATCCATTGTGAATTTTTAATATCATTTAAAACAGGTAATCCATGTGTAGAAATTTTTTTTTTTTTTGCAACGTGTTTCTGTGGAGACCCGGACAGAGCCTCCTCTGTTTTGTTAGCATCTGGCGGGTTCCACTAATTACCTGTTAACTTGTTTATATTCATTTCACACATTTCCATATCATATTCTATTGTATCATATCATTCACAATTATTTATGAGATCTCAAAAGGGTATTATCTATTGCATTCATATAGAAATTTGTAGATAATAATTTACAAGTTTAGTTACAATCTCAAAGTTTAATTACAATCCAAAATGAAATACATCATGTGTTTATGTACAATGAACAAAAGAACAAAATCTAGACATACATGGGCCCTACCAATAAAATTACAATTGTCGAGGTGACTAGTAGACACTAGCAAATCTAATCGATCTCTGTATGAGCACTACTGCTGCTGCTGCTGCTCGGACTAGTCTCTAGTATCTACGCGATCAAAAATCAACGCGCTAAGAATAACACTTAGTGGTGCATAATTTATAATAACAATAACTAAACAATTGAAATAACAATTCTATATGGCAATTCAAAATTTCTAGATCTTTTACATTTTTATTGCACTTTGGAAACAATTGAAATTATAGAGATCTTTTCTGTTTACTTATTATATATTAAGTCTAAATTAATCTTTATCAGTGCCCAAGAAACCTATAACAAATTATAAAAGCTAAATACACGGGAGTATACTAGTTAGATAGCCATATGTCTATCCAGTATACGTCGGTCATGTCATGCATGAAGCCTGTGGGCAAGCATTTAAGCCAGATATAATATTAGGCACAATGGCCAACGGGCAGGCATAAAGCCTATAGAACAATCATGTCAGACAGATTTTATCTGTTAATGATTATTTTTATGGGCAGTACTGCTATCTGTAATTCCTAATTGGTATACCAATTGATCTAAATTAAATAAATAAGTCTAAGTATACTATGGGCAATTAAACATTATTACTTATTTATTAGAAATGCTCATGTCACTCTATAGTGGGAAAATAGGTCCCTCATACCCCTTTCATGGCTTAGTGTTTAATGGCTTATTAGGGTTAAATTCCTACCATAAGATAATTTATCTCATGAACCTTTCTTTAGGTTCAGTTTTTGTGTCTTACTTTTACCTATCCATTTGATCAGTTTATAGCCACTGTTTGGCCACACTTCTTTCATGGAATTTATTGTCTTATCTTTATTTTCACTTTTTAATCATGCCAATTTGATTTTTAGAACTCAAGTTATGGTTGGATAACCATAACTGATTCATTTTCAAATTCTAGTTCCTTAACTAGGCAACTTTTGGACTTAGAGTTTACCTAATTAATAGAACATGTTGCAGTCACTTTTAGGCATAGTGATCTTCACAGAAATTGTTGTCCTATGTCTTGTGGTCACTTATAATTTTTAATCATAATTTTTCAAGTTTTTTGGAATTATTTATGGCTAATTAACTAACCTAGACTCATGTACCCTGTGCCAACAGGAATTCAGTTCAGGTCAGTGAATTCAGGTCAACTTTTGAGGTTCTTACATTCATAATTTGAGGAAGTTTTTAAAAAAAGTTGTAACCTTGTTCCTTAGGTTTCTAGAAACGTATGGCTCATCTCAAATGGATTTTTTTAGTGGGAGATATGACTAAAAGACTGTTCTGGGGTCAGATGAAGTTTGGTCAGATTCTAGGTTTTGATGTATTGACTTATTCTAACAATTTGACCTAGTTCTCTTGATTTCTGGGTTTTGGTCAAAATACTAATTTTGTAGATCTGTGTCTTGTGGAAATTTTGCAACTAGTTTCATTACATTTGAATTCTTGTAGACCAAGTTAAGGCCATTTTTCCAAAACTGGTCAAGTAAGTTTATGTCCAGCAGTTTCTGGACAACCTAATTATGGACAGTTTTGTAACCCAAATTGGACCAGCAATTTGGTTTGGTTTAAGGCATTTCTGAGTTCTGTGGTCTTTATGAAAATTTTAACCCTATGTCTAATCTTTCCAATGGAATAAAATTTAGGTCATTTGGACTAGTATAGAGGAAGTTATGACCAAATGAATACGTACTGTTCATTTGGTCATTTTCTGGGTTTTGTGCAGGGTCATCCGGATGGGGACAGTGTTTAGGTCAAGTTTTAGATAGAATTTGGGCATAGTTTCTTCATGGAAAATGGAGTGTTTTAGGTTTAGTTTTACCTTCAATTAGCCTCATACCAATTGGAGCAACACAAAATCAGTTATGGCTCAAACTCAAGCTGGACTCAGTGAGTCCCAAACCTGCAGAAAAAGCACTCCCAAATTTTTCAATTTCCTCCAACTTCTTCACTTCAATTGGCATACATAGCACTTCTATAAGCAATAATTTCATCTCAATTAGGTCAATCTCAAGCAAAGACAAAATCCTCAATTCATGTACACAAGCCCTAATTTCAAATTTCAAACTCAATCAATTCAACCCTTTTCACTTCTCATACATATACTCACACCAATCATCATCTTTAAACTCATTTACATCATTTGAACACATCAGAGCCCAACAAATTTCTTGGCTGCCGAAATTTGTGACATCATGAGTTCATGAATTTGTTGTTAATTTCTTACAATTTCTACTTATCTCAAGTCACTTTAAAAGATTAAAGAAGAAGGAAGAAAGAAAAGCACTAACCTCTTGTGACCCAACTTGTAAACTTCTCAAAACTTCAACTTTCTTTCTTCTTATGGGTACCTAAAGCTTCCTTATGGTGTGGGTTAAATTTTTAATGAAGAGGGCTAAGGGTTTTGTGGGGAGGAAGCTTGGGAAATCAAGCTTCAAGAAAGCAAAAATGGAGGGAGAGAGAGAGCTTGGAGTTCGGCCATGGATGGAGAGAGAGGAAGAAGAAGACTTGGTTGGTGGCATTTTGTCTCTTATGTCATATATATATATATATATTGTACTTAAATTTTTATAATGTCATATATATATATATATATATATATATATATATATATTGTACTTAAATTTTTATAATGTCACAGTATCATTTTATCTTTTTTTTCTTTGATTTCTTTTCTTTTTCTTTTCTCTTCTTCTTCTTTCTTTTCTCATTTTCCACTAATAAATTTATAATTTTAATTTATTTTAATTATTTTAATTCTCTCAAATTTTAATTTGACATTTAGTATAAAATTCACCTCGGGGGGTGAAATGACCAAAATGCCCTTCGTGGTGCTCATCGGGTTATTATTATATTTTTTTTATCAATTAATAAATTCTCTTAATTTTATTTTATTTTCTCTAAATTTTTCCTATTTTTTCTTAATATTTATTCCATCAATTTATGTCTCCCCACTATAGTTTAAGTGTAGTTCCAGACATTCTGGCTATCCAAACAAACATTAGTCATCGAAACAGTAGAATGTACGGACTACCTACGGTGAATGCATTACAAAACAACTATATTATAAAAGTGTAATAAGCAATTTTACACAATATACTCTTACATGGTAAATTTTGAAATCACATAGGGCTTTTGCTTAATTATATTGATGACACATACCAATATGGTGCATAACTTTCATCAAACATTTTATTCACATAATTCTTTTTCATCCATTTCTTAAGTCCAAATTACATGGCTAGACAACTCAAGTGACAAGTATCCATATCATGACATGAAGCCAAGTATTCACATCATGGCATTAAGCCAAGCAACCACATCATGGCATAAAGCCAAGTAATTGTGCATAATTCAATATTGACTAGTCAATTCCACATCATGTCACTTGATGCTAGACTTGTAATGGACATAACCAATATCAAATTTCACATATAATTCATGCCATTTATATATGCACACCAATTTTCCTTCTAGGCACCACTCACTCATAATTAAGATCAATGAAATCATGCAATTTACAATTCCAGACAAGCCTAGGAACAGGGCAGCAAGTATAAAATTCTACCAAAAATCATAGAAATAGGATTTTGTTGTCCAATTCTCCAGAATTCAACTTTCATATGTCCATTTCCATCTCTAATTTGAATCACATCAAAATTAGGTCTACAAGTCAAGTTATAACCAAAAGTGTGCAACCTGCTCCAGACCTTAGTTATATACAAAGCAGTATCAGGAAATATAAAAAGATCACTATGTAGGACGCAAAATCAATTCTTGTCCATAACTACAAAATTTTAGGGTATTCATCAAGCTTTCCAGTGGTTTAAGAATCACACAATTTCAAGTTTTGTAACATAAGTTATGAATTTTTAAAGTTTGCTATTCTGCTTTTGGAATTCATCAGGTCAGTGTTCCAAAATTTGGTAAATAAAAGTTTTGCCCTCAAACACAATCTTAACAGAGGAATTGGGTCCAGCTCGAAACTACAAAGTTTTAGGGAACTTCTTAAAATTTCTTTTGACATAAATTTCATAGCAATCCAATATTCCTAGCTTAAGTTATGAATTTTTTGAAATGACTATCTAGTAGCCCTCTTAGCAGAACTAAAACCTAACACAACACAAAATTTATCTCTTTCACCCCCTTGTGTTCTTTTCCTATCCCCAATGAAATTTCTACTCAAATATGGTCAAATTAAGTAAGTTTTAGAGTTATAGCACTAACCTTATTAAAAACCCAGCTGCTATCTCTCTCCCTCTTCAAGTTTTCTCCAAATCCTTCAAGAGATTAGGTTTTCTCCAAGCTGGAATCACTCACTTTTCTTGCTCCTTTCCTTTAGGCCTTCAAATTGATAATTTTTCTAGGGTTTGGTATGGTGTATCCTCTTCAATTTGAGAGAATTTGCTGTGTAAAAGAAAGAAAAATGAGAGAGAGTGCTAAGGAAAGCTGGCCGACTCAATGAAGTGGAAAAAAGAGTTGGGTTTTCTTTTATTGGATGTTAGAGGTTGTGCTTTCAATGTTTGATTGGCTGCCATATTTATTTATTTATTTATTTCATATTCTTCTTATTTCTAGTTTTTTTTTACCTCTTAACTTATTTATTAACTCAAATAAATCCCTTAATTCCTTCTCTCCTAATTTACCCCCTCCACTTTCTAACTTATTCGATTTAGTCCCCAATTCCCTTTATGGCCAAATGGCTTGTTATAATATTAGAGGTAATTTCATATTAATATTTCATGATTTATACCTCCATAATTAAATTCAAATTTTCACATAATTAGCTATGCAAATCTTATGGATAGTATTTTAGGGTGAATTTGAGAATGTTACAATACTCTAACAAGCAAAACCAATCCAAGAAAAATCTTTGACTTAATCAACTTATCTTGATAAGAAAAAGAAAGAAAAGAGAAAATAGAGGAAAAAAAAAGGACCTTATTAGATGAAATTTCAAGGTTTTTTCTTAAAATTTCATCAACTAGGCCTTTTAGACCCTAAGATGGAGAAGGACTTTTGGCTGTCGAAAGCCTAGGTTTGGCTATCAAAGTCCATGCTTTCCAGAACCAAGCCTTGATAGTAAAAGGACCTTCGGTTGCTGAAAACCAAACTTTTGGCTGCCAAAGTTCATATTACCCGAGAAGAAACTTTATACTTTAACTTATAACCTAACATTAGACACCTAAGGCATATACACTCGTATCCACCGTCCGTGAAACCCTAAGTTTCACTAGAATTTCCTATCGATGATAAGAATTTCAATATTAGAAAATGGTGGATGTTATGTTCTCCCCCCTTGGGAACATTCACCCTCGAATGTTTAACAACTGAGGTTGCGCCAAGAGAAAACATTTACCCTTTAGAAACAATTCATAACATCAAGGGAAAAAAAAAAAACATAATTTCACATAGAAACACATCACTTAAGAATGCTGGGAAGTCTCTTTTTATATGCTAAGCTATAAAATTTCTTCATCGTTCCATTTAATGGTTATTCCTATTGGAGATTTCACAACACAAGACAGCTCATACATATTCCTTGCATCTAAGCTCACTAATCATATACTTCTTTATACCTTTCAATTTGTTTCTTATCTCAATCTTTCTGTTTCAATTTTTAGCAACTTCCTTTCTTACCTTCTATTTTCTTACACATTACATCCTTTTCTTTTATTATCTATTCTATTAATTAACCATATTACCTATTTTGGCAGGATTGAAGCAACCTATTATGCTTTCATTGCACACTCTGATAACTTTTACTGCACTTCTGGTTAAAGCAAAGCTAGCAAAATCTTTCATTATAACTTACTATTATTCTTCCTCTATTTCATATGTGTGCATCCACCTTGATGGTAAAGGTAGCCACTGCTTTTTGGAAAAAGAGATCTTTCCCAAAACTTTTTATTCTATACTCATCATACATCATGGAATAGTACCTCCAACAATAGAAGTGTATTCTTGTGGTGAGGTTCCTTTAGTTCACAACTCCCTAATCAAAGAGTGAAAAAGGGTCCTAACAATAGTGACCCTTCCTTGACTCTCTTACAGGTCAACCATGCCTATTTTCCCCTATAACACTCAAGGTGTCAACACTTATTCGATGATGAAACTCACCCACTTACTAACTCATCTCTTCCATTTCTTTGAAAAATATCTTGAATTCCCATTTTTCTTTTCTTTCATTTAACACTTCTTTCTCATTAATCCTTACTTTTCACTTCTTTCATTACTTTCCATTTCTTTTCATTCATTCAACATTTACTTATTCCTCAACTTACTTCTTTGCTTATATCTCACTTATAATCCTCATTCTTTCTCTTATATCATTGTTCTCTCATATCATCTATCTTATTCATTCTTTGCTTTTTTACCTTTCCCTAAGAACATATGAGGAAATCCTTGATGTCCAATTTTTATAGTTCGTGGGAAGACCTTGCCATCCTCCCACTCTTCTTTTCACGACTCTTCCTTCATCTTTCCTTTATTTATTGAAACTATAGGAAGAACTACTTTTTTTAATATATACCATATCCCTCATTCTATAGTCTTTCTCTATACCTCTTTCTAGAGTTAGAGATAAGAGATAACTCTTCTTCTTTCCTACTTATAGAGATTTATAAGTCAACCCATTACTTTGTCGAGTACACTTTTCCTTCCAAGAGAAAGGCAAACCTAAAAGTAAACATTACAGTACACAAACATTTCACACTTATCATATCATGTCATCATAAACAAAGCATAAATTA
The DNA here is from genome assembly GCF_030052815.1 of Hevea brasiliensis. Classification (NCBI taxonomy): domain Eukaryota; kingdom Viridiplantae; phylum Streptophyta; class Magnoliopsida; order Malpighiales; family Euphorbiaceae; genus Hevea; species Hevea brasiliensis. The sequence goes on along the minus strand of NC_079508.1, from coordinate 29,535,970 downwards.
AGCTTAGTATCCCTAATACTTATAGAGATTTCCTAAGCCTTACACACTTAAAAGGGCATGTACGTCACTGTGCTTGACATAACTAACCACTTTAGTTCCTATACATAACATATTTTGCTTCTAGGTTCAACCTTTTAAACCTAGAGCTCTGATATCACTTTGTCATGATGCAACTAAGGGGTCGTAACCGGTGCTAGGGAACGGGTCAGCATAAGGCTATCATGTAACACCCCTATGTTCGGTAGTGCGTTCTACTGTTCAGGTGACCAGTGTCGGTACGGACAGCTAGGATGCCTAGAACTACATTTAAATGTTAGTGAGGAGACATAAAATAATGAAAAACAAGAAAAGAAAATACAAGAAAAATAAAAGAAAAATAATAGCAATGAAATGTAACCAAATTAAACGAGTCGAAAACCATAGCGATGGGTGACCGCACTGGGAAGTTGCGGCGTGGACCGTTGACTAGCCCTGGACCGCGAGGAACCCTGGAAAATATTTTTAAGACTTAAGTAAACATATATTGAAATATAAATGTCATTAGAAATATCAAAGAAAAATTAATTAATTAGTACAAAGAAAAACGAGAAATCGAGAAAATGACAAATCTCGGTGTTACCGAAAAATCGAGAATGCAACCCGAATAGGGGCATTGTGGTCATTTGACACCTAAAGTCAACTTTTTACCTAAATGTCCATTAAAAATAAGTAGTGTTGAATTTTGAAAAAGTCATGAAAATAAGAAAATTTACATATAATGCAAATAGTGAAAACTTGGGGCATAATTACAATTAGGGGAAGATTTGCATTTTTTAAATGATAAGTAGGAGTCAGTGGAGCACTATGGACAGATTAAAAACACTAAGGGACAGTTGTATCACCATTTCATTTCCTTCTTCCTCTCAAATCTTCAAGTGGTCGAATCCTTTTCTTCTCTCAAATTCATCCATGGCCGTCCATGGCCAAGGTCTCTCTCACCATGATCCAAGCCAATTTTCTTCAATTATCCTTCACTAAAGTTGGTCCATATACCTTGGGTAGCATACTTGGAGCAAGAAATATAAGTTTTGGTGGAGTTTTGAAGAAGTCCAAAAGAGGTAAATGTGTATTTTTCAATCTTGCTTCATTAAACTTTGAGTGGATGTTGTAGGGAGTTGTTTTGTGGAAGAAATTTTGAAGTTTGATGGAGTAATGGTGGTACACCATTTTGGTAGCCATGGAAACTTACTATTTGTTGTTTGTGTTTCACTTGTAAATGGTTGTTTAAGATGTTGATATAGGTGTTTGTGTATAGAAATAATTTAGATAATGTATACTAAGTGTATGTGTGATAGTGCATTTGGTTTTGGAACATTGGAAGCTATTTGAAGGAGATGTGTAATTCGGAAACTTTTAAAGTGTAGTTGAAATGTATTGTTTCATGGTTTAGTTTATTGAATTATGTTAGTTATGGTGGTAGCATATATATGTGCATAATAGTTTGGAATTGGATATGTAAATGGGGTATGTTCATGTGGTTAAATTGTGTAAATGGACTTTGGCAAAATTCTGTGTTATAGTGTGTATATTGAGAATGGTTACAAGCTATCCAAAATGACCAAAATGTGTTGTTAAGTATGTTAATGGTATGGTACAACCCCTCTGTAAGGCATAACATGATCCCGTAGAATACTTAATGAACTACCGAACTTCACCTACTGATAACTCATTAAGTACCCTACAAGGGATTTTAAAATTATTTTCTTGCATTTTGGAAGTGGTGAGCATTTTGGTAGGAATTAAAAACCATTTATTCAAAGTTTAAATACCAGTAAAAATTTTGTCCATTTAAATTTTTATCGCAAATTTTATAAAAATTTTGACAGAGTTCTGTTTGTATTTGGAGAAAATAGTTCTTCAAATACCTGAGAAAAACACTTCCAAAAATTTTTCACAACTCCCAACCTCCAAATAATCTCAAATCAACTCAATTCAATTCACTTCAAAATAATTCCACAATCCAAATCAAAATTTATCATCTCAAAATATTTAATAATTTCATTCACAAGGCATAAACTATGAAATTCACAAGTACAAATATTAATTTACAAAAGGAAATCCAAAAATAATATTATACAATTTATTTTACAACTGCTCAACTTACATTGATACATAAAGCATTATAATATTTACATCAAAATTAACTACAAGGGTATAAAATAATACCCGTACAAAAAGACCAGTGTAGTCTTCAATTCGATAGCAGCTCACTCTGCTGCTTTCTCCTTGCTCTTATCTGCGACAGCAAAATAAGCTATCGCTGAGTATAAAAATACTCAGTGGTGCACAATAAAAATTTGAAATGCAATACATAAATCATTCATTATCAAAACACAGTTTAAATATTTCTCAATCACATTTCACAAATTATCAAAGCTCATAATAACACAACTTAGTCAAATAATTTAAGAAACACAGTGTTGCCAATTCATACACAACTTAAGCCATGATACAAAATTTTTTATCAATGCCGTGTTGTACACCACGACAAAGCAATCTACAACCACATTAATCGAAATCAATGAGGGAGGTGGCTAGCTAGCTAATGAGTACTCATCCGATCTCAACCTCAACTGGCAAGCCAGAGAGGGAGGAAAATAAACGATCTCAACCCCATAAATGGAGGAGGAATAATGTGATACTGTCATGCTAAGTGTGAACACAAATCAATTCAAAACAATTTATTTAAATAATTTATGAGAAATCTGATCAATTTTCAAAGTCATATTTGCGATTATAAAATGGTAACACAGCACATAATTAATCACAGAAGTCAAATTTTTTAGAATAAAATATTTAAACAAGAATTATTGTGCACAGACCTGACGTGAGTCGCCTCTAGGCCTTGACTCAGTCTCTCCGAGCTTTCAAGTCTTTTTCAGCTGAAACACACAGCTTCATAGTGTTTCAATACCATAACTTAGCATAAATCCAAAAATAAATTTAACTTCACTTTTATCTAGCTCTATTGTGCTAAACTCGACGTTCTTGAAATTTTTGTGTTTCGGGTTACTATTCACTACACTATTCAAGTCAAATTATTGACTTTTTAAGGCTTAATAGGTATGGGAACTCCAACTTCACCCACATACCACATTTTGGTCATTAAATTTGTTGGTTTTGGTCATTTTCTCAAAGCTTAAGTCCTTTAGGCAAATTTGTCAAATTTTCAGTTTTGGTGTCCCTAGTTGCACTGTTCTACTGTTGGAATTTGGCAAAACTTCCTTCATAGAAAATGTTCCTTATGGTCTTAAGTTTATTCTCATTTTTGGATCACCCCAATTGGAGTTTTGTAACTCAAGTTATGGCCATTTGAACCATGGATGCCGGATTTGACACAATCCAGATTTTTTGGGCAATTTTGGTGCTGGCAGTTTTGGGTCACCAACTTGGGGTGGCCAAATGACTTGGTTGCTGGCAGAATTTGGGTTTGTGTTCTTCATAAAAGTTTTAGGTCTACATCTCATCTAACGTCTGGTAAAATTTTAGGTCATTTGGACCTGCCTAGCTCAAGTTATAGCCAAATGAATAAATACTGTTCATTTGGTCAGTTGTACAGGGACAGACTGAGATTTTCCAAATTGAGTCAATTTGTTCACTAGGTTTTGGTCACTTTTTGGGTATGGTTCCTAAATGAAAATTGTGTCATTTAGTGTCTATTTTCATCCCCAATTGGTCCCATATCAATTGGACTTGTAAAATTTCATTTTTGATCCCTCAAAGTTGACTTGGTCATGCTGCTAGCAGCATGACCACACTCCCTCCGATTTAGCTTTAATTCCAACCATTCCAACACAACTCATTTGGTCACAAATGACCATTTTTCACTTCATAATAGGTCAAAGACATTATTTACTCATTTCTCACATTTTTTGTTCATAAACCCTAATGTTCAAAACCCTAATTCACCAACCTCATGCATTTAATCACATTTAGTGCTTTTAATCCTAACCATTCAACTAAATAAAGTTTCTAACCTCATTTAAATCCATCAAACCATGCAAATCATACCTCCATCACCTGCTGGCCAAAAATTCAGTTTAGTCCCTCACACATATTTTTATTTCATTTTAAGTTTATTTACAAGTTCTTGATGCCATACATACACTAATTAAACTAAAAATTTGAAGTTTGTATTACTAACCTTGTGCAGAATTTTCTTTTTTCTTTTTTTCAAATTTTTCTTCTTTCTTTTCCTTGAATCTTCTTTCCTAGTTGTCCAAACAAAGTCTAGTTATGGTACGACAATTTTCTATGGTGGGATTTTGGTTCTTCAAGCTCAAAAATGAGCTTTCATGGTGGTTTTGTGAGGGAGCTTTGGGAGAGGGAAGGGAGGCGGCAACCTTGGAGGAGGAAGAAGGCTTTTTAGTTTTTTTTTTTTTTCTTTTCTTTATGTCTTTATCTATTTTAGCTTATGGAAGACCCAAAAAAAATCTAATTAATTAAATATGTTAATTATTACTTTATGGCATCATGCATGATGTCATGCATGATGTCATCTCTCTACACTTCTTCTTTTTCCCTTTTTTTTTATTTTTCTATTAGTTCTTTAATTTAATTCTCGATTCTAAAATTTTCTTTTCTCCGATTTTATTTGACAGTTAGGTCAGGAGTCAGCTCTCGGGGTCAATTGAACAAATTACCCCTCGCCGGTTCATCCCGGTTTGTAAATAATCCAATATTTCTTCTGGCTCCCTGACCTAATTATTTGACTGGCTTAACAGTTCTTTTTCGTGATTTTCTCTTTTCCACTGTGTTCATAAGGGTCCTACGGACCGCAACGTCACATTTTACAGTTCGAAATTTGAGTTTAAAATGACTTCGCAATCCTTCCCGAGAAGGTCACCCATCGCTGTGACTCTCGGCTCGTTTAACTTCTTATATTCTGTTTTTCTTATTTATACTTAACTAATTGGCAATTACTAATTATTTATATTTATGGCTTCTCTAGTTGTCTTAAGTGTGGTTCTAATCCCCTTAATTGTCCAGACCAACACCGATCACCAGAACAGTGAAATATACCAGGCTATACAAATAGGGGTGTTACAATTCTCCCCCCCTTAAATAAATTTTGTCTCGAAATTTTACCTGGTATCAATCTTTGAATAGCTGTGGGTGTTGTCTCCTCATGTCCTCCTCTCGTTCCCAAGTAGCCTCTTGGCCCGAATGATGGTTCCACAGCACTTTTACCAATGGTATCTGCTTGTTCCGTAGCTGCTTCACCTCATAAGCCAGAATCTTTATGGATTTTTCTTCATATGTGAGGTTTGGATTCTCTTCAATTTCTTCTACTGGTAGTACATGAGATAGGTCTGATTGATACCTTCTCAACATGGACACATGGAAGACATTATGTATCTTCTCCAACTCTAGAGGTAGTGCCAACCGATATGCCAAAGGACCCACTCTTTCCAGAACCTCATATGGCCTAATGAAACGAGGACTTAGTTTCCCCTTTCTGCAGAATCTCATAATTCTCTTCCAAGGAGAAACTTTAAGGAAAACTTTCTCACCCACTGCATACTCAATATCCCTTCTCTTTAAATCAATGTAGGACTTCTGACGGTCTGATGCAGTTTTAAGTCGGTCTCTGATCACCCTGATTTTCTCTTCAGTCTGTTGAACAATTTCGGGTCCAATCATTTTTCTTTCACCCACGTCATCCCAACACAACGGGGTTCTACATTTTCTGCCATACAAAGCTTCATATAGAGGCATCCCAATGCTTGATTGGTAGCTGTTGTTATAAGCAAACTCAATCAAAGGCAAGTGTGTATCCCAACTACCCTCAAACTCAATCACACAAGCCCGTAGCATATCCTCCAAGATCTGAATTACCCTCTCAGACTGGCCATCTGTCTGTGGGTGGAATGCAATACTGAAGTTCAATCTAGTTCCTAGGGCTCTCTGAAGACTACCCCAAAATCTAGAAGTGAATCTAGGATCTCTGTCTGATACAATGGATACTGGCACTCCATGCAGCCTCACAATCTCATCGATGTACAACCTGGCCAATCTGTCTAAACTGTAGTCCATTCGGACTGGCAGAAAATGAGCAGACTTAGTCAGTTTGTCGACAATGACCCATACTGCATCATGACTTTTCTGTGTCTTTGGAAGTCCCATTACAAAATCCATCGTTATTCTTTCCCATTTCCATTCTGGCACTGGTAGTGGATGTAACAACCCAGTGGGTACTTAATGCTCTGCCTTTACTTGCTGACAAGTTAGGCATTTGGATACAAACTCTGCCACATCTCTCTTCATACCCATCCACTAGTAATGCTCCTTTAGCCCTCTATACATTTTTGTACCACCAGGGTGCATGGTAAAAGGAGACTATGTGCCTCCTTCAAAATGATCTGCCTCAAATCTACATCATTAGGAACACACATTCTGCCCTGGTGTAGCAATAGACCATCATCTCTAATTGAGAACTCTAGTTTCTTGCCCTGCCGGACTTCTTCCAACAGCTTTTGATACCTTTCATCATTCTGAATAGCCATTCTGATCTGATCAATCAACATTGGTTGTACATGCCATGCAACTGTTGTCTGCCCCTCATCATTAATCTCTAAACTGGCATGTAATGATCTCAACTCATGTACCAAAGATAAAGGAGTAACCCATAGACTTGCCATAGTCTTGCGACTTAGGACGTCAGCTACAACATTAGCTTTCCCTGGCTGATAGTCTATCAAGCAATCATAATCTTTTATTAACTCTAACCATCTTCTCTGTCCCAAATTCAACTCTTTCTGGGTGTCCAAATACTTCTGTAACACCCCTCACCCGATTACAGTATAGCCGAGCAAGGCATGCTACAATCGGTGCCGGAGCACCCTAACTTATCTTACTTTATTTTTTTTAAATAATTTTGAATTCATTTAATTTAATATAAATTATTTTTCGATGGAGAAACCAGCGGAGTTTCCCCTATTTTATTATCGTTTGGCGTATTTCAATGTTCACCTGTTTGAAATTCAACAATATTTCCAAAATAAAATCTTATCCATGCTAATCATAATTATCTCATCAATCATTCTCATAATTTTCTCATATTTCAAATCTCATCCATACATTTCAATTTCATAATCATTTCCATACATTTCCATTCATACTCAATTCATATGTAAACATTCTCAAATTACATAAGCAAAATTTTCAAATTTTCTTAATTTATATAATTTACAAAATAATTACAAAATTTTATAATTTACATGATATATAAATTAATTACATATGAAAAAGCTAATTAATTAATTTACATCGCATTCCTATTAATTACTTGTTCATAATATACATTACAATACAATATCTAAGCATTTTATACAAGATATAAAATATAATCTATATGGGCTCTATCTACATGCATTGCTGAGGAGGTGACAACCTTGAATACTTCAGACACTTCTGCAGATCAGAACTCCAAAATCTCTGTTTAATATTTTTATCTGGGCTTTACTCTTGATTACTGCGAGGAAACAATTCCATCGCGCTAAGCATTGCTGCTTAGTGGTGCAATAATATAACAAGGAAATAATATACAAATAAAGATAGAAATAAAATATAATTTAAATAATTAAGATTTATTTATACTTCACATGCGGTTTCTAAAATTTAATATGTTTTATCCTAATTTAGTCTTCTTTGGAAGTGTTTATTTCGCCAATGTACAATAATAATGTACATAGAAAAATGATCTAAAAATAATAAATTTATGCTTATATTATCATGTAAGTGATAGTTGCAATATTTATGTATGTTATAATTTTCTTTGCTAATCTTTTAGCATTTTCTCAATACTTTCTAGGTTGTCTCAGATTATTTCATAATAAGTAAATTTTGATATCGGTCCAGTTCATTTCGATTCTTTCTAATAAATAACTGTTCTATTTTTTTTTTTTAGGTCATCTTACTCATTTATTTAATTTCTAATATTTTTTATTACTAATATTCTTAACTTATTTTAATAAATTTCGTTGCCCAAGTAACCTATGACAGGCTGACTAAACTGAATAACGGGTCGTTGACACTGGACACCGCGGTGCCTCGGGCTGTCATACCATGGGACGCAAAACATCAACCACGTATGCAGTCAGCATGGCTAAAAAGCCATGATAACACATAATCAGGCATAAAAGCCATGAATGTTGGCATAAAGCCATGAATACTGGCATAAAGCCATGAATACAGGCATAAAGCCTTTCGCAGTACTGCTAAAACAATACCCTATTGGCATGCCAAACTATCCAATCTGACACACGTGTCTAGGCAATACAAGGGCACATAATATCATTAAATATTAATAAATTGTGTTTTATGACTTCATTATTTCATGATAAATTTTAATTATAATTCATACATTCATTTGATCATTTATATGATCACAATTCACATCAATTATCCTTTTATACCATTGTACTCAAAATACTTCTCCTTTCTACAATAATGAGAACTAATGTCTCATTCATACATTAATATGGTTCATTTATTCATTCATTATGTTATTCATATTGATCAAAATTCTAAATAATGGTTCACATGTACCATTGTATTCAAAACATTTTTTCCTTTCTCATTTATACATTCAAGAATCTACTTATGTAATTACAAATTTTATATTTCAAGTTGAGTTACTAATATTTATGAATTTCATTTGTGATGGGCATATAAGCACTAACTATCTATTCACATCAATTAGGTGACTTATTTTTCATGTTTCAAGTAATCCATGAACATTTCATGGATTTCAAATTTATGGCCTTAATTTCTTTTTAATAATTTTGACTAGGATGCATAGTCCACATTTGTCATACAATTCTAAGCATTTAAGCTTAGAATTGGTTCTAGGTCTTCATCTTAATTTACTAATTATTTTGATTACTATTCACCTTACTAGTCAACCAAAATGTTGACTTTTTCATACTTAATGGATATATTAATTCTACTTACACCAAGATCCCACATTTTGAGTTTTACATTTGCTAGTATTAATTGCCTATTGCAATTTAAAGTCCCCTAGATGTATTTCTAAATTTTCAGTTTTTATTACCTAAGTTTACTGTTCCATTGGACAATTTTAGAGTGGAAACTTGAAGGAACGGAAGCGTGAAAAACACAAGTTTATACCATTGAATTCAAAAATTTTCACCTAGGGTCACATGCATCATGCAAGATTTATTTTTATCTATTTGATTTCAATGATAAACAACATATTAAAACTCTTTTAATATGTTTTTGGATCTGTATTTTCCATTTAAGATTTTAAAATTAATCAGATTAAGTTTAGAACCCTAGATTAAATCAAGAACGATTATACTAACCTCTTGATGCACTGCAACGTGTCTGCGCCTTTGAGATTCATCTTCAAGACACCAGATGTTGTCCCTCTAGCTTGTCCACACCAAGAACACCTATGGCAGCCCTTGAACAGCTTCTAAAGCTTTTTCTATTAATTAGAAATTCAAGTTCTGCCTTTTAAGAGATTAGAGATGTAAACAGGACACTAGAAACAATTTCTAGTGTTCTTAATTCAAGAGATTGATGGCTAATCTCTTTGAATTGATGAGAGATGAAGAAGAATAGATGAAAAGCCTCAAAGTGGCGTGACAAAGGAGAGGAGTGGCTGCTGGTTGCTTTTCTTTTCATAACAACACTTAAATAGCTAGGTTAACACATTAAACCCTTACCACATGTCACCCTTTGATTAGCTCTAGGTTTAAGTGACCCAATCACATTGTGCCAAGTGTCAAACCTATATTTAATCTTGATTTTAATCATCTTACATGATTAAAAAACATTTGGCAAGCTTATGTGTAATCCCATATGTCACCATCTCATGATGCCACGTGTCACACTGTGAAATGACCAAAATGCCCCTGTGTCTTAATTTTGAGTTCTTAACCCAAAATAATTAATTTTCTTCTTCTAATCAATTTATATCAAATATAAATTAATTAATTAATCTCTATTAATTAATTTCTCATTAATTAAATTCATATTTAAACACTTTAAATATAAATTTAACTTATACTATACATCCAATAATCTAGATTTGGTTTCAAGTCATGCTAGGGACTTTGCAATTTAATTGCAAACCAAACCTATTTAATTAATCAATTAAACTCTTTAATTAATAAATTAAATCATATTTAAATAGGTGATAACTTGTGTATGTGTGTGACTTACTAGGCTCATCACTAATTGGCAATGAGACATGATATCAACTCTTAATATCATCAGAACTCTTTCTTACCATAAATGATTTCTCTAAATCATTTTATGAACCTCATAGACCATGGTTAACACCTAGCATAGCATGCCATGGCCACCCAATTAGTAATAAGGTTTACCTTAAATGAACCTATAATCATATGTTACCATGCACTAGAATCTCTCTGTTACAAAATCCCAACTCAATTTGGAGTCATGGTTTATGTCAAACTCCATTTGCTATGAATATTATGTTCTCTTTTAATTCCAGTTCTTGATTAAAAAGATTTTCTCATCAGAAACTCTTTTCTGAATAAATCTATCTGTCCTGGCCAGGAACTTGAAACATCAAGAACAATTAAATGAACATAGGATTTTATCTCTATTTACTTAGAGGAACAGATTCCATTTTGATCAACACCTACCTCCATATATAACTAGTAGGAGCCAACACATGCCCATATACCCATACATAGTACAAGTACAAAAGCAGTATCAAACTCAAACTACCTATATACAAGATAACTGTGCTATCTCAAGTCTAAAGATTATATGCACTGATATGATTTATGAAAAAACATTGACAAGAGTAAACTCCATGTGCTTGTCATAAGTGTCACTGGTTCGGCCTACTTATCATTTATAAGTGCCTATCATGTTTTTTATATGGCATGAGACTCACCATTCCATCTTATTTATATCTCATATAAATAACTTGGGAACAAACATGAATACAATCTTTCTGGATAAGTCATGTCCTTATTATGAAGTATCCTCGATTGTGAACCTATTTATGATACTTTGTGCTAGAAATATTGTCACTCATATTCTTAACAACTTAAGAATAATATTTCTAACAAAATATCATTGGACCTTTTCTATTACACATAAATATATTATGTAAACGGAAAAGTGGAAATGCCTTTTATTAATAAAAATATGTACAAGATACATACTAAATGATATGCTCTAGGGCATACTACTAACAAAAATGGACTAACCTTTCTTCATCAAAGTTGTTCCTTATTGTGTCTTCTTTAATTCCCTTTTTGAATCACTCCATTTGGAGTTTTGTAGCTCAAGTTATGGTTATTTTACCGTAATTGGCCGGAGTGACCTGTACCCAGATTTTCTGGGCAATTTGGTTCTGCCAGATTTGGTGACCTAAGTTTGGTTGGAAATTTGACTAGGTTATGGTCAGAATTTGGATTTGTGTTCTTCATGAAAGTTTTAGGTCTATATCTCATCTTTCTTCTGGTAAAATTTCAGTTCAATTGGACCTTTCTACTCTGAGTTATGACCAAATAACAAAACACTGTTCATTTGGTAATTTTGCCTAGCAGACTGCAGGTCACCCGAATTAGGGTAATTTTTAGGTCAACTTGGCTTGGTTTTCTAGGTAGGCTTTCTTCACCAAAGTTGTGCCATTATGTGTCTAGTTTCATGTCCAATTGGCTTTGAACCAATTGGAGTAACATAGCTCCAATTATGAACCTAGGAATACACTGGACTCAAGTCTAGTATTCTGGCACAATGGGTGCAGCATACCACTTTCAATTTCAAGGCCACAATTACTTTCAATTTAGGGTCAAACTTCATCAAATGGTCACTAATTGACCATTAGAACTCCAATTAACCATTCAAGCACAATATCTCCAATTTTCATACTAGCCCTAATTGATCAAATCTCATTCTCATACAAATTCAAAAAGATTCAACTCCATTCAACTCCAATTCATATGTATACATTAATTGACATTAATATACAAACTTAATTGAAATTAAACCATCAAAACCCTAACCCTCTCTTGGCTGCCACAATTCATATGTACTCCTACATAAGTGTTTTATTCAATTTCTTAACAATTTCTCACTCACTTGAACTTCCTAACATGGAATAAAAAGAAAAATGTAAGAGTTAGCACTAACCTTTTTTTTTTTTTTGAGCAGAATTCTCTCAAGTTTAATATTCACTTTCTTGGTAGCCAAACACTCCTACAAGGTGTGGGGGTAATTTTTATTGAAGGGATCTAGGATTTTGGTGCAAAATAAGCAAGGTTTCCAAGCTTGGAAGCTTGAACTATGGTGGAAACCCTCTCCTCTCTCTCTCTATGTTTTGGCTGCCCAAAGGATGAAGATGGGAGTGCAGATTGGTCTTTCATTCTGTCTCTTTCTAATTAGTTTTTATCCCTTTTAATTAGTTTGTCAAGTTGTGATTGGGTGGGGGCATGTTAATGACATCATGTGATGTCATAATTCCCAATTTCTTTCATTTTTCTTTTCTTTTCTTTTCTACTCATTTTCAATTCAATTTTTAGCAATATTTATTCATATTTTATATCATAATAATTATTTACTTAACTGGACAAGTCGGTCAAAAATCATCTCTGAAGACGAAATGACCAAAATGCCCTCCGTTTGGCTTAATAGACTAAAATTGTCTATACCGATTGAAAAATTTTTCTAAACTTTTTCTTGGCATTCTAATTTCATAGAAACCTCAATGACTCATCTCTGGAGTCTCAAAAATTATTTTATGAATTTTCTCCCGGGTCTAGGGCTCCTAGTTGCGAGAACCGCAACTTCTCACTAGGTTACCCATCGCTAGGGCACCGGCTCATTTAACTGGGTTGTATTTTATTTTTAAAATTTTTCCTAAATTTTTCTTATTAATATTTGAGTTATTTATGACTCCTCACTCTAGTCTAATTATTTTTCCAGACGTTTTAGCTATCCGGACCGACACCGGTCACCGAAACAGTAGAATGTACGTAATTGCTACAGTGAGGGTGTTACAACTTCAAACTCTTATGATCTGTATAGATGTAGCACTTCTCCCCATACAAATAATGTCTCCAGATCTTAAGAGCAAACACAATAGCTGCAACCTCCAAGTCATGTGTCGGATAATTCCTCTCATGCGGTTTTAGCTGGCATGATGCATAGGCAATGACATTTCGATCTTGCATCAATACACAACCTAACCCATTGTGAGAAGCATCACTATAAACTGTATATTCTTTACCCGGTGTAAGTAAAGTTAGGACTGAAGCCTCAGGCAAACATCTCTTCAATTCATCAAAACTCTGTTGACATTTATCTGTCCACTGAAATTTCACATCTTTTCTAAGCAGCTTGGTCAATGGAGATGCCAACATGGAGAATCCCTTCACAAATCGACGGTAGTATCCAGCTAACCCCAGAAAACTGCGAATCTCTGTGACATTTTTGGGTGGCTTCCATTTAAGGACAGCCTCAATCTTGCTAGGATCTACCTTAATACCCTCTGCTGATACTATGTGCCCCAAAAAGGATATCTCCTTCAGCAAAAATTCACATTTCGACAATTTGGCGTATAGCTGTTTCTCCCTCAAAGTCTGCAGTACAATCCGTAGATGTTTATCATGCTCTTCTGCATTCCTCGAATAGACTAATATATCATCGATAAATACCACAACAAACTGGTCGAGGTATGGTCTGAAGATAGTGTTCATCAGATCCATAAAAGCAGCCGGAGCATTAGTTAATCCGAATGGCATGACCAAGAACTCATAATGGCCATAGCGGGTTCTGAAGGCAGTTTTAGGAATACTCTGCTCTTGTACTTTCAACTGATAATAACCTGATCTTAGGTCAATTTTGGAGAACACAGCTACACCTCTCAACTGATCAAACAAGTCATTAATGTAGGGCAATGGGTATCTGTTCTTTATTGTCACCTTATTCAACTACCGATAGTCAATGCATAACCGGATAGTGCCATCTTTCTTCTTTACAAACAATACTGGCGCTCCCCAAGGTGACACACTAGGGCGGATAAAGCCCTTATCAAGCAGCTCTTGCAACTATACTTTCTACTCCTTCAATTCTGCAGGTGCCATTCTGTATGGTGTTATGGAGATTGGGTCCACACCAGGCATAACATCAATTTCAAACTGCACCTCTCTTTCTGGAGGTAATCCTGGCAATTCATTAGGAAATACATCCGAAAAGTCACATACAATAGGAATGTCCTTCAATGTTGGACTCCCCACTTGGGTGTCTATCACATGTGCCAAGTACGCCTCACACCCTTTCCAAATCATTTTTTTTGCTAGTGCAGCTGAAATGATATTTGAAGGCAATAACTACCTCTCCTCATGTATTACTACATCACCATACTGAGGAAGACCAAAAGTGACTGTCTTCAGTCTACAGTCAATCATCGCATGATGCCTGGCTAACCAATCCATGCCCAAGATAATGTCATAATCTCTGAAGGGAATTTCAATCAAATCAGACAGAAAAGTGTGTCCTTGGATCACCAGAGGACAATCCCTATATAGCCTATTTACCCTGACCTCCTGGCCTAATGGACTAGTTACTAGCACATCATAGTCCATTGGTACACACTGAATAGCAGTAGAACACATCAGACTAGCACTAATATACGAATGTGTGGAGCCAGGATCAAATAACACATGTACATCTTGGTCAAGGATGGAAAAATTACTAGCTACAATGTCTGATGTTTCAGCCTCCTCCCTCTGATGCATGGTATGCACTCTGACTAGTGCACCATTGGATACTGGCTGGTTAACAGTGCTTTGACTTCCAGGAGTATTACCAGGACCCCTACCTATGCCTCTACCTCTAGCAGCTGACTGTGACCCTCTAGGTGCAGAGACTTGGGCTGATCCTTCAGACGTACCAGAAGGTCCAGACCGGCACGGAAGAGTACAATCTTTAGCAAAATGTCTACTCCCTCCACAGTTAAAACATGCACCGGTGGCCTTGAAACAAACCCCACTGTGAGTTCTACCACAAGTTTCACACTGTCGTACTGATAGAGCTCCTCGGGGTGCTTGCTGGGTCTGCTGACCAGACCGGGGTGGTCTTTGACTAGAAAATCTACCTCTGCCAGATCTACGGGAGCTGGATCCCCCAAACTGTTTCCTCTTTCCAGAACCACTCTCAGATGCTTGTCCCGTAGTCTTTTCAGTCTTCTCTTTCTCTTGTGTACCCTTCTTCACTACCCCTTCTGATTCTATCCTTTCCAGTTCCAGGGCCTCTGAGATCAACTTAGAGAAATTCTGATGTCAGAAACCCACCACTTGCATCCTCAGATTCGGCCTCAACCCAGACTCAAACCTCTTACATCTATCTCTGGGGGTGGAGACTAAGCTTCCAGCATAGTGGCTTAGCCTTGAAAAGTCTCTCTCATACTATACTATGGTTCTGTCTCCTTGTTTCAAACTCAGAAATTCTTGTAATTTCATATCTACATACGCATCAGGAACCCATTTCTGCCTGAATTCCCTTAGGAAGTCTGTCCATGTCAGCACAGGTGGCTCAACCAGGCTGTGGGGGATGGTCTTCCACCATTCATATGCATCCCCTTCGAGAAGAGATACTGAATACTCAAATTTTAATTCTTCAGTACACTGCAGCTTCTTGAAAACCCGTTCCATTCTTTCCAACCACTGTTCTGCCTCTAGTGGATCCACAGTGCCCTTGATCTCAGTGGCCCAAAATTTCATCAATTTTTCATATTGCCAAGCTGAGGGCTGTGGTTGTGCTACAGGTGCTTGCATTTGAACTTGGGGTGGCACATTACCTGCCATTTGCTAGAAAAACGCAGCCATCTGCTATACAAACTGAGCAGGGAACTGCGGTGCTGGAGTAGGAGCTGGAGTGGCTAACCCACTCATGTTCTAGAGTGCTGGGGCTTCTCCTTGAACCTCAGCCTCAACAGATTGTTCTTCGGAATGATCTCCTCCTTCCATTCCATTTTTCCCAAATTTTCTACTCCCTGAGATCAAACACAAAGAGGTTGACCTCCGTTAGTGCATATTCATGATGTAAATATGTCATATGTATCAATTAAAGACACTTGAGTAGTTGTACTTATCAAAGAAATGTTCACATAAATAGTCAAAATTCAATGCAAAACCATGCTCTGATACCACTAAAACATGTCACACCTTACCCCTCTATAAGGCATAACATGATCTCGTAGAATACTTAATGAACTACCGAACTTCACCTACTGATAACTCATTAAGTACCCTACAAGGGATTTTAAAATTATTTTCTTGCATTTTGGAAGTGGTGAGCATTTTGGTAGGAATTAAAAACCATTTATTCAAAGTTTAAATACTAGTAAAAATTTTGTCCATTTAAATTTTTATCGCAAATTTTATAAAAATTTTGACAGAGTTCCGTTTGTATTTGGAGAAAACAGTTCTTCAAATACCTGAGAAAAACACTTCCAAAAATTTTTCACAACTCCCAACCTCCAAATAATCTCAAATCAACTCAATTCAATTCACTTCAAAATAATTCCACAATCCAAATCAAAATTTATCATCTCAAAATATTTAATAATTTCATTCACAAGGCATAAACTATGAAATTCACAAGTACAAATATTAATTTACAGAAGGAAATCCAAAAATAATATTATTACAATTTATTTTACAACTGCTCAACTTACATTGATACATAAAGCGTTATAATATTTACATCAAAATTAACTACAAGGGTATAAAATAATACCCGTACAAAAAGACCAGTGTAGTCTTCAATTCGATAGCAGCTCACTCTGCTGCTTTCTCCTTGCTCTTATCTGCGACAGCAAAATAAGCTATCGCTGAGTATAAAAATACTTAGTGGTGCACAATAAAAATTTGAAATGCAATACATAAATCATTCATTATCAAAACACAATTTAAATATTTCTCAATCACATTTCACAAATTATCAAAGCTCATAATAACACAACTTAGTCAAATAATTTAAGAAACACAGTGTTGCCAATTCATACACAACTTAAGCCATGACACAAAATTTCTGATCAATGCCGTGTTGTACACTAAGTCAAAGCAATCTACAACCCCATTAATCGAAATCAATGAGGGAGGTGGCTAGCTAGCTAATGAGTACTCATCCGATCTCAACCTCAACTGGCAAGCCAGAGAGGGAGGAAAATAAACGATCTCAACCCCATAAATGGAGGGGGAATAATGTGATACTGTCATGCTAAGTGTGAACACAAATCAATTCAAAACAATTTATTTAAATAATTTATGAGAAATCTGATCAATTTCCAAAGTCTTATTTGCGATTATAAAATGGCAACACAGCACATAATTAATCACATAAGTCAAATTTTTTAGAATAAAATATTTAAACAAGAATTATTGTGCACAGACCTGACGTGAGTCGCCTTTAGGCCTTGACTCAGTCTCTCTAAGCTTCCAAGTCTTTTTCAGCTGAAAGACACAGTTTCATAGTGTTTCAGTACCATAACTTAGCATAAATCCAAAATTAAATTTAACTTCACTTTTATCTAGCTCTATTGTGCTAAACTCGACGTTCTTGAAATTTTTGTGTTTCGGGTTACTATTCACTATACTATTCAAGTCAAATTATTGACTTTTTAAGGCTTAATAGGTATGGGAACTCCAACTTCACCCACATACCACATTTTGGTCAATAAATTTGTTGGTTTTGGTTATTTTCTCAAAGCTCAAGTCCTTTAGGCAAAATTGTCAAATTTTCAGTTTTGGTGTCCCTAGTTGCACTATTCTACTGTTGGAATTTGGCAAAACTTCCTTCATAGAAAATGTTCCTTATGGTCTTAAGTTTATTTTCATTTTTGGATCACCCCAATTGGAGTTTTGTAACTCAAGTTATGGCCATTTGAACCATAGCTACCGGATTTGACACAACCCAGATTTTTTGGGCAATTTTTATTTTTCTCTCTTTTTTTTATTTTTCTATTAGTTCTTTAATTTAATTCTCGATTTTAAAATTTTCTTTTCTCCGATTTTATTTGACAGTTAGGTCAGGAGTCAGCTCTCGGGGTCAATTGACCAAATTACCCCTCGCCGGTTCATCCCGGTTTGCAAATAATCCAATATTTCTTCCGGCTCCTTGACCTAATTATTTGACTAGCTTAACAGTTCTTTTTCGTGATTTTCTCTTTTCCACTGTGTTCATAAGGGTCCTAAGGACCGCAACGTCACATTTTACAGTTCGAAATTTGAGTTTAAAATGACTTCGCAGTCCTTCCCGAGTAGGTCACCCATCGCTGTGACTCTCGGCTTGTTTAACTTCTTATATTCTGTTTTTCTTATTTATACTTAACTAATTGGCAATTACTAATTATTTATATTTATGGCTTCTCTAATTGTCTTAAGTGTGGTTCTAATCCCCTTAATTATCCGGACCGACACTGATCACCGAAACAGTGAAATATACCAGGCTATACAAATAGGGGTGTTACACCAGAATTGGCATGAAAGGGTTAGCTTGGTAAGTATAGAATGTGTAATTGGTATGTGATGAAGAATGTGTAGCAGGGCAGTGTATGTTTTAGCTTAGAACTTTAAGTGTGTGACTTCAATTGGTATGAGACCAATTGGAGGTGAAACTAAGCACAAAATGTGCCAACTTTCATGAAGGAAGCTTACCTAAATTCTACCTAGAAGGTGACTTGAAAAATGACCAAATCCGGATTAGTGACTTGAAAGCCTGAAAATTGACCATTTGGGTAGCAGTTAGTATTTTGAGCATAACTTACTCAAAACAGGTCCAATTGACCTGAAATTTTTACCATGAATATTTTAGACATAGATCTACAATTCTTATGAGGACACTAAAGCCCAGAAATGGCCAGAACCAAGCCAAATAGCTTGCACAAACTTGCACAAGTTTACCATTTTAGTGCATTCTGACCAGCTTTAGTAAATTGACCATATCTTAGTCTACACTACTCAGAATGACCTGAAATTTTGCCCCGCATGCAATAAGACATAGACCTACAAGTTTGTAGTTTGGACCGAAACTCGAAAATTGAGGGAACTAGGTCATCCGGCTAGGTCAAAATAGTACACCGAAATCCAATAAATTGCAATAAAATGCAATATACTTGAAAATGAAATTGGTAACATATACTAACACTAAAGGGCTATAAAATGTGACATATTGGTAACATTAGAATTGACTCACTTAGAATGCATCAAGGGTCAACATTATAGGTTGACTAATGAAATGAATTGAAGGGAATAGTACCAAGAAAATTTAAATATTGGATTTTATGGTTAGAAATAAATTCATTGAGTACTGAAACACTTTAAATTGTGTGTTTCAGTTAGCAAAGACTCAGGGAAGGGGAAGGAAACACTGAGTCAGGGCCAAGAGACATTTATCAGAGGTTTGTGCACAACAGTTATTTCTTCTGAATTTTTCAATTGAAATAAATTATGACTATTTGTATGTTATTGTTTAAATTGTGGAAAATTGTTTGAATGGATATTTGATGGATACTTATTGCTTGAAAAACAATGCAAATGATTTGAAACCATAGCTATCATGTATATTGATTGAATTCCTCACTAGCTTGTCTAGTGAGATGAATTGACTTTGAATTCCCTCTCTGGCTAAAGTGTTGAGGTGTGTGCCTGTTGAGGATGAATAGGATGAGTACTCATATTATTGCTAGCTAGCTATGTTATTCCTCACTAGCCATCGCCTTTTGGGACGAATTTAACTTTGGAACATCATTAAGCTGTGTGTGTGATTTATTGATATTTATTGTGATATTGTGAAATGGAGTTTAAATTCCTTATGACATTCACTGTCTTTTGAATTTAACTATGATTTTAAGTATCCACAGTTTATATGATTTATGGCTTAGGGTTTTAAATTGCATTTTCTTAATGTTGTGCACCGCTGAGACATTGGCTCAACGATAGCTTTTTCATTACTGTCGCAGGTAGACAGACGGACACAGTAGCAGAGTAGGCTGCTTGTGCCACATTTTGAGATTTCACCGGGTATATCGAGTATACCATTTTGTGTAGTTTTTGTTGTAATGTATGTGACTGTATGTATATATTATACTTGGTCTTGAGCAGTTGTAAATTATTTTGGCTTGTAAAAATATTGTGATATATTTATCTTATCTCAGCTTTTGAAAATACTGGAAAAGTGATTTTTGAACTGAGTTGATAAATGTTGAGAAAATTATTGTGTTGAATTGTTATTGGAGTTTGGAATTGAGAAAAATATTGGAAGTGCTTTTTTACAGGTTTTTGAAGAACTGTTTTATTCAAAATACATATGGCACTCGCCAAAATTTTTACAGAAATTATTAACACTTTAAATGGGTTATTTGGTTTTACTTCAGTAAAAAAATTTTTAACACCTGTTAATAGTGCTCACCACTGTAAAAAGAAGTAAGAAAAGGTTTAAAATCCCTTGTAGTGTATTTAATGGGTTATCAGTAGGCAAAGTTTGGTAATTCATTAGGTATACTATGGGATCATGTTATGCCTTACAGAGGGGTAGGGTGTGACATGTCAGAACTTGTAGTAAGCCTAAAATAGTAGACTTGGACCTTCTAAGGGCCCATTTTACATATTTGGAAGTTTCCTTAAAGTCTAAGGGAGGTTCTTATTATAGCATAAATTAAGCGTAGTATCCCTAATACTTGTAGAGATTTCCTAAGCCTTACACTCTTAAAAGGGCATGTGTGTCACTGTGTTTGCCATTGCTAAAGGTCTGATCTTTTAAACCTAGAGCTCTGATACCATTTTATCATGACCAGTGAGGGGGTCATAACTGGCGCTAGGGAATGGGTCAGTTTAAGATTATTGAAACTTGTAACAAGCCTAAAATGGTAGACTTTGACCTTTTAGGGGCCCACTTTACTGATTTGGAACTTTCCTTAAAGTCTAAGGGAGGTTCTTTCCTCCCTAAGACTCAAACTCAATAGAAAGAGCTTAAAACTTTAAGTGCATTATGAAGAATTTTTTTTTTGTCTATTTCTATCTTTCATTACTATTATTTTTTTACTCTACTTCATTTATTGCAAAACTAAGCTCTTTTTGTGTAACACCCTTACTGTAGCAATTTCATATATTCTACTATTCCGGTGACCAGTGTCAGTCCGGATAACTAGAACGTCTGGAAAAATATTTAGACTAAAGTGAGGAGCCATAATTAACTCAAATAATAATAAGAAAAATTTAGGAAAAATTTTAGAAATAAAACACAACCAAGTTAAATAAGCCGGTGCCCTAGCGATGGGTAACGTAGTGAGAAGTTGCGGTCTTTGCAGCTAGAAGCCTTAAACACAGGAGAAAATTCATTAAATAATTTTTGAGACTCCAGAGAAGAGTCATTGAGGTTTTTATGGCATTAGAATGCCAAGAAAAGACTTAGAAAAATTTTTCGATCAGTATAGACAATTTTAGCTCATTAAGCTAAACGGAGGGTATTTTGGTCATTTCATTTTTAGAGATGATTTTTGGTCGACTTGTCTAGTTAAGTAAATCATTATTATGATATAAATTATGAATTAATATTTGTGAGAAAATAATTACAAATGAGTAAAAGAAATGAGAAAAGAAAATAAAATGTAAATTGAATTATTACATAAGCAATTATGTCATAATGCATAAAAGAAATTTCAACAAATTATAAATTCTAACCAATGGGAAATTGACAAACCAATTAAAAAGAGATAAACTGTAACACCCTCCCTATAGCAATTCTGCACATTCTACTGTTCCGGTGATCGGTGTCGGTCAGGACAGCTAAAACGTCTGGAAAAAATATTTAAATTAAAATGAGAAATCATAATTAACTCAAATATTAATAAGAAAAATTTAGGAAAAATTTTAGAAATAAAATACAACTAAGTTAAATGAGCCGGTGCTCTAGCGATGGGTAACCTAGTGAGAAGTTGCGGTTCTCACAACTAGGAGCCCTAGACCCGGGGGAAAAAATATAAAATAATTTTTGGGACTCCAGAGAAGGGTCATTGAGGTTCTTATGGTATTAGAATGCCAAGAAAATACTTAGAAAAATTTTTCAATCGGTACAAACAATTTTGGCCCGTTAAGCCAAACGGAGGGCATTTTGGTCATTTCATCTTCAGAGATGATTTTTGGCCGACTTGTCCAGTTAAGCAAATAATTATTATGATCTAAAATATGAATAAATATTGCTAAAAAATAAATTGAAAATGAGTAGAGAAGAGAAGAAAAGAAAATGAAAGAAAATGCTAATTATGACATCATATGATGTCATTTAAATTTCCTCCACCAATCACAATTTGTTAAACTCATTAAAAGAGATAAAAGAGACCAAAAAATTGAAAAACCAATCTGCACCTTCAACCTTTGGGCAGCCAAAAACGTTGAGAGAGAGAGAGAGAGAAGAGGTTCCACCGTTTTCAAGCTTAAAAGCTTGAATTTCCTCTCCATTTGTTCACCAAAATTGCCAAGTCCCTTCACAAAAATTTGATCTTTCGCCTAGAAAAAGCTATTGGCGGCCAAAAAAGAAGAGATTAGGGAGGTTTAATCAAGGTTAAGTGAAGCTCAAAAAGGTTAGTGCACTAAACAATTTCTTTTCTTTCTTTAATCTTGTAAGCATACTAAATCAAGTAGAAATTGTGTGAAATTAAAAGAAAAACTTGAGTAAATGAAATCTCTAAATTTGGCAGCCATGAGAAAGTTTAAGGATTGTTGGTTTTTGATGAATTTAAGTGGCTTAATTATGTTACTGATGAGTATAGATGATGGATAAAGTGATTTGGTATGAGTTTGGTGTGTGTATGCCATGAATTGGAAATTAGAGTTAGGGTTTGAGCATGAAATTGAGACTTTGATCATGTAATGATGAAAGTGAATTTTAATGTTCAATTAGTGACCATTTGGTTATAGGTAAACAAGAAATGAAGTATGTTTAGTGATGGGATTTGGGTTTAGTGTGGCTGCCCTAGGTGACCTACAGAATTGGACATGAATCCAGCAAGTTTGGGCAGCCATAACTTGAATTGTAGAGGTTCAATTGGTGCAAGGCCAATTGGACATGAAACTAGACACATAATGGCACAACTTTGGTGAAGAAACCACACCCATAAGACCAAAGCAAGTGGACCAAAAGCTTACCCCAATCCGGGTGACCTGCAGTCTGTTTCTGCAGAATGACCAAATGAATAGTGTTTGGTCATTTAGTCATAACTCAGAGTAGAATGGTCCAATTGATCTGAAAGTTTACCAGCAATAAGATGAGATATAGACCAACAACTTTCATGAAGAAACCTAACCCAAATTATGACCAGAACCTATCCAACAAGTGAGTTGCATTCACTATTCACTACACTATAGATATGGTCAGTCTAGAAAAACTTCAATCCAGCCAGTTGTGGTTTTTGGACCATAACTTGAGCTACAAAACTCCAAATGGAGTGATTCAAAAAAGTAAATTCAACTAGACAAAATAAGGAATAACTTTCATGTTAATCGTTTTGCCAAATTTCCACTATAAAAATGACTAATGGAATAGTAAAGAGAAAGTATGAAAACTGGAAATTTTGTCCAATTAACATTAAGCTTAGAAATGGTATTGGCAACCAATACCAACAAATTTTGAATGCAAAATGTGGTATGTTGGGAGTATTAAAACCAATGTACCTATTGTCTATGCAAAAGTCAACATTTTAGTTGACTAATGAAATGAATAGTAACATTCAAACTTGAAATTCAAAAATTGTGAAACTTAAAAGTGCAAAATGCCCTAGTAGGCCTAATGTGATTGGTTTGGATAAGTTGGCATGCCAATAGGGTTCAGTTAGCAGTACTGCACATGGTATTATGCCATTCTGTGATTTCATGGCTTTTAGCCATTCTGACATTATGTTGATACTTGGCCTTGTGCCTAATGTTATTATAGCTTATTAGCTGTTCTGTTGCACACCAGGAGACACATATGTGACCGATGGTGTGACGGCCCGAGGTACTTGATACCCAGTGCCAGTTTACTCGTTTATCCAGTCCAGTCGTCTATTATAGGTTACATGGGCAACCAAAAATGAAAGTGGATAAATTTAATGAAATAATGAATATAACAAGTACAAAATAAGTAAGACTACAAATACTCATCGAAAATTTATTTGCAATGAGACATCAATACATTCACTGCATATTTATTTTCTATTATTTCTTTTTATTTTATTATTGGCACCACTAAGCATTATTGCTTAGCGCGTTGCTTTTGCCACGCGTAGGTTCTGGAGAGACCAACCGAGAGCCCAGTAGACCATAGGCTAGGTGAGACCTTCTGCAGCTCTGCATAGTATCCGTGTCACCTCACCGACTTCAGTGCATTGGTAAGACACTAGGTTTCATTTTGGGTATTTTGTAATTAATTTTTATTTTCTCATATGTAATTGAAACTTATGTAATGTATTTTGGTATTAATGTAAATAGTGAAAATTGTGTTTATGAATGAAAAAGTTAATATTTATTTATGACTTTTACATGATTATCATATGAGATGAATGATTGAGAAATGGAAATGTTGTTGAAAAAAAAATATTGAGATTTTGTTGATGAAATGGAGTTTGGGATTGATTGAAAATATTGGAAGTGTTTTTCACAGGTTCCGAAGAACTGTTTTCTCCATTTTTAGCCGGTACTCTGCCGGATTTTCTATAAAATTTACGAAACCTCAAATAAATTTATGATTTCAATAAATGACTGAAATGAATTATATTTCACAAATTGTACTCCATAACTATGAAAAAAAAGTAAATTAGGAAGAATAAAAGTGATTGAATTAAAATAGGGTGTTCCGGTACACTGTGTGGCATATCTTGCTCGGCTACACTGTAGACGGGTAAGGGGTGTCACATTTAGTGGTATCAGAGCACGGTTTAGGCGTTTCTGGGCTAGATTGAGTCCATACTATGCACTGCATTTGTAAGAGTCAAGGTGACACTAATGCAGATCTGTTGTCTTTGTTAAATAGGTTATGGACCCTTCATCTCAGAGGGCAGTTGAGGAGGAAGTGGAGAGTCATGCTCCACCTGCGATGGCGAGGCTGGGGTAGGGAGAACTGCTCCACCGGCTCAGTGAGCACTGCTCAGCCTCCACAGGCCATGTTTCAGCAAATGGCCGAATTCTTCAAACAAATGGCTGGGGTAATGCCACCACCATCACCACCTCCACAGTAGAAATCACACCTGGAAAGACTAAGAAAATTTGGAGCAACAGATTTCTTTGGCAAGAGAGAAGATGATTCTGTTGCAGCTGAAAATTGGTTAAATAGAACAGGAAGGGTTTTAAAACAACTTCACTGCACTCTAGAGCAAAATCTAGAAGCTGCCATATCTCTTTTGCAAGATGATGCATATGAATGGTGGGATACGGTGTCTAGTGAAGTGCAACCAGAAGTAATAACTTGGGACTTCTTCCTCTCAGAATTCAAGAAGAAATATGTGGGTAGTGTATACCTGGAAGAGAGAAGAAGGGAGTTCATTAATCTGAGGTAGAGACAGCTGACAGTGGCCGAGTATGAAAAGGAATTTATCAGATTGAGCCGCTACGGAAGGGAGATAGTCCCTAATGAGGCCGAAAGGTGTAAGAGATTCGAAGAGGGATTAAATGACAACATAAAGATCATGATTACTGCCTTGGGAATCACAGACTTCACCAAGTTAGTGGAAGCTGCAATAAAAGTTGAAAAGGTTAGAATAAGTGAGCAGACCAGAAGAGAGAGATAGCAGAAGAGGGGCCCGGGTCAGTCTAGTTGATCTCCTGCACCTGAGAAGAAGTTCAAAGGTCCACCTACACAGAGTTCAAGTCAACCACAAGGTCAGGGTCAAACCCAAGAACCCAGGCCACAGTTCACCCCTAGGAGAGGTCAGTCCACACCATTAGTGGGTAGCTCTCCAGGAACGGGGTTCAGGGGACCAGCCCCAACATCTTCTGCATGTCCACATTGTCTGAAGTGGCATGAGGGGGAGTGTTGGAGAGTGACTGGTGCCTGCTTAAGGTGTGGGTCGACAGAGCATCAGTTGAGGAACTGTCCACGCAGAACTACTACAGCTGCTCCAACACAAGCAGACAGACCTGCTCTTGCACCACAAAGGGGTAGGAAATCTGGCAAATCTGAGGCAGTGGGACCATCACAGAGGCCTACATCTGAGCCAGCAGAGAGGCTTGAGGGCAGACCACCTGCCAGAGCCTATGCCATGAGAGCTCGGGAGGAGCAAGATGCCACGGACGTTATCAGGGGTACATTCTCCCTCTACAATACATCTGTGCATGTATTGGTGGATCCAGGATCCACTCATTCATACATCTGCATCAACCTACCCGTAGAAAGGGGGATACTAATAAGGGAGAGTGACCAAGACATTCTGGTCACTAATCCATTGTGTGACACCCCTTACCCGTCTACAGTGTAGCCGAGCAAATTATGCCACTCAGTGTACCGGAGCACCAATTTATGTTTCTATTACAATTTATCCCTTTATAATTCATTTATTTTCAATTTGGATAAATCTGAATTTAACCGCAAATTTTATAGAAAATCCGGCAGGGTGCCGGCTGTAAATTGGAAAAACAGTTCTCCTGAACCTGTTTAAAAACACTTCCAAAATAATTTCCAAATCCAAACTCCATTATATATATTCAAGTCAATCTCAAAATCTCAATCTCAATCACACAATATTATTTTCAAAACTTTTCTGTTCACTTCATCACTTGAAGCATATTCACAAATAATTCTCAACATTTCATTTATCAACATATATAATGCAGAAAATCTCAATAATATGAAATTTCATATATTTACATTAATACATAATTACAGGAGTTTATAGTTACAATCCAAATTAATACAAAATGCCAAAATACAAAATACTCCCAAAATCCTATGTCCTACCATATGCACTGCAGGTGTGAGGTGACTCGGGGCTCCGGATGCAAATCTGAAGGCTCACTCGGTCTGATGTCTGCTGGGCTCACCAGCTAGGTCTCCAGTACCTGCACGTGGCAAAAGCGACACGCTAAGCAATTCTGCTTAGTGGTGACAATATAAAATAAAATAAAATAAAATAAAACAAAGATGCAGAATGTGTGTTTACAATTTTTTGTAGACTTAACTTCTGATACTATTTGCATTATTATTCAATTAAAATTTTGGTAAGGTTCTTTAACATTGCCCAAGTAACCCATACTAATTGACTGGACTGGATAAACGGGTAAACTGGCACTGGGTACTAAGTACCTCGGACCATCACACCACCGGTCACATTGTGTCTCCCGGTGTGCAACAGAACAGCTAATAAGCTGTAATAATGATCAGAGTTAAAACCCAAGTATATCAACTCAAATAACATAGCTAAAGGCTATTATTTCACAGAATGGCATTAGAAAGCCATGAAACACAGAATGACATAAAGCCATATGCAGTACTGCTAACATAACCCTATTGGCATGCCAAGCTATCCAAACCAATCTTGTTAGGGCATTTTACACTTTTGAGTTTTACAATTTTTGAATTTCAAGTTTTGGTGTTACTACTCACTTCATTAGTCAACCAAAATATTGACTTTTGCATAGACAATAGGTACATTGGTTTTAATACTCCCAACATACCACATTTTGCATTCAAAATTTGTTGGTATTGCTTGCCCATGCCATTTCTAAGCTTAATGCTAATTGAGCAGAAATTTCAGTTTTCTTGCTTCATTTTTACTGTTATATTAGTCATTTTTGCAGTGGGAATTTGGCAAAATGATCAACATGGAAGTTGTTCCTTATTTTGTCTAGTTGAATTTCCTTTTTTGAATCACTCCATTTGGAGTTTTGTAGCTCAAGTTATGGTCCAAAAACCACAACTGGCTAGATTAAAATTTTTTTGGGCTGACCATATCTACAGTGCAGTGAACAGTAACTGCAACTCACTTTTTGGATAGGTTCTGCTCATAATTTGGGGTAGGTTTCTTCATGAAAGTTGTTGGTCTATATCTTAGCTTGTTTCTAGTAAAATTTCAGGTCAATTGGACCTTTCTACATTGATTTATGGCCAAATGAACAATCACTATTCATTTGGTCATTCTGCAGAATCAGACTGCAGGTCACTGACTGCAAATCACTTATTGGATAGGTTCTGTTCATAATTTGGGGTAGGTTTCTTCATGAAAGTTGTTGGTATATATCTCACCTTGTTGATGGTAAAATTTCAGGTCAATTGGACCTTTCTACATTGAGTTATGGCCAAATGAACACTGTTCATTTGGTCATTCTGCAGAAACAGCCTGCAGGTCACTCGGATTTGAGCAAGCTTTTAGTCCACTTGGTTTGGTTTTATGGGCATGATTTCTTCATGAAATTTGTGCCATTATGTGTCTAGTTTCATGTCCAATTGGCCTTGCACCAATTGAACCTCTACAATTCAAGTTATGGCTGCCCAAACCTGCTGGACTCAAGTCCAATTCTGCAGGTCACTCCATTCTGCAGGTCCTTTTAATGGCAGCCACACCAAACCCAATCCCATCACTCAACACACTTCATTTTTAATTTAAATAGAACTAAATGGTCACTAATTGACCATTAAAACTCACTTTCATCATTACATGATCAAAATCCCATTTTTCCACCCCAAACCCTAACCCTAACATCTCAAATCATGCATTTAACTTGCATTTCATCAATCCACTTAGTAAATACATGTTGTGGGCAGCCATAATAGTCTTTTAATTTCATTAAACTCAACCCAATCAAAGCCTAACCATGGCTGCCCAAAATCTAGGGTTTCCATCCAAATGGTATTCAATAATTTTTCTTTGCAATTCACACTTATTCAAGTCCCTAAACATGTATTCAAAGTAAAAAATTTAGGGTTAGGTCACTAACCTTTGTTGGAGAGTTTCCCTAGCTTAAAAAACTTCTTGATTTTTCTTTCTTTTTGCTGCCCAAAGTGTCCTCAAGGTGCTAGGTTAATTTTTTTGTGAAGAAAGCTAGGGTTTTGGAGTGAGATTTGGTGAGGTTGGGAGCTTGGGTGAGCTTTAATGGAGTTTTTTTCTTCCTCTCTCTCTCTCTCCACGTTTTTGGCTGCCCCAAAGGTTGAAGAAGTCTGATTTTTTTGTTCCATTTCCAGCCCATTTGTCTCTTTTACGTGAGCTTATGCCATGTGTCAACATTGGGTTGGTTGGGAGAATTTTAAATGACCTCATGGTGATGTCATAAATCTATTTTCTTTCATTTTTACTCCATTTCTTTTCTATTTAATTGCAATTAAATTTTTAACAATATTTAATCATATTTTATGTTATATAAATTATTTATTTAACTGAACAAGTTGGCCCAAAAATCATCTCTGAAGACGAAATGACCAAAATGTCCTCCGTTTGGCTTAACGGGCCAAAATTGTCTTTACCGATTGAAAATTTTTTCTAAGTATTTTCTTGGCGTTCTAATGCCATAAGAACCTCAATAACCCTTCTCTGGAGTCCCAAAAATTATTTTATAATTTTTTTCCCTAGGTCTAGGGCTCCTGGTTGCGAGAACCACAACTTTTCACTAGGTTACCCATCGCTAGGGCACCGGCTCATTTAACTTGGTTGTATTTTATTTCTAAAATTTTTTCTAAATTTTTCTTATTAATATTTGAGTTAATTATGGTTCCTCACTTTAGTTTAAATTTTTTTTTTTTCCAAACGTTCTAGCTGTCATGGGACATCGTCCTTTGGAGCGATGGCTCTGAACTAGCTAAAATGAGGATGTTACACATTTGGCCACAGTGTAGTGGTGAACAAAGTATACAATGGTTGCCCGTTAAGGATTCAGGTGTATGAATTCTCGGCAAACTTGATTGAGTTGCCTTTCCATGAGTTTGACGTGATTTTGGGAATGGACTGGTTGTCACTTCATCAGGCAATAGTTGATTGTAAACTGAAGAGGATTTCTTTGAAAACTCCTGAGGGTAATGAGATTACAGTTATGGGGGAAAGGACAGATTTCTTGTCCAATGTCATCTCAGCCACAGTTGCAAGAAAACTGATGAGAAAAGGCTGTGAAGCCTACCTAGCACATGTGGTGGATACTAGGCAGGCTAAGCTAGATCTGTGTGACATAACCACAATAAAAGACTTCCCAAATGTGTTCCCTAAAGAATTGCCTGGCTTACCACCAGAAAGGAAAGTCGAATTTGCTATTGAGATACTGCCGCGTACAGCACCAATCTCTATTGCTCCTTATAGGATGGCACCCACAGAATTGAAAGAATTGAAAATTCAGTTACAGGAGTTACTGGATAAGGGGTTCATAAGCCCCAGTGTGTCACCATGGGGAGCTCTAGTGCTGTTTGTAAAGAAGAAGGATGGGACTTTGAGGTTATGCATTGATTACCGGCAGTTGAATAAAATAACTGTGAAGAATAAATATCCGTTGCCTAGAATTGATGATCTGTTTGATCAGTTGAAGGGAGCAGGAGTATTTTGTAAAATTGATCTCAGATCAGGGTATCATCAGTTGAGGGTGAAGGATGCAGATGTGCCAAAGACTGCATTCAGGACCCGGTATGGGCATTATGAGTTTCTGGTGATGCCCTTTGGCCTAACAAATGCACCAGCGGCATTCATGGACCTTATGAACTGTATCTTTCATCCATACCTAGATCGGTTCGTAATGGTCTTTATTGATGATAATTTGGTTTATTCCAGGACTAGGGAAGAACATGATGAACATTTGAGGATTGTTCTGCAAATCCTGAGAGAAAAGAAGCTGTACGCTAAGTTGTCCAAGTGTGACTTCATGTTGAATGAGATCGCATTCCTTGGACACATAGTGTCAGCTGATGGGATTAGAGTGGATCCCAAGAAAATATAAGCAGTGATGGAATGGAAGCCTCCCAGAAATACAACTGAGGTTAGAAGTTTCTTGGAGCTAGCTGGGTATTACAGAAGATTTGTGAAGGGATTTTCGTTAATAGCTACTCCAATGACCAAGTTGTTACACAAGAATGTCATATTTGACTGGAATGACAAGTGTCAGGCTAGTTTTGAGAAGTTGAAGGCTATGTTGATAGAGGCACCAGTATTAACACAGTCAGTGTCGGGAAAGGACTTTATGGTATATAGTGATGCCTCTAATAATGGGTTAGGGTGTGTATTGATGCAAGAGGGGAAGGTGGTCGCTTATGCTTCCAGGCAGCTAAGGCCACATGAACAGAATTACCCTATCCATTATCGCAAGGTGTTTTGCGGTCGCCTGGACGAACACTCACCGAAGTGGGAAAAGTGAGGAGTCGCCACTTTAATTTTGAGGGAAATTAAAGAAAACCATTTGTGAAAGTAAATTAAAATGAAACCACTTCAAAAACAGAGATTCTAGGTTCGGGGTCCATGAACGGGTGGGGAAGGTGTTAGGCACCCCACCTCATCCCTCAAAGAGGGTAAGCAGATTTAACTTCATGGTCTTCATAGTTAGGAGGGTTTGAATGGAAATGTTAATCCTTTTGACCGAAAGGAATGTTTGATTTTTCACTAATCCGGGTTACCCAGATACATAAGTAAATGAGACGACCTTAGTGAGTTGCGGTTGCGTATTAATTTTATTTCAGGGGGAATCATCTTACGTATTTGTTGAAATTTAATTTGGGAATCGGATAAGAACGCTCCTCCGATCTCCTTTAAATATTTATTAAAATTTTTAAGCTTGAGAATCGGATAAGAACTCTCCTCAGATCTCTTTTTAAATGTTTATTAAAAAACTTTAAGCTTGAATATCGGATAATAACTCTCCTCCGATCTCCTTTTTAAATATTTATTAAAATTTTTTTAGGGGAAACCGGATAAGAACTCTCCTCCGATCTCCTTTTAAATATTTATTAAAATTTTTAAGTGGAAACCAGATAAGAACTCTCTAATCTCCTTTTAAGTATTTATTAAAAATTTTTAAGTGGAAATCGGATAAGAACTCTCCTCCGATCTCCTTTTAAAAATTTATTAAAATTTTTAAGTGGAAATCGGATAAGAACTCTCCTCCGATCTCCTTTTAAATATTTATTAAAATTTTAAGTGGAAATCGGATAAGAACTCTCCTCCGATCTCCTTTTAATAGGGATCGGATAAGGACTTTTCCGATCTCTCGAAACTTGATTACAGCTACCCATCACGAAATCCTAGAACTAAGGGTTTTGGCATTTAAAGATGCAGGAGCTCGGAATAAGGCTTCTTTTAACTCATTGGTACCTTGTAACTAGTCAGGAGATACCAAACTGAATTTTCCGACCTTCCTATATGGTCGCCTTACCAGTACCTTTTGATACCCGATCTATCCCATTTATCTATTTTAAAGTTCGGTTTTACTCTGCCTTGTGTTGTCTTACTCAATTATCTTTTGCATTATTCTAGTGATTCGGCCTTACTATTTTCCCGACTCATTGTTTAGACCTTTTATTATTTTTAAAGAAACCCTTAAGATACGGTTACCTACATTTTACCCGACCCCTTATACATTACTCGAGACTAGAAGATTTGCATTCAGAAATAACAAAGATTAATAAAAAGAATGGACTGATTAACAAAGGAGTAAACCCGAAAGTAATCTTTTGGTATTCTTTAGCGCAATATAAACTTTAAAAAAAAGAACAGAGGAAATACGAAAAATGAAAATGATCACTTAATAAAATGGCAATACGAGCACTCACCTATAGGGAGCCAAATCTACTAAACTAAGTATTGAATCACAAAGCTTAATAGAACTGCAGATTGGTAACCGGAAGATTAAGGTCCGCCTTGAAACGAAGGATGCTTCTCTAAAATGCAATCGGGTCGAAATAATACCCGAGTTTAAATGAGGTTGAGCATGGACAATGGGAGTGGAACTAAATAAAACAGAGAGCTGAAAATGAGAGCACCACAGGATAATGAACGAACTGAAAATAGAGAGTTTCAGTATTCAAGAATCCCTTTTGCAAGAAAATACTTTAGAAAACTGGTTTCAAAAGTTTTTCTTATGAATGCTAAAAAAAGCAGAGTAACTAACTGAATTAAGTTTCAGAGTTCTTCCACTATAGTCACTGCCCTCTTTCTTTCGTCCTCCTTGAACAGTTTTTCATGCAGGTATTTATAGGAACCGGGTGCTCCCCATGAAGGGTCAGGATCTGTTTTGGGGGAGATGGAGGGTTAAGATTTTGAAAGACATGATCTAAGGGCTTAGGAATTAAAGAGAATCAGAACGGACGACTGGGATCCCTTCCAGAGTATTTTTCCTTTTCTCTCTTCTAATCTGACAGCCCAAAATTACTTGTCAAGAGCGATCTGAGGGCTAGGAGTGAAAGGCGCTGATCTTGTCATTTTTCTTCTTCGATCGGAGGGCTCCGAGATCGTTCTTACAAGTAAGATCAACGGTGGAGATTAGGATGTACAGCGCTGTCCTGACGTACTCTGGCACATGTCAGTAGTGCGGCCGATTCTGGGGCGTGCGGTTGAGATTTCACCTGCAATGCTTTAACTACCTCGGCTCTGATTATGATGATAATCGGCAGGAGCTGTCTCATTCTCTTTGTCTTCCGACCTTCCCTCCTTTCCAGTCTTTTCAACATGATCCTTTTTCGATCTCTCATACCGGGTTCCCCTCTCCTGACACGCTCTCTTCCAATCTTTCATGCTGGTCTCCCTTCTACCGATCTTCACCACACCAGTCTTCCTTTTTATTGGGTTCGATCCAGTCAAAGCATTTATTTCCCTCAATTCCTGAGGCGTCCGCTTCGTTTTCTGCTTGCAATAAATGCTCAAATTTTCCTATATATATACCTTCAACCAGAAAGCTCTACCTCACTTGACTTTCTCCCTTATTCTCTTCATTTTCCTTGTTCTAGCTGCTCCGGCAACAATCCCGGACAAAATGACTGCCTTTAATCTTTTTCCGGTTGTCCTCTTTGTTCCTTGCCTGAAAATTTACGATCCCGGTGATCGAAAAATTCTGATGACCTTATCTGATGACAGTGAGAAAACTGGACTAATTAACTGATCTGGATTGAGGACCTCGATCATACCGATCTCGAATCGTTCGCCCGATATAATCGGCGAACTAGTTTCAGGCAAGAAGACTGCTAATATTCCCCTCAACACCGGTGACTGCTCTTTGGCGTTCACCTGGCTCCTCTTCACACTGGGTGTTCCGACAGCGGCTCGGTTTCGAGCAGTAACTTTGATGACGACCTCTCTCATTCTCATGAGAGTCATAGTCCCCCCAGCCGGTCTCCTGGTCAAACACATCTTTTGACTCAACCATGAGACTAGGCTTTGACATAGGCCTTTTAGATAGGATGTTCCACCGGTCTCTAAAGATCACCCTTATGATGTAATTAGACCTTTAATGTAATCCGATCTTAGAGATCGCCCAAATAATGTAATTAGACCTTTAATGTAATCCGATCTCCAGAGATCGCCCAAATGATGTAATCAGATCTTTTCGAAAATAAAATTTATTTTGGCAACTGTTGTTTTATTATTATTGCATTGATTATTTTCCGATCTCTGAAGTATTTATCCGATTCGACTCTTAATTTGAATGACACTTATCCGATCCGTAATTCAAAACACCTTAATCTGCTGCTCTATAGTTAACCGATCTCTTTATGGAATCTCTGGAATATTCGTGAGATGTGTCAGAACAGCTGGCGAGTCCCACTATCCGATGCACTACCTGGAACATCGTGAGCATTAAATGCTCGGACGAGTGTAAATAGGGGTGGGGTTAGCCAATTGCTCCTTTATGTCATTTTCAGTCTCTCGCAAACAACTTCCAAATTCTCTCATTTTCTCAAGTTCCTCCGACACCGATCAAGCTCCGGTAAGGGTTTTGATCTTTCTTTTAGTTTAAATCTTCTGTTTCCCTTGAAAATGAGCGGTGCTGAGGGTCAGAGAGTAATAAGCCCCCCTTCCATTCAGTTCTCGTGGTCGTCCGATGAGGTAGAGGTGGTCGGACCAAGCGCGCAGCCTGAACTTCCTAGGGTCTCCGTTCCAGCTCGGGGACAACCAGCACCATCAAGGCATGTGCCTTCTTCGGGGAGGGAAAATCTTCCCATGGACGAGCTACCATCAATCTTGCAAGAAACTGACCTGCATTCGTTCAGCCAGGAGTACAACATCTGGCCTGATTCCTACGAATTGATTAAGTGTCACGGCGATCTTCGTGCCGATCACTTCTTCGAGGAGAACGATATGATCGTGGTCTACGAAGAACAATTAAAGGCCGGTCTGCGGTTCCCTTTGGACGACTTCTTCAAAGAAGTTTTGAAATATCACCAAGTGTGCATCGCTCAAGTTCACCCAAACTTGTGGCGGATCTTCGTAGCCTTCCGAGGCCTATGCCGAGCTAAAGGGCTCCGACCCACGGCTAAGGTGTTCACTGAACTGCACCGGCTAACTCATCGAAAGGACGACGAGTATTGGTTCTTCTAGGCGAAACCCCATTGTGGGCTTTTTACCGATCTACCTTCCTCCTTGAAGAATTGGAAGAACCGCTTCTTCATCTTGAGGAGCAAAATTCCGAACGGTTTTGAGGGCTTTCCTCGGAGCTGGCTGCATCAGGGTCCCTTGCTTACGAAGCACATCGCCCTAAACAGGGAAGAGGGTGCAATGGTAATGGAGTTGAAGGAGCAGGCGTCCAGAGAAAAGTTCTCTTGTTTAGATGCAGTGACGGCCGAGCTACACCATTGGACTATGCAGCTGGTCACCAGTCAAGATCGCGGGCTTCAGCTCTCTGATCTCGGCATCGGTATTTTCCATATCTCAGATCTTTGGACCTTAGCGATCTCACTGACCTCTTCTTTGTGCAGGTATGGCAAGCGGCGAAGCCTCTAAGGAGAGCCGAAAGCAGAAGAGAGAGATCTCCCGGAAGGTACGGGAGATGAAGCGTTCCGAGCTGCTTCAAACACCTGGTCATGAGCCCGGGGAAATACAGGAAGGCTCGTCTCAACCTTCTGGGCCTCCGGTCATAGAAGTGGTCCGATCTCCTCCTCGCAGAGAAGAGCCGCCTCCACCTCCTCCAGTCGCTCTGAGTGAGGAAGGGGGTCCTTCCCAACCTCCTGTAAGGTCCCTTTCCCATGGTGCCAAAGTGCTGATCCACTCGTTGGAGAAAAATCGCACAGTTCGAGAGAACCCTGGTTTCACCAAGGTCTTGGCGTCCTCTATCTAATTTCGAGAAGATCGGGATAGGCTGTCTCCCGATAACCTTGATGATATCTTGACCAGATCTATGAGCCTGAACGTGGAGTGTTTGGTGAACCAGCACATGGTCCGGGAAAAGGCTCATCGCCTGGGTAAGGAAGTCGAGAGGATGAGTCATGAGATGTCTTCTCTCTGATCCCAACTTTCGTCCGCTCAGGACTACATATCTCAAATTGAGGGACGAATGAAGTTCTATGAGGACAAGCTGGCAGAGCAAGCTCATGTTCTGACCGAGCGAGATCGTGTTCTCGAGGGAGTTCAGGCGCTCCGAGCTGATGAAGCTGCTCAACTCGCTCATCTTGCTGAGGAGCTCAAGGCAAAAGAAGAAGAAATGGTGACCGGAGTGGCCGGCGCTTATGTGAATGCTCATAGAGATCTCCTGGCTGAGCTCAAGAAGCGTTATCCTGAGGAGGACTTCTCCTGGATGGCCAACCTGGCTCCCGAGGACGAAGGTGAGGATAGCGAAGGGGAGGCTGAAGGTGAGAGAGAAAATGAACAACATGTAGTTCAGGCTGGGGGCAATCCCCCAGCCGAATGAATTGTATAAATTTTGAAATGAAATGAAATGAAATGAAAGTTCCCCTTTTGTTCAATGATTGATTGTGATCGAAAAATTTCTAAATTGCGTAAGCACTTGATTGTTTGAACATATTAGAATGACAACTGAAAGTGATTATTAATCTAAGTATAGGAGATCAGAAAACACAATATGCATGAGATCGATTCTGAAACGACTTAATTAAAATTAGAAATTTGGCTTTGAACACTTAAGATCGGAATCATCTTTAAACCGAGTCGAAACCTTTATCATTCTCAAATTTTTAAATGAGAGATCGGCAATAAGACTGGTGGTATGAAGGCCTTATGTTGGTTCAATCTTATTTGACAAGAAAGATCGGAAATATGATTAAATGATTAGGGGACTCGAGAATTGGATTGAGGGATCGGTGAGGCTTTAAATCACCTGGAGACTTGGTATTAATTAAATTCTTTTTTTTGTGGGGAGATCGGAAGTGTAGTCAGTTGGCAAAAGGGACTGTGTTGGGGATCGGCTTCAAAGTTTATTAATTCCGGGGGATCGGCCAAAATATGGTGTCGACAGCTGCCCCTCTTTACATAATTTCTATTTAAGGGAAAAATTTTCCGTGTAGGAATTATGTAAAGATTCAGACCCATATTTTGGACGATTTAAAATTTGAAATTTGAAATTAAAGTCCGGAGGCTAAAACCCACTTGGGTCGAAACCTTGAGGTTGGTCACAGGAAATTAAAATGCTAGAAAATTAAAATCAACTTAGATCAAGGAACCAGAGGTTGATAACAGGAAATTTAAATGCATGAAATTAAAATCAACTTAGATCAAGGAACCAGAGGTTGATAACAGGAAATTTAAATGCAGTAAAATTAAAATCAACTTAGATCAAGGAACCAGAGGTTGATAACAGGAAATTTAAATGCATGAAATTAAAATCAACTTAGATCAAGGAACCAGAGGTTGATAGCGGGAAATTTAAATGCGGGAAAATTAAAATCAACTTAGATCAAGGAACCAGAAGTTGATACCAGGAAATTTAAATGCAGGAAATTAAAATCAACTTAGATCAAGGAACCAGAGGTTGATAACAGGAAATTTAAATGCATGAAATTAAAATCAACTTAGATCAAGGAACCAGAGGTTGATAACAGGAAATTTAAATGCATGAAATTAAAATCAACTTAGATCAAGGAACCAGAGGTTGATAACAGGAAATTTAAATGCATGAAATTAAAATCAACTTATATCAAGGAACCAGAGGTTGATAACAGGAAATTTAAATGCATGAAATTAAAATCAACTTAGATCAAGGAACCAGAGGTTGATAACAGGAAATTTAAATGCATGAAATTAAAATCAACTTAGATCAAGGAACCAGAGGTTGATAACAGGAAATTTAAATGCAGGAAAAATTAAAAGCAACTTAGATCAAGGAACCAGAGTTTGATAACATGAAATTTAAATGCAGGAAAAATTAAAATCAACTTACAAAGCAAGCCTAATCTCGACACAAGAAGTTCTTCCCCGATGAAGTGTACTTAACAGGATCCCGAAAGCCGATGATTAATGGAGGACAAGTTACAAGACTTGGCCTATGACCTCATTTCTTCGGATGCCCCTTGACTTTCTTCTTATTTTATAAAAGCGCCTTATGGTTTTCACTTTCCCTTCGTCCATTTGACTAGAAGCGCCCTTCCAGGTTTTCACCTCTAGTTTTTTTTTTTTTTGTGGCCATTTCCTGCAAATCTCATAGTAAAGTACGTGAGGTTATCAATTTCAAATCCAAATCTTATAGCAAAATTTTAAATGATTAATAGCGCATCAGGTAAAAAGATTAAAGAAGAGCAATGTTAAAGAAGGAAAGATAAAAGCAAAGAGATAGAAAAATATGACTTTATTATGGTTTTAGGAAACAAAGGTACAGTGTCAAAGGAGAAGGGTACAAGGACAGATCTCACATATTCCTTGTAGTTAGCTTTGAAGTCTTTTAACCGCCATTATTTCAATTACTCTGAAGCCTCGTGCCACGACGGTTTATTTCCATCCTCGGTTTCATTGCCCCGTTCCTTATTTCTCCTTTTGGTTCTTGGGATGCCCTTTCGGGTTTTCACCCCTAGATTTTTTTTTTTTTTTAGCTTGCTTTTTCAGGACGCCCTTTCGGGTTTTCGTCCTTCACTCATTTTACAGAAAGCGCCCTTCGAGGGTTTTCGCCTTCTTTCACACATTTTGCTAGGAGCGCCCTTTCGGGTTTTCACCCCTACTTTTTCTTTTTTTTTTTTTTTTTCAGGCATAATATCTCTTGACGGTGTCAGCATTCACAGGTCTTGGAAATTCTTCACCGTCCATGTGGGTCAAGATCAAGGCCCCACCAGAAAATGCCTTTTTAACCACATAGGGACCCTCGTAGGTTGGTGACCATTTGCCCCGAGGATCGTTTTGAGTTGGCAACACTTTCTTCAGAACTAAGTCCCCAGGTTGAAATTCGCATAGGCGAACACCTTTGTTAAATACCCTAGCCATTCTTCTTTGGTATAGCTGTCCGTGACATACCGCCGTTAGCCTCTTCTCATCTAGCAAATTTAATTGGTCCAACCTTGACTGTGACACCCCTTACCCGACTACAGTGTAGCCGAGCAAGTTATGCCACTCAGTGTGCCGGAGCACTCTATTTTATCTAATTTCATTACAGTCCTTGATTTATTTATTCAAAAACTTTATTGAAGATTTAGGCTATTTTTACTTTTATCAAAATCTAACTAAATTGGAAATTTCAAAAATTTTAACGATAATCCGACAAAGTGTCACTGTAATTTGACTAATGATTCTTCCAACACGCCAAAGACAATTTCAATATATACTCAATTTCTCAAACTTAATAGTCTCAAAAATTTTCAAACATAATGTATCTCAATACAGTATTCAGATTTCTCATAAATCTCATTAGATTTTCAATATCTCAATATTCACAAGTATAATCTCATTATAA
This sequence comes from Hevea brasiliensis, assembly GCF_030052815.1. Classification (NCBI taxonomy): domain Eukaryota; kingdom Viridiplantae; phylum Streptophyta; class Magnoliopsida; order Malpighiales; family Euphorbiaceae; genus Hevea; species Hevea brasiliensis. Next base: position 29,496,170 of record NC_079508.1, on the reverse strand, counting down.
CTCAAATTCAATTCACATATTAAAATACTTACTTTGAATAGCTTCCATAATTCATAGGTTAATTACATGAGTTTATTTTGTACAAGATATACAAATAATTTACAATGCGCTAGGAATGAACAATATACATAACATGTATAAAATGAGCCCTATCTACATGCATTGCTGAGGAGGTGACAATCTTGAACTCTTCTGACACTTCTGCAGATCTGGACTCCAAAAATCTCAGTCGACAGTCTACTGGTTTTACCTTCAGTACCTGCGTGAGGAAGCAATTCCATCGCGCTAAGCATTTCTACTTAGTGGTGCAATAATATAACCAGAAATAATATATACAAGTAAAGAAAGAAATAAATGATAATTCAGATACTCAGAGTCAATTTAATTTGGTATGGTATTTCTAGTATCAACGATCTTATATACTAGTTTGTTCCTCTTTGGAAGTGCTTAGTTTATAACTTTTCAGTAATACTAGCAGGTATATAATTTATTCTATCTGTATTGTATTTCAAGTCTATACGGTTCTGCAATTTATATTTTTGTTATGTTTCTTTTGCTAATCTCTTTTGCTTATTCATTCAATACTTAATTTAATTGTATCGATTTTCATTATACTTAACTTAACTTAGTCATGAATTGAATAATACTTTAATTGACTGCCCAAGTAACCTATACTAGACGATCGATTGGATAACGGTCGTTGGCACCGACACCGCGTGCCTCGGGCGTCATACCATGGGACGCAGAACGCCAACCATGTATGCATCGGTATGGCTAAAAGCCATGATATCACATAATCGGGCATAAAAGCCATGAATACGGGCATAAAAGCCATGAATACGGGCATAAAGCCATGAATACAGCATAAAGCCTTTCGCGATCTTGCTAACACAATACCCTATTGGCATGCCAAACTATCCAAACCAATCTTGTTAGGTATACTAGGGCATTTGATATTTTAAAATGTTAATATATTGTGCTTTATGACTTCATTTTTTTCATGATAAATTTCAATCATAATTCATACATTCATTTGATCATTTATATGATCACAATTCACATCAATTATTCTTTTATACCATTGTACTCAAAATACTTCTCCTCTTTACAATAATGAGAACTAATGTCTCATTCATACATTAATATGGTTTATTTATCCATTCATTATGTTATTCATATTGATCACAATTCTAAACAATGATTCACATGTACCATTGTATTCAAAACATTTTTCCTTTCTCATTTATACATTCAAGAATCTACTTATGTAATTACAAATTTTATATTTCAAGTTTTGGTGTCACTATTCACCTCATTGGTCAACAAAAATGTTGACTTTTGCATAGATAATAGGTACATTGGTTTTAACACTCCCGATGTACCACATTTTGCATTTAAAACTTGTTGGAATCAATTACCAAATCCATTTCCAAGCTTATTTCAAGTTTTCATGTCACTATTCACTTCATTAGTCAACTAAAATGTTGACTTTTGCATAGAAAATATGTACATTGACTTTGGCACTTCAAACATACTACATTTTTCATTTAAAACTTGTTGGTTTTGGTCAATTTCTCAAAGCTTAGGTCATTTTGGCAAAATTGCCAATTTTCGGTTTTGGTGCTCCGAAGTTGCACTGTTTCATTGGTCGATTTACTGTTGGAATTTGACAAAACTTCCTTCATAGAAAATATTCCTTATTTTGTCTAGTTGAATTTTTTTTTTTGAATCACTCCATTTGGAGTTTTGAAGCTCAAGTTATGGCCAAAATAAGTTTACTGTTCACATGCACAGTTCATGCTGAGATTTTGGGTTCTGGCAGATTTTGATCCAATTTTGGTCAGTAATTTGATCAAGTTAAGTTCCTAATTTGGTCTAACTTTCTTCATATGAAATGTTCTACTATGCCTTAGGTTTCCATCGGTTCAAGAATCGCCTAAATCCGAGTTTTCTAGAGAGAGTTATAATCCTCCAAACATTGCTGCTCAAATGAAAATTCTGGAAATCTCAGTACAGTAAACTTCACTTTGCTCAATGATTTGATTTGGTTCTGGTCATAATTTGGGGTAGGTTTCTTCATGAAAGTTGTTTGTCTATGTCTTAACTTATTGCTATAAAAATTTCAGGTCAATTGACCAAATCTACAATGAGTTATGGCCAAATGAACAGTTACTGTACTGTTCATTTGGTCATTCTGCAGGGGCTGTTTGCAGGGTATCCGGATTGGGGCCAAGTTTTGGTCCTCTTGCTTTGGTCTTTTGGACATGGTTTCTTCAGCAAAAATGTGCCATTATAAGTCTAGTTTCATTTCCAATTGGCCAAACACCAATTGGACCTACACAGCCAAAGTTATGGCTGTCTAAGTGGTCTAGACTCACTACCTCCCAGCTGCTGTCAATAGGCAGCCTACCACTTTGGTTTGTAACACTCTAGTACACTTCAATTTATGATTAACTTACCTCAAATGGTCACTAATTGACCATTAGAATGTTCTTTAACAATTTCATAAGCCAAATCAAAATTTCACTCCTCAAAACCCTAATTCCCACTATAAATGTTCACAACATACCTTAATTAATCACTTTCATTCCTTACATATATATATATACCTTAAAACATACTCTCTAGTTCACTCTAAGTCCATCAAAACAATCTAATTCATTCCTTCCTTAGGGCTGCCAAAAATTCATGGTATACATACACATGAATTTAGTCCATTTAATTTACCATTTCATATCAATTTCAAGTTCCTAACATGAAATAAAAGGAATACTTGCATAAATAAGCACTAACCTCACTTGTGACCTAACTTGGACTTGCCCAACTTCAAAATTTCCTCAAATTTCTGCTGCCTTATGCTTCCTCAAGGTTTAGGGATAATTTTTTGTGAAGGAAGTTTAGGGTTTTGGGGTGGAGAGCTTAGGGAAAATCAAGCTTTGAACAAGAGCTTTCATGGAGTTTTTTTTCTTCTCTCTCTCTCTCTCAACGTTTCTGCAGCCCAAAGATGAAGATGGTTGTCCACTTTTTCCAATTTTTATCTCCTTTTATTCATGTTTAAGTAGTTTATAATGATGTGTCAAAATTTGGTTGGGTGAAAATATTTTAATTGCATCATGCTCATGTCATAAATATGACTTTTATTTCATTTTCTTTTCTTTTCTTTTCTACTCATTTTCAATTTAATTTTTAACAATATTTATTCATATTTTAGATCATAATAATTATTTACTCAACTGGACAAGTCGGCGAAAAATCGCCTCTGAAGGCGAAATGACCAAAATGCCCTCCGTTTGGCTTAACGGGTCAAAATTGTCTGTACCGATTGAAAAATTTTTTCTAGGTATTTTCTTGGCATTCTAATGCCATAGGAACCTCAATGACCCTTCTCTGGAGTCCCAATAATTATTTTATGAATTTTTTCCCAGGTCTAGGGCTCCTCGTTGCGAGAACCGCAACTTACCTCTGGTTACCCATCGCTTGGGCACCGGCTCATTTGACTTGGTTGTATTTTATTTCTAAAATTTTTCCTAAATTTTTCTTATTAATATTTGAGTTAATTATGGTTCCTCGCTTTAGTTTAAATATTTTTCCGGACGTTCTAGCTGTCCGGACCGACACCGGTCACCGGAACAGTAGAATGTACGGAGTTGCTACCGGGAGGATGTTACATTGACTGGATCCATTCTGACTCATCAATCCCCGATTCTTTTAGAATTCTTAGAGAAGGAATTTCTACCTCAATAGGTAATACAGCCTCCATCCCATAAACCAATGAATAAGGAGTTGCACCAGTTGAGGTCCTTACAGAAGTCCGGTATGCGTGAAGAGCGTAGGGAAGCATATCATGCCAATCCCTATATGTGACCGTCATTTTCCGAATTATCCTCTTAAGATTTTTGTTTACGGCTTCCACTGCTCCATTCATCTGGGGACGGTATGGGGAGGAATTGAGATGTCGAATCTTGTATTGATCACATAACTTCTGGATCTTTAGGCCATTCAAGTTCTTGGCGTTGTCAGTGACAATTTCATTGGGGAGACCATGTCGGCAGATAATATTATTTCTGAAGAATTTGAGAAATGTGTTCTGCGTAATGTGAGCATATGATGTCGCTTCGACCCATTTAGAGAAATAATCGATAGCCACCAGGATAAATCTATGCCCATTGGATGCCTTAGGGTTGATGGGACCAATCACATCGATGCCCCAAATTGCGAAAGGCCATGGTGACACGAGATTGAATAGTTGGTGAGGCAGAACATTTATCGGATCCGCGTAGATTTGGCACTTATGGCACTGTCGGAAATACTCGATGCAGTCCTTTTCCATGGTGGTCCAAAAATATCCCCGTCTCATGATTTGCTTAGCCATCATATGCCCATTAGCATGGGTTGCACAGTTCCCTTCATGAGTCTCGAAAAGGATTTTCTTCGCCTCTTTTGCATCCACACATCTCAACAATTCGCCGTTGGAGCTCCTTTTGTATAGGATTTCTCCACTGGGGAAGTATCCCAATGCTAATCTTCGAATCATCCTCCTTTCGTTTTTGCTCGCCCCAGAGGGGAATTCTCTGGTTCTGATGTAGAGCAAGATGTCATGGTACCAAGGTTTACCATCAGGTTCTTCTTCGATCATGAAGCAGTAAGCCGGCTCACTTCTTGCTTTAATCTTTAGCACCTGGGTCGTCTGTCCTTCTTCCATCTGAGTCATAACAGCCAGGGTGGCTAAGGCGTCTGCAAATTGATTTTTGTCTTGACTAAGGTGAGTGAAAGAGATTTCCTCGAATTTCTTAGTCAGTTCCAGTAAGTACTTCTGATATGGGATTAGTTTCGGATCCTTAGTTTGCCATTCTCCTTTGACTTGATAAATAATCAGGGCTGAGTCTCCATACACCTCCAACTTTCTGACTTTCATTTCGATGGCTGCTTGTAAACCCATTACACAAGCTTCATATTCTGCGATGTTGTTGGTGCAAACAAATCTCAACTTGATAGCTATAGGAAAGTGTTTCCCATCCGGGGATACCAATACAGCTCCGATTCCATTACCAGACAAATTAACAGCTCCATCGAAATACATTTCCCAAACATCGGCTGGCTCTTCTTCTCCGCAGTCTACTTCATTAATATGCTCATCGGGGAACTCAAAATCCAAAGCTTCATAATCCTGGATGGGGTTCTCTGCTAAGAGATCGGCGATCACGCTACCCTTAACCGCTTTTCGGGTCATATAGACAATGTCATACTGGGAGAGTATGACCTGCCACTTGGCTATCCTTCCCGGCACGAATGGGCTTCCGAATACATACTTGATAGGATCCATTCTGGAAATGAGCCATGTTTTGTGATTCAACATGTAGTGCTTGAGGTGATTCGCTGTCTAAGCTAGTGCACAGCAAGTTTTCTTTAGGAAAGAATACCTTAACTCACAATCATTGAACTTTTTGCTCAGGTAATAAATTGCTCTTTCCTTCCGGCCGGTATCATCATGTTGCCCCAAAACACATCCCATTGAGTTTTGTTGGACTGCCATACACAGAATCAGAGGCCTTCCAGCCACTGGTGGAACCAATACTGGTGGGTTTGACAGGTAATGCTTGATTTTCTCGAAAGCCTCTTGACAAACTGAATCCCATTGAGTGGTGTTATTCTTTCAGAGTAGTCTAAAGATAGGCTCAGCCTTAGCGGTGAGATTGGAGATAAACCTTGATATGCAGTTCAATTTCCCCAAGAAACTGCGTACCTCTCTTTCTGTTTTTGGGGATGGCATCTCTTGAATGGCTCAGACTTTGTCCGGATCAACTTCTATTCCCTTCTTGCTCACTATGAATCCCAACAATTTCCCAGATCTAGCTCCGAATATGCACTTGGCAGGGTTCAGTTTCAGCTGATATTTCCTGAGTCTCTCGAATACTTTCCTTATCACCTGCACATGGCTCTCCTCTCCCCGGGATTTGATAATCATATCATCCACGTACACCTCCACTTCTTTATGCATCATATCGTGGAATAATGTGACCATGGCGCGTTGGTAGGTGGCTCCAGCATTTTTTAATCCGAAAGGCATGACCCGATAGCAAAATACCCCCCATTGAGTGATAAAGGCAGTTTTCTCCTTGTCTCCCTCATCCATTGGGATTTGATTGTACCCTGATGCCCCATCGATACACGAACACCGACCCAATCCTGCTGCGTTGTCTACTAACACATCAATGTGAGGGAGAGGGAAATTATCTTTCAAGCTTGCTTTATTAAGATCCCTGTAGTCAACACATACCCTAACTCTCCCATCTTTCTTCATTACTGGGACAACGTTAGCTATCCATTAGGGATATTTGACTACTTCCAGGAATCCAGCATCATACTGTTTCTTGACCTCATCCCTAACTTTGAGCAGTGTGTCAGGATTCATTCTTCTTAGCTTACCTTTCTTGGGGTCCCTGGAATTAGGGGAATTTTATGCGTCACTATCTGGGGGTCCAAACCAACCATATCATCATAGCTCCATGAAAATACGTCTAGAAATTCCCTGAGCAAACTGATCATATCTTCTAATTCTTCACTTTCTACTACCTTAAGTTCCCTTTTCACTTCTTCCATGCCTAAGTTTATGGTACGCGTTTTGTCTCCACAAGGCACTAGGGAAGGTTCATCCCTTTCATCCCTTTCTTCTGTGAGCTCCACCTCAGAATCACTTGAAGTAATGGCAGTTATGGGGATTTCAAAATTAACCAGAGGAATTTCTGAGTCTATTGAATTATTAGGTGTTAATTGATGAATGGTCCTGAATGAACGAAAATAGAATATATTATAAGGATGGAATTCAAATGGAGAGCAAAAAAAAGAATTGGAAATAAATGTGCTATTAATTCATTAAAAATTTATGACATAAGAAAAGGGTCCATTTACAATGTTACACTTGCCACCATGGACAAAATGATCAAGTGTAGATAACCAAAGGTACTTTACTCGAAATTAAGTACAGGGATGTCCTCTGCTATCCAGTTGTCCAACTCTTGCCCCTCAGCTATTGGCGAGACCAGAGCCTCATACAAGGAATCTAGGTGGATGACGTCGATAGATGGTTCATCAGGTGATTCTTCAACCTCTGTCGGATTTTCGATGACCGGTTTAGTGAAGACCTCTATGATCCTCGGGACTACTTTCATTCTCTCGACTTTCTGGTCAAATCTCTGATCCTGAAGTCTGTTCCTCATCCAGAATCGCCCATCCATGAGGGCGTCCTCCTCATAACCCAAACCGCAATGGCCCACCTTCTGGATAGCCGGTATAGGTTCAACAATTCCTTGTAACGTGGCGCCTAGGCCTTTGCCTTCTTCATACCTATTCCTTGACATTATCTTGGCTACCATAGCCATAGCCCCTTCATTTCTGGTTTCTTATAGTTCAAGGGCCTGGAAGGAGCTTTCCAACGACTCCTCAGCCGCTTCCACATAAGGAAGTGATTGTGGCTTGGTGACCAAAATGGCTTCTTCCCCTCTCACAGTGATGATTTTGCCGTCCATGATGTACATTATCTTCTGATGCAAGGTTGAAGGAACGGCATTCGCTGAATGGATCCACAGCCTCCCCAGCAACATAGTGTAGGCCGATTCAATGTTCATCACCTGGAATGTGACGTTGAAGGTGCATGCGCCAATTTGGAGTGGTAAGTTGATGTCTCCCAACACTTCTCTTCTTGTACCGTCAAAGGCTCTTACCACCATAGCACTTTGACGTATATCTGATTGGTCAACTGGCAGCCTAGCCAAGGTAGCACTAGGCAGTACATTGAGGGCTGATCCATTGTCAATGAGGACTTTGGCCACTATACAACTTTTATATTTCACTGTCACATGGAGGGCTTTAGTGTGTGCCAAGCCTGCAGGATCTATCTCTTCTTCAGAAAAAGTGACAAAACTAGATGCCTGGATTTGTCCCACTATCTTCTCGAACTGCCCCGGTGTGATGTCGGGGTTCACAAAGGCCTGATCCAGGATTTTCTGCAAGGTATGACGGTGCACCTCAGAGCTCAAAATTAGCGCTAACAGTGATATTCGGGCAGGTGTCTTTCTCAATTGTTCCACCACATCGTACTCACTCTGCTTCATTATTTGGAGCAACAGCTCCTCCTCTTCTTTAGGCCCGGCAGGTTCTACTTCCCCCGTTTTTTCAATCTCCTCTTCTGTGTTTTTCTGTAATTCTCCCATTTTTACTTTCCCCTTCTTTTTTTCTTTCTCTTCGTTCCCGTAACATCTCCCACTTCGAGTTATAAACTCGATTTCTTGCTCAGGTGGGGAGGATTTTGTGGCAACGACGGGCTGAGGATTAGATTGGGGAGTAGTATTGCTGGTAGGTCCGGCGTAAGTTATTCTGAGTGCTCATGGGGAGTGAAACACGGTTTTGGAGGTGCCAGAGGTGAAGTAAGATTAGGAGCCGACGTACTGCTCGATGCTCCTTGGGTGAAAACTTGGAAATTATAGTTCCAAGGGACAGCATGAGTATTTGTGACTGGGAGCTGAGGCGGGGTTTGGATAATCGTTACTAGTGGTGAGGGCATTGGGGATAGAGAAGGTTAATCTAGGATTGGGGGTAGAGGTATTCTGGCCAAACCTGGCGGTATTTACTTCGTCCTCCACTTTCGATCTCCTTTGGCATCTTAAAATTTTGAGGGACAGCAAGTTTTGGACCTCTTGCCAGAATCCCTCACAGTCTTGCAGCTCATGATCAGCTACCCCTCCATGGTAAGGACATCCCGTACCTATTCCTGATTCCGATACCTAAGGGCAAAGGTAACCTTCCCTCATCACCATGGCAAAAATTTCCTCAAAGTGAGGAATTAGCTCTTCTACCTCTGGTGCCAACCTCTCTCCATCTGGTTCTATCATATTTACTCCATTGCCCGCATTATGATTAGGTAACGGGTTTGAGGTAACATTGGGGAGGGAACCATTTCCCTCAATCTTCAACCACCCGTTCCGGATTAAAGCATGCACTCTCCCTCTGAGTGCCCCACAGTTGTCAGTTGAATGCCCTTGTGCCCCTCCATGATATTCACAATGGGCAGTGGCATCATACCACCTGGGGTATGGTGGCTGAATTGAGTCTAGGGGAACTGGTACAATCTAGTTTATATCGACGAGGAATTGGTATATTTCACTGAGTGGGAGGGGAAGGGGTGGATCAGGGTTTCTTGGTGGTCTGAAATTATTTTGAGGTGGCCTGGGTTGGGTAGGTGGAGGAGGTGGTCTGGGTTGGTAATTTGTAGGTGGGTATTGTGGGCGCGGGTGTGGATAATTTGGAAAAGGAGGTGGAATGTTTGCAACTGTTTGGCCATGAGGGGGAGGACATGGCCGGTAGTTATTTTGGGGAAATGGGGAGTAATTATTTTGACGGGTGATGGAATGCACATCACCCTCCTTCTTTGCCAAATCGCGCTTTTCTTCACAGATTCTCACCAACTCTGCACTGTCCCATCCTTAAATTAGCTTCTATCCTTTCACCGGCTTGGATGATGTCAGAGAAGCTGTTGGAGGTATTCCCAATCATCAGGTTGAAGTAAGGAGCCTTCAGTGTTTCGATGAATAGGGAGCAGAGTTCATTGTCGGTCACCGGAGGATATACTTCTGCAACCTTCTCCCTCCATCTTTGGGCATACTCTTTGAAGCTTTCCCTGTCCCTCTGCACCAACTTTTGGAGATCTCTCCTCGTGGGGGGCCACATCACAGTTAAATTTGTACTGTTTTAAGAATGCATCAGCTAAATGCTTCCAGGAGCGTAGTTTGCTTCTGTCCAACTGAATGCACCATCTCAGGGCTGCTCCAGAAAGGCTCTCGTGAAAGAAGTGGACGAGAAGTCTGTCATCTTCTGTCAAGGCAGATATTTTGGCAATGTAGGTTGCCAGGTGAATGCGGGGATCTGAGTTCCCGGTGTACCTGTCAAAATCCGGGACTTTGAATTTGGGTGGCACCACCACATCTGGCACCAATCTCAGTGACGCCACATTGACTGAACCATACATGTTCAGTCTCTCTATTGCTCTCAATCTTTCCTCTAGAGCAGACAGCTTCTCATTTTCCCTGGCCTTACTTTCTCCTCCTACTGCAAAAGATACTCCCCCAGCTGGGAAATGAGGGGTGGAGTGAACCGGAGGGATCAGTATTGAAGGGTATGGGTCGGCATTTGAGATAGCCGGGTAATGGGAGAAAGGTAGGTCATTATTTATAGTAGCGGATTGACGGTGATTGTCGGATCGGGATAGGTGACGAAAGGTGAAGGAAGTTGAAGCTTGATGCGGATCATTTGTTGTAGGTGGTGGGGAGGTAATGGTAGGTTAGGTTCAAGTGGGTTTATTTTGGGACATCTCCTCATTAGTCTCATAAGTTCTGAGACCTGATCCTTCAATTCGGAAACCTGTCCTTGTAGGTTCTGTACTTGTTCCTGATCTTCCATTATCTTCTTTGTTCGGGATCTTGTTAAGTACACTCGCTTGGGTTGAACCGTGTGCTTGGTCAGACTTGCCTTGTTTGAAGAAATGTTTGATTTTCTGTAGGGAAATAAATAAAAGCTTTTAGTAAATTTTGAATTTCGTAAAAAAATTAAAGGTCCTGGTTCGGACAAAGGATACAGTGGCATTCGGGAGCCAAAAATGAAATCTGCAGAAGGATGGTTGCATCAATTTTATCATGGCATCATTCGATAGTCTGACTGTGAATGACTGGATTGAATGCGCGTTTATGATACCTGTTCATATGGCACATCCAATTTTTCACATAACCCTAGCGAGGGGGTTCCTACGGGAGTTATACTATTCATTCACAATTTTGCTAAACAATGGCCCAAAAAGTTTTCCATTAACTGAATATTTATACACAGCATTCTTTACATTGGCCTAGGCTCAGGGAGGCTCTTTATAATGAGATGACATTTTCTTAGATATTCGTATAACCTTTCTTCTTGTTTGGCAGGGTCGAATGCTTTTAGAGCATACTCGGATTCGGGAAGGAGTTCTTGTTTTCCCTGTGCTATCATTCTCTCCAGCTGGTTAACATTCTCTTTCAGCTCTTGATAGAGAGCAGCTTGTCTTTCTTTCTCCTTTCTTTCCTTAGCACATTCTTTTAGGATATCGTTGATGAGCAGTGCCTGTTCCTTCAATTCAAGCTTCTTCTTTTTGTTTTCTTGTTTATACTCTTCTACGAGTATCTCTTAGTATTTCGTTTTTTCCTGAAACTTATTATTCTGCATTTCTACTTTCCTTACCACAGCTTGGAGAGAGCCTTTTTCCTCTTCCCACCATGCCTCTTTTTCTTCGAAGCTCATCTTTTTGACCCTTGCCTCTTCCCTGAGTCTTCTCACTTTTCTTTTAAGATTCTACTGTTGATCCTCCAACTATTTATTTTTTCTTGCAGTTGCGAGTTCTCAATGTTTGCCTTTTGTAGTGAGTCAACCAGATGATTATTAGTTTCCTCTGATAGGATATTTTGGCGAGGGTTGCTGTCTTCGCATTTTGTTGAATTTGCAGTTAAGTGTTCCTGGTCCCTGTCAGCCCTCCATTTAAGATAATCGCAAGATAATCGCCCGTGGCACTCGGACCTTTAGTCGACCTCTTCATTAGAGTGATGTTTTCCCAAGATTTGCGAGCTATCTTCAACCCTTCCTCTTCCTCAAGCTCATGGTAGAAATGACCTTGATGGTATCCTTCAATGTTGATTCTGGATTGTGTTGAGCCGAATTGCCTCATTACTAAGGCCGGAGTGTAACTTGTGTACCCAGTCACTCCGATTAGGGATACTAATTGATTGTTCCCCGTGCTGATCAAAATGGATTGACTCGACGTCCACAGCTTCCTCCAGCAATAGTCATGGCTATTGAAGCCCAAAATCCGCTCTTGCCACTGTGGCTCATTCTTTGGGCTGATTACTAATCGGGTCATCTTCTCGATGAGAGGCTGGTCAAGATACCAAGTTAATCCCTTCATCTCCATAGGACACATATGACTAATAACCCAAAGGTGCAACAACTGGGAACAACACTTAATGGACCCCTTGCCTTACTGTCTGCAGTAAGTGAGGGTTAAGAAAGTCTCGGCAAGTATTGCCGGTACTGGGTTGACTTTCTGTTTCTCTACTGCCCAGAACATTTACACAACACCACAGGTTATGATTCCGGAAGGTCAAGGGAACAAGATCAAGTCGTAAATTGCTAAAGCGATCCTCAATGAAGCTTGATCCCACTGTTGATCTTAGATGCATTGCTCCAACCCTTTCTTGAGGTAAGTCCAATACCATCCATGCGTGTTTCCTTTAACGGTTTCTCTCGCCTTTGCTTCTTCTGGTGGGATCCCCAGCATATGTGCAAGCCGTTTCCAGGTCTGCCTATGTTCGAGGTGTAGGTAAATCCGATTCTGCGCCGCATAAGGGATTTCTAGCAATGCTTGATATTCTTCCATAGTGGGAGCAGTATCGATGTCATTGAAAGAGAACACTCCAAACTTAGGGTTCCAAACTGACAACATGGCCTTCAGTGCCGGGACTTGAACTTTAACTTGCATCAAGGTTGCAATCCTCCTGTATTTCTTCTCAAATTGTGCTTTGACCTGATCGGGCTAGACCCTGGAGACTGTTCATCCTGACTTCAATCTTACTCAGGTCCAATGGGGGTAATGAGCTAGTATATCTTTGTAGGGGTACTGAGCAATTTTTGGGCCACGGTTTAGCATTTGTTCTGATTTAAGAACTTCTTCTGCCGACTGACTCGAGGATGCCATGTTAAAAATGATGATTATCCTTTTACAGACCTTATTTCGGTGATGCCTGCAGGAAAGACTTGTTAGCAGGATAAATTCAGGTAATCTTGAATTATACTATTAGCAGAGTGACACCTGCACATTTATCAAAGTAGGAAAATGTGTAGGTTTTCTTAACAATATGATTCAAGATTACCCTTAAAAATAAGAACAAAATAAAATAAACAGAATAGGGTAAGAGTAAGTATGCCCCTTTTGTCCTAAAGTAAAGGAAAGTCCTAATACCGGCTGGGTGCTACCTAATCAGACAGTTCTATCTTACAAGGTAGCTTGCTACGGCTTCCAACTATCGTGATAGTTTAGCTCAAGGTCTAATTTTCTAAAAGCCATAGGTTCCCAAATTGCCCCTACTGTAAACAGTAGAGCCCCATTCTATCCCTTACGATACTGTCAGGAAAATTCCACGGGTATCACAGTGAATAGAACGAGTTTCAATTTGAGCAGAAGCCTTCACGGATACTAACGGGGTAAAACCCACGGGTACCGCTACATGACTCCCTCCTACTTTCCTAAAAGGGTAAGAAAGCCCGGGTATAGGGCTGAAGTGTGTGAGGACATCGTATGAGTGCTCAGTATGTGAAGGGACACCTTTACCTCTTCCCAACTCAAGGGGATTTTTATTTTTCCCTTTTTTCCTTTTAAATGAAGAACGCTGTAGAAAGTAAAACAAGCAAGACAAGCAAAATGGTTAGCAGGGATAACAATAATTAACGTACAGCATTTTACGGAGTAAGCCTACCTAACTATGATTTGATCGCAAAATTAAATCTACCTTTGGACCTCAAGACCGGGGTTAAGTTATGTCCTTTCCCTAGTGGAGTCGCCAAGCTATCGCAAGGTGTTTTGAGGTCGCCTGGACGAACACTCACCGAAGTGGGAAAAGTGAGGAGTCGCCACTTTAATTTTGAGGGAAATTAAAGAAAACCATTTGTGAAAGTAAATTAAAATGAAACCACTTCAAAAACAGAGATTCTAGGTTCAGGGTCCATGAATGGGTGGGGAAGGTGTTAGGCACCCCACCTCGTCCCTCAACGAGGGTAAGCAGATTTAACTTCATGTTCTTCATAGTTAGGAGGGTTTGAATGGAAATGTTAATCCTTTTGACCGAAAGGAATGTTTGATTTTTCACTAATCCGGGTTACCCAGATACATAAGCAAATGAGACGACCTTAGCGAGTTGCAGTTGCGTATTAATTTTATTTCAGGGGGAATCATCTTACGTATTTGATGAAATTTAATTTGGGAATCGGATAAGAACTATCCTCCGATCTCCTTTAAATATTTATTAAAATTTTTAAACTTGAGAATCGGATAAGAACTCTCCTCCGATCTCTTTTTAAATGTTTATTAAAAAATTTTAAGCTTGAGAATCGGATAAGAACACTCCTCCGATCTCGTTTTTAAATATTTATTAAAAATTTTTAAGGGGAAACTGTTAGTAGTATGCCCTAGAGCATATCATTTAGTATGTATCTTGTACATATTTTTATTAATAAAAGGCATTTCCACTTTTCCGTTTACATAATATATTTATGTGTAATAGAAAAGGTCCATTGATATTTTGTTAGAAATATTATTCTTAAGTTGTTAAGAATATGAGTGACAATATTTCTAGCACAAAGTATCATAAATAGGTTCACAATCGAGGATACTTCATAATAAGGACATGACTTATCCAGAAAGATTGTATTCATGTTTGTTCCTAAGTTATTTATATGAGATATAAATAAGATGGAATGGTGAGTCTCATGCCATATAACAAACATGATAGGCACTTATAAATGATAAGTAGGCCGAACCAGTGACACTTATGACAAGCACATGGAGTTTACTCTTGTCAATGTTTTGTCATAAATCATATCAGTGCATATAATCTTTAGACCTGAGATAGCACAGTTATCTTGCATATAGGTAGTTTGAGTTTGATACTGCTTTCATACTTGTACTATGTATGGGTGTATGGGCATGTGTTGTCTCCTACTAGTTATATATGGAGGTAGGTGTTGATCAAGATGGAATCTGTTCCTCTAAGTAAATAGAGATAAAATCCTATGTTCATTTAATTGTTCTTGATGTTTCAAGTTCTGGCCAGACAGATAGATTTATTCAGAAAATAGTTTCTGATGAGAAAATCTTTTTAATCAAGAACTGGAATTAAAAGAGAACATAATATTCATAGCAAATGGAGTTTGACATAAACCATGAATACAGCTTGAGTTGGGATTTTGTAACAGAGAGATTCTAGTGCATGGTAACATATGATTATAGGTTCATTTAAGGTAAACCTTATTACTAATTGGGTGGCCATGGCATGCTATGCTAGGTGTTAACCATGGTCTATGAGGTTCATAAAATGATTTAGAGAAATCATTTATGGTAAGAAAGAGTTCTGATGATATTAAGAGTTGATATCATGTCTCATTGCTAATTAGTGATGAGCCTAGTAAGTCACACACATACACAAGTTATCACCTAATTAAATATGATTTAATTAACTAATTAAAGAGTTTAAATTGATTAATTAAATAGGTTTGGTTTGCAATTAGATTGCAAAGTCCCTAGCATGACTTGAAACCAAATCTAGATTATTGGATGTATAATATAAGTTAAATTTATATTTAAAGTGTTTAAATATGAATTTAATTAATGAGAAATTAATTAATAGAGATTAATTAATTAATTTATATTTGATATAAATTAATTAGAAGAAGAAAATAATTATTTTGGGTTAAGAACTCAAAATTAAGACACATGGGCATTTTGGTCATTTTGCAGTGTGACACGTGGCACCATGAGATGGTGACACATGGCATAACACATTAGCTTGCCAAATGTTTTTTAATCATGTAAGATGATTAAAATCAAGATTAAATATAGGTTTGACACTTGGCACAATGTGATTGGGTCACTTAAACCTAGAGCTAATCAAAGGGTGACATGTGGCAAGGGTTTAATGTGTTAACCTAGCTATTTAAGTGTTGTTATGAGAAAATAAAAGACAACCAGCAGCCACACTCCTTTGTCACGCCACTTTGAGGGTTTTTATCTCTTCTTCTTCATCTCTTATCAATTCAAAGAGATTAGCCATCAATCTCTTGAATTAAGAACACTAGAAATTGTTTCTAGTGTCCTGTTTACATCTCTAATCTCTTAAAAGGCAGAACTTGAATTTCTAATTAATAGAAAAGGCTTTAGAAGCTGTTCAAGGGCTGCCATAGGTGTTCTTGGTGTGGACAAGCTAGAGGGACAACATCTGGTGTCCTGAAGACGAATCTCAAAGGCGCAGACACGCTGCAGTGCATCAAGAGGTTTGTGTAATCGTTCTTGATTTAATCTAGGGTTCTAAAATTAATCTGATTAATTTTAAAATCTTAAATGGCAAATACAGATCCAAAAACATATTAAAAGAGTTTTAATATGTTGTTTATCATTGAAATCAAATAGATAAAAATAAATCTTGCATGATGCATGTGACCCTAGGTGAAAATTTTTGAATTCAATGGTATAAACTTGTGTTTTTCACGCCTGCCTTCAATTGGTATCAGAGCCACTATATTTGCCATTTAGATTGTTGATTATATGATTTAATTGTGTGTTTGATCATGAGATCAAAAGTTCATTGCTGGTTGCAAAGCAAGTTGGCGGCATACTTGAAAAAACACCATCAATGGTGCGCATGGTTTGGCTTCCATGGGTGGTTTAAGGTTTGGCTTTTAATTCTGTAATTGTTGTATGATCTAAGGCCTATTCTTTGACTAATTAAAGTGTTTAATTAGTAGTTTTTATCACACAATTAAATTATGATTCAAATCAGAATTTTAAATTTTAAAAAATTGTTTGAATGTGATTCAAATCTGAATTTTAAAAGTTGTTTGAATGTGATTCAAATCTGAATTTTTAAAGTTGTTTGAATCATATTTAAATCTGATTTTTTTAAATTGATTGAATAAAATTCAGATCTGATTTTTTAAAAAATGTTTGAATGTGATTCAAATTTGATTTTTTAAAAAATGTTTGAATGTGATTCAAATCTGAATTTTTGAAGTTGTTTGAATGTGATTCAAATCTGAATTTTTAAATTTGTTTGAATGAGATTCAAATCTGAATTTTTAAATTTATTTGAATCATATTCAAATCTGAATTTTTAAGTTGAATATGAGATATTCAATTTAATTTAAGTATGTATGTTTTATTTAATTGTTAAATAGTGATATGCATGATGGATGATCATGGACTATAAAAGACCAATGTGATTGGATTTATTTCTTTTATGTTTTTTTGGGATTGTAAATTAATTAATTTATTTTAATTTATTTTGGGCATGTATTATTAAGTTTGTAATAATTTTTGGGTTGTAATTTCATTTATTTAAGTTCTTGTAAATTCACCTTGGTATGCCAAGGATTACTATGTAATATTGGATTGCAAGAAGTTCAAGGAGGTCAAGAGCATTGGTGGGACCAGTGGAAGGAATTCAAGATCAAGTGTTGATTATGTACTCCTTCAGCAACTCTTGTAAAATGAATGAATGAAATGCACCTAGGAATGCCCTGATTCAATTCTTGGTGGCTCAGAATTGAATCCCTTAGAAAGTCCATGATCATACCATATTTACTGCTTATCCATGAATGCATGAGATGTATGGGAATGTATGCAATTATATGATATATGCATGCTAAATGGATAATGTGCAAAGTGAGACCTTAATAGTAAATAGAATGACCATAAAATCTTCCAAACAAATGATTAAGTTGGAAATGCTATAATTAAAGTAATTATAACATAGGCCCTCCGTTGGGGCAATTATTTTAAGAAATTTTAAATAGTTGCATAAGATGCAATTTATTTAAGAGATTTTCTTAAGAATAATTGTTAAGCATGAGATGTTGTAAATATGTAAATGGTTTAGTGGCCAATATTGGATGTACCTGAGGACATTAAAATTATTTGTATAATTACTGGCTCAATGGGATCAACTTAACTAATGCAAGATAAGTCAATAATGGATGTACCTGAGATTTTGAGCATTAGGGGCTAGGTAAAGGATTGAACCTCACATGAGATGTGATGGGCAAAGAGTTGCTCACTTATAGTTTATTGTAATTCCAATAATGGATGTACCTGAGGATGATCAATAGAATTATAAGAATTCAATCACCCACTAGAAATCCACCCAACTAGGATTTCCGTTTTCTACTTTGGAAGTGTAGGATTCGCTAAGTTAGTGGGAGGACCAATTTGATTAAAAGACCATAATCATTTTGGTTAATTACATGATACATTTACTAATTAATCTGGTTATTTTTTACAGTTAATTTTCTGATAAAAATGAGCACAAAACAACCACCACCATCCAATATCCTTGCAAGCATACTTGATCACAATAGGTTGACAGGACCTAATCTGTCTGATTGGCTAAGAAATTTGAAACTTGTCCTGAACCTTGAACATATAGGATATGTTCTAGATTCAAATGTTCCTGGTCCCTTACCTCCAGAGGCCACACAAGAGGAACATGAAACTTTGGACAAGTGGAAGGAGCATGATATGAGAGCTAAGTGTTACATGCTTGCTTCCATGAGTAATGAGTTACAGAAGCAACATGAGAACATGCAGAGTGCGAGTGAGATCCTCGTTACCTACAAGAGTTGTATGGTGAGCACAGCAGGAATGCTAGGTATGAGATATCTAGACAGCTATTCCGTATGAGGATGTCTGAGGGACAGAATGTTGGGGATCATGTCCACAAGATGATTCGGATGATTGAGCAGTTGGAACATCTTGACTTCAACATGGATTTCCAACTACAGACGGATTTGATCCTTCAATCCCTTCCTGAGTCTTTTGGAAATTTTGTGACGAATTTCCATATGACTAAACAGGAATGCACCTTAGCTGGTTTACTCAACATGCTGGTTATTGCTCAAAAGAATATGCCGGGCAATGAAGGAAAAGAGGTAGTTTTAATTGCATCTTCTTTTGCTAGAAAGTCCAACAAGAAGAAGGGCAATAAGAAAAAGAAACTTCAGATTCCTGGTCCTTCCAAGAAAATAGCTAAACAGAAAGGGAAGACCAAAGCTGACAAAGGCAATGGAAAGTGTTTCCATTGCCAGTAAGAAAGTGTTTCCACTGGCTAGAGTATAGCAATCTAAAAGAATGCAATGCCATGGTGAAAACCAACTCAAGTTCAAAATATATTTGGCACTTAAGGTTATGTCATGTTGCAGAAGATAGGATTGCAAAACTGGAGAAAATAGGGATTTTATCCTCATTGGGCTCTGAGCCTACTCCAACTTGTGAATCTTGCCTTCAGGGCAAAATGACTAGATCACCCTTTGTTGGACAGGGGCTAAGAGCTGAAAATATTTTAGAGCTAATACATAGTGATGTATGTGGTCCATTTAAAGAAATGGCTAGAGGGGGTTTTCATTATTTTATTACCTTTACTGATGATAAATCAAGGTTTGGGTATTTGTATTTGATGAAATACAAACATGAATCTTTTGAAAAGTTCAAAGAATTTAAATCTGAAGTAGAAAATCAAACAGGAAAGAATATTAAAGCTCTTCGATCAGATCATGGAGGTGAATATTTGAGTACTGAATTTGATGAATACTTGAGATAGCATGGCATTGTTTCTCAGCTGACTCCTCCAGGAACGCCACAGCTGAATGGTGTATCTGAAAGGAGAAATCGTACCCTATTGGATATGGTACGTAGTATGATGAGCTATACTGATATGTTAATCTTCTTTTGGGGATTTGCATTAGAATCAGCTTTGTATATTCTGAATAGGATTCCATCAAAATCAGTTTCTTCCACACCTTATGAGATATGGCATGGAAGAAAACCAAGTCTTAAGCATGTTAAGATTTGGGGTTGTCCAGCTTATATCAAAAAGCTGAACACTGATAAATTGGAGACCAGATCAGAAAAAGGTCGATTTGTTGGATATCCAAAAGATAGTTTTGGATATTATTTTATTTGCCTACTTCACAAAAGGTTGTTATAAGTAGAGATGCCACATTTCTTGAACAACAGTTTGTTCAAGAAGGAGGCAAAGGAAGGCAAATAGAGTTAGAATTGGAGAATTCTGACCAACCAACAGATCAGATGAATATAGATCCATCTAGTCAACCAATACCCGTTGATGAAACATCTATAGCTGTTCCTCATAGAACAACCAGGGTATCTCACCCACCAGTGAGATATGGTTTTCTTCATGAAGAAGAACAAGAGTTGTCTACTCATGAAGAAGTAGATCATGGAGATGATCCACTTACCTATGAAGAAGCTATATCAGATATAGACTCTTCAAAATGGATTGATGCTATGAAATCCGAGATTGATTCCATGTATAAGAATCAAGTTTGGGATCTTGTTGACCCACCTGAAGGTATTATACCTATATGGAACAAATGGGTTTTCAAGAAGAAAATTTGTTCTAATGGAAAGGTAAAGACCTATAAGGCAAGGCTAGTAGCGAAAGGGTTTCGCCAAAGGCAAGGAATCAACTATGAGGAGACTTTCTCGCCTATTGCCATGCTTAAATCAATTAGGATTTTATTAGCAATAGTTGCGTACTATGATTATGAGATTTGGCAGATGGATGTCAAAACAGCTTTTCTCAATGGATACATTGAAGAAAACATGTTCATGGAACAATCTAAGGGATTTGAATCCCAAGATGGTTCCAAGGTATGCAAGCTAAAGCGATCCATTTATGGGTTGAAACAAGCTTCGAGGAGTTGGAACATCCGTTTTGATGAAGCCATTAAGTCCTTTGGTTTTATCAAAAATGAGGATGAGCCATGTGTATATAAGAAGGTTAGTGACAAAGCAAAGTATCACTTTCCTTGTCTTATATATGGATGACATACTGTTGATGGGTAATGACACAGGTATGTTGACGACTATAAAGGTATGGTTGTCAAATACATTCTCCATGAAAGACTTAGGGGAGGCAACCTATATTCTTGGGATTCGCATCTATAGAGATAGAGTGAAAAGAATAATTGGTTTATCCCAAAGTCTATACTTTGAAAAGGTGTTAAAGAGGTTTAACATGCTTGATTCCAAGAGATGATTGTTACCAGTGAGACATGGTATCCATCTTTCTAAAGAGATGTCTCCAAAGACATCTGAAGAAAGAGATAAGATGGCCAGGATTCCATATGCTTCGGCTATTGGAAGTTTAATGTATGCAATGTTGTGTACTAGGCCGGATATCGCACATGCTGTTAGTTTGACTAGCAGGTATCAATCCAATCCAGGTTTGGAACAATGGATAGTCACAAGATTATCCTTAAGTACTTGAGAAGAACTAAGGATTTATTCTTGATTTATGGAGGTGGAGACTTGCAACCGGATGGTTATACCGATTCGATTTCCAATCGATATCGATGATAGAAAGTCTACCTCTGGATATGTGTTCATTTGTAATGGAGGTGCGATCGGTTGGAAGAGTTCCAAACAGAGCACGATCGCAGATTCCACTACGTAAGCCGAGTATATTGTTGCATCGATGTCGCAAAGGAAGTCGTTTGGATAAAGAAGTTCGTGATGTAACTTACAAGAGTTCCTTCCATTGAGTCGCCAGCTCCACTACACCGTGACAACAATGGAGCGATCATCTGAGCTAAGGAACTAAGGTCTCACCCAAAATCCAAACAAATAGAAAGGAACTAAAACATTATCAGAGTTAAAGTTGGGAAAGGCGATATAGCCATGCAGAAAAAATAACATCAGCTAAAAAAATCCAGATGATCCATTCACTAAGCCTATGTCACGCACTCGATTAGACCGACATCTTGAGAAGATAGGTCTAAGATATTGTAATGAATGGCTCTAGTGCTAGTGGGAGAGTGTTAGTAGTATGCCCTAGAGCATATCATTTAGTATGTATCTTGTACATATTTTTATTAATAAAAGGCATTTCCACATTTCCGTTTACATAATATATTTATGTGTAATAGAAAAGGTCCATTGATATTTTGTTAGAAATATTATTCTTAAGTTGTTAAGAATATGAGTGACAATATTTCTAGCACAAAGTATCATAAATAGGTTCACAATCGAGGATACTTCATAATAAGGACATGACTTATCCGTAAAGATTGTATTCATGTTTGTTCCCAAGTTATTTATATGAGATATAAATAAGATGGAATGGTGAGTCTCATGCCATATAACAAACATGATAGGCACTTATAAATGATAAGTAGGCCACCAGTGTCACTTATTACAAGCAAATGGAGTTTAATATTGTCAATGTTTTGTCATAAATTATATCGATGCATATAATCTTTAGACTGAGATAGCACAGATTATCTTGTATATAGGTAGTTTGAGTTTGATAACGCTTTCATACTTGTACTGTGTATGGGTATATGGGCATGTGTTGGCTCCTACTAGTTATATATGGAGGTAGGTGTTGATCAAGATGGAATCTGTTCTCTAAGTAAATAGAGATAAAATCCTATGTTCATTTAATTGTTCTTGATGTTTCAAGTTCTGGCCAGACAGATAGATTTATTCGTAAAAGAGTTTCGATGAGAAAATCTTTTAATCAAGAACTGTATTAAAAGAGAACATAATATTCATAACAAATGGAGTTTGACATAAACCATGACTCAAATTGAGTTGGGATTTTGTAACAGAGAGATTCTAGTGCATGGTAACATATGATTATAGGTTCATTTAAGGTAAACCTTATTACTAATTGGGTGGCCGTGGCATGCTATGCTAGGTGTTAACCATGGTCTATGAGGTTCATAAAATGATTTAGAGAAATCATTTATGGTAAGAAAGAGTTCTGATGATATTAAGAGTTGATATCATGTCTCATTGCCAATTAGTGATGAGCCTAGTAAGTCACAAACATACACAAGTTATCACCTAATTAAATATGATTTAATTAACTAATTAAAGAGTTTAAATTGATTAATTAAATAGGTTTGGTTTGCAATTAGATTGCAAAGTCCCTAGCATGACTTGAAACCAAATCTAGATTATTGGATGTATAATATAAGTTAAATTTATATTTAAAGTGTTTAAATTTGAATTTAATTAATGAGAAATTAATTAATAGAGATTAATTAATTAATTTATATTTGATATAAATTAATTAGAAGAAGAAAATAATTATTTTGGGTTAAGAACTCAAAATTAAGACACAGGGGCATTTTGGTCATTTTGCAGTGTGACACGTGGCACCATGAGATGGTGACACATGGCATAACACATTAGCTTGCCAAATGTTTTTTAATCATGTAAGATGATTAAAATCAAGATTAAATATAGGTTTGACACTTGGCACAATGTGATTGGGTCACTTAAACCTAGAGCTAATCAAAGGGTGACATGTGGCAAGGGTTTAATGTGTTAACCTAGCTATTTAAGTGTTGTTATGAGAAAATAAAAGACAACCAGCAGCCACACTCCTTTGTCACGCCACTTTGAGGGTTTTTATCTCTTCTTCTTCATCTCTTATCAATTCAAAGAGATTAGCCATCAATCTCTTGAATTAAGAACACTAGAAATTGTTTCTAGTGTCCTGTTTACATCTCTAATCTCTTAAAAGGCAGAACTTGAATTTCTAATTAATAGAAAAGGCTTTAGAAGCTGTTCAAGGGCTGCCATAGGTGTTCTTGGTGTGGACAAGCTAGAGGGACAACATCTGGTGTCCTGAAGACGAATCTCAAAGGCGCAGACACGCTGCAGTGCATCAAGAGGTTTGTGTAATCGTTCTTGATTTAATCTAGGGTTCTAAAATTAATCTGATTAATTTTAAAATCTTAAATGGCAAATACAGATCCAAAAACATATTAAAAGAGTTTTAATATGTTGTTTATCATTGAAATCAAATAAATAAAAATAAATCTTGCATGATGCATGTGACCCTAGGTGAAAATTTTTTAATTCAATGGTATAAACTTGTGTTTTTCACGCTTCCGTTCCTTCAGAAACCGGATAAGAACTCTCCTCCGATCTCCTTTTAAATATTTATTAAAATTTTTAAGTGGAAACCGGATAAGAACTCTCCTCCGATCTCCTTTTAAGTATTTATTAAAAATTTTTAAGTGGAAATCGGATAAGAACTCTCCTCCAATCTCCTTTTAAATATTTATTAAAATTTTAAGTGGAAATCGGATAAGAACTCTCCTCCGATCTCCTTTTAATAAGGATCGAATAAGGACTTTTCCGATCTCTCGAAACTTGATTACAGCTACCCGTCACGAAATCCTAGAACTAAGGGTTTTGGCATTTAAAGATGCAGGAGCTCGAAATAAGGCTTCTTTTAACTCATTGGTACCTTGTAACTAGTCAGAGATACCAAACTGAATTTTTCGACCTTCCTATGTGGTCGCCTTACTAGTACCTTTTGATACCCGATCTATCCCATTTATCTATTTTAAAGTTCGGTTTTACTCTGCCTTGTGTTGTCTTACTCAATTATCTTTTGCATTATTCTAGCGATTCGGCCTTACTATTTTCCCGACTCATTGTTTAGACCTTTTATTACTTTTAAAGAAACCCTTAAGATACGGTTACCTACATTTTACCCGACCCCTTATACATTACTCGAGACTAGAAGATTTGCATTCAGAAATAACAAAGATTAATAAAAAAATGGACTGATTAACAAAGGAGTAAACCCGAGAGTAATCTTTCGGTATTCTTTAGCGCAATATAAACTTAAAAAAAAAAAAAAGAACAGAGGAAATACGAAAAATGAAAACGAGCACTTAATAAAATTGCAATACGAGCACTCACCTGTAGGGAGCCAAATCTACTAAACTAAGTATTGAATCACAAAGCTTAATAGAACTGCAGATTGGTAACCGGAAGATTAAGGTCTGCCTTGAAACGAAGGATGCTTCGCTAAAATGCAATCGGGTCGAAATAATACCCGAGTTTAAATGAGGTTGAGCCTGGACAATGGGAGTGGAACTAAATAAAACAAAGAGCTGAAAATGAGAGCACTACAGGATAATGAACGAACTGAAAATAGAGAGTTTCAGTATTCAAGAATCCCTTTTGCAAGAAAATACTTTAGAAAACTGGTTTCAAAAGTTTTTCTTATGAATGCTAAAAAAAGCAGAGTAACTAACTGAATTAAGTTTCAGAGTTCTTCCACTATAGTCACTGCCCTCTTTCTTTCGTCCTCCTTGAACAGTTTTTCATGCAGGTATTTATAGGAACCCGGTGCTCCCCATGAAGGGTCAGGATCTGTTTTGGGGGAGATGGAGGGTTAAGATTTTGAAGGACATGATCTAAGGGCTCAGGAATTAAAGAGAATTAGAACGGACGACTGGGATCCCTTCCGGAGTATTTGTCCTTTTCTCTCTTCTAATCTGACAGCCCAAAATTTCTTGTCAAGAGCAATCTGAGGGCTAGGAGTGAAAGGTGTTGATCTTGTCGTTTTTCTTCTTCGATCTAAGGGCTCCGAGCTCGTCCTTACAAGTAAGATCAACGGTGGAGATTAGGATGTACAGTGCTGTCCTGACGTACTCTGGCACATGTCAGTAGTGCGGCCGATTCTGGGGCATGCGGTTGAGATTTCACCTGCAACGCTTTAACTACCTCGACTCTGATTATGACGATAATCGGCAGGAGCTGTGTCATTCTCTTTGTCTTCCGACCTTCCCTCCTTTCCAGTCTTTTCAACGTGATCCTTTTCCGATCTCTCATACCGGGTTCCCCTCTCCTGACACGCTCTCTTCCGATCTTTCATGCTGGTCTTCCTTCTACCGATCTTCACCACACTAGTCTTCCTTTTTATTGGGTTCGGCCCAGTCAAAGCATTTATTTCCCTCAATTCCCGAGGCGTCCGCTTCGTTTTCTGCATGCAATAAATGCTCAAATTTTCCTATATATATACCTTCAACCGGAAAGCTCTACCTCACTTGACTTTCTCCCTTATTCTCTTAATTTTCCTTGTTCTAGCTGCTCCGGCAACAATCCCGGACAAAATGACCGCCTTTAATCTTTTTCCGATTGTCCTCTTTGTTCCTTGCCTGAAAATTTACGATCCCGGTGATCAAAAAATTATGATGACCTTATCTGATGACAGTGAGAAAACTGGACTAATTAACCGATCTGGATCTAGGACCTCGATCATACCGATCTCGAATCGTTCGCCCGATATAATCGGCGAACTAGTTTCGGGCAAGAATACTACTAATATTCCCCTCAACACCGGTGACTGCTCTTTGGCGTTCACCTTGCTCCTCTTCACACTGGGTGTTCCGACAGCGGCTCGGTTTCGAGCGGTAACTTTGATGATGACCTCTCTCATTCTCATGAGAGTCATAGTCCCCCCAACCGGTCTCCTGGTTAAGCACATCTTTTGACTCAGCCACGAGACTAGGCTTTGACATAGGCCTTTTAGATAGGATGTTCCACCGGTCTCTAAAGATCGCCCTTATGATGTAATTAGACCTTTAATGTAATCCGATCTTAGAGATCACCCAAATAATGTAATTAGACCTTTAATGTAATCCGATCTCCAGAGATCGCCCAAATGATGTAATCAGATCTTTTCGGAAATAAAATTTGTTTTGGCAACTGTTGTTTTATTGTTATTGCATTGATTATTTTTCGATCTCTGAAGTATTTATCCGATCCAACTCTTAATTTGAATGAAACTTATCCGATCCGTAATTCAAAACACCTTAATCTGCCGCTCTATAGTTAACCGATCTCTTTATGGAATCTCCGGAATATTCGTGAGATGTGTCAGAACAGCTGGCGAGTCCCGCTATCCGATGCACTACCTGGAACATCATGAGCATTAAATGCTCGGACGAGTATAAATAGGGGTGGGGTTAGCCAGTTGCTCCTTTATGTCATTTTCAGTCTCTCACAAACAACTTCCAAATTCTCTCGTTTTCTCAAGTTCCTCCGACACCGATCAAGCTCCGGTAAGGGTTTTGATCTTTCTTTTAGTTTAAATTTTCTATTTTCCTTGAAAATGAGCGGTGCCGAGGGTCAGAGAGCAATAAGCCCCCCTTCCATTCAGTTCTTGTGGTCGTCCGATGAGGTAGAGGTGGTCGGACCAAGCGCGCAATCTGAACTTCCTAGGGTCTCCGTTCCAGCTCGGGACGACCAGCACCATCAAGGCATGTGCCTTCTTCGGGGAGGGAAAATCTTCCCATGGACGAGCTGCCATCAATCTTGCAAGAAACTGACCTGCAGTCGTTTAGCCAGGAGTACAACATCCGGCCTAATTCCTACGAATTGATTAAGTGTCACGGCGATCTTCGTGCCGATCACTTCTTCGAGGAGAACGATATGATCGTGGTCTACGAAGAACAATTAAAGGCCAGTCTGCGGTTCCCTTTGGACGACTTCTTCAAAGAAGTTTTGAAATATCACCAAGTGTGCATCGCTCAAGTTCACCCGAACTCGTGGCTGATCTTGGTAGCCTTCCGAGGCCTATGCCGAGCTAAAGGGCTCCGACCCACGGCTAAGGTGTTCATTTGAATCAAGACGGCTAACTCATCGAAAGGACGATGAGTATTGGTTCTTCCAGGCGAAACCCCATTGTGGGCTTTTTACCAATCTACCTTCCTCCTTGAAGAATTGGAAGAATCGCTTCTTCATCTTGAGGAGCAAAATTCAGAACGGTTTTGAGGGCTTCCCTCGGAGCAGGCTGCATCAGGGTCCCTTGCTTACGAAGCACATCGCCCTAAACAGGGAAGAGGGTGCAATGGTAATGGAGTTGAAGGAGCAGGCGTCCAGAGAAAAGTTCTCTTGTTTGGATGCAGTGACGGCCGAGCTACACCATTGGACTATGCAGCTGGTCACCGGTCAATATCGCGGGCTTCAGCTCTCTGATCTCGGCATCGGTATTTTCCATTTCTCAGATCTTTGGACCTTAGCGATCTCACTGACCTCTTCTTTGTGCAGGTATGACAAGCAGCGAAGCCTCTAAGGAGAGCCGAAAGCGGAAGAGAGAGATCTCCCAGAAGGTATGGGAGATGAAACGTTCCTAGCTGCTTCAAACAGCTGGTCATGAGCCCGGGGAAATACAGGAAGGCTCGTCTCAACCTTCTGGGCCTCCGGTCATAGAAGTGGTCCGATCTCCTCCTCGCCGAGAAGAGCCGCCTCCACCTCCTCCAGTCACTTCGAGTGCGGAAGGGGGTCCTTCCCAACCTCCTGTAAGGTCCCTTTCCCGCAGTGCCCAAGTGCTGATCCACTCGTTGGAGAAAAATCGCACGGTTCGAGAGAACCCTGATTTCGCCAAGGTCTTGGCGTCCTCCATCTGTCTTCGAGAAGATCGGGATAGGCTGTCTCCGGATAACCTTGATGATATCTTAACCAGATCTATGAGCCTGAACGTGGAGTGTTTAGTGAACCAGCACATGGTCCGGGAGAAGGCTCATCGCCTGGGTAAGGAAGTCGAGAGGATGAGTTATGAGATGTATTCTCTCCGATTTCAACTTTCATCCGCTCAGGACTACATATCTCAAATTGAGGGACGAATGAAGTTCTATGAGG
Source organism: Hevea brasiliensis (assembly GCF_030052815.1). Taxonomy (NCBI): domain Eukaryota; kingdom Viridiplantae; phylum Streptophyta; class Magnoliopsida; order Malpighiales; family Euphorbiaceae; genus Hevea; species Hevea brasiliensis. The sequence goes on along the minus strand of NC_079508.1, from coordinate 29,467,861 downwards.
ACAAGCTGGCTGAGCAAGCTCATGTTCTGGCCGAGCGAGATCGTGTTCTCAAGGGAGTTCAGGCGCTCTGAGCTGATGAAGCTGCTCAACTCGCTCATCTTGCTGAGGAGCTCAAGGCGAAAGAAGAAGAAATGGTGACCGGAGTGGCCGGCGCTTATGTGAATACTCATAGAGATCTCCTGGCTAAGCTCAAGAAGTGTTATCCTGAGGAGGACTTCTCCTGGATGGCCAACCTGGCTCCCGAGGACGAAGGTGAGGATAGCGAAGGGGAGGCTGAAGGTGAGAGAGAAAATGAACAACATGTAATTCAGGCTGGGGGCGATCCCCCAGCCGAATGACTTGTATAAATTTTGAAATAAAATGAAATGAAAGTTCCCCTTTTGTTCAATGATTGATTGTGATCGGAAAATTTCTAAATTGCGTATGCACTTGATTGTTTGAACATATTAGAATGACAACTGAAAGTGATTGTTAATCTAAGTATAGGAGATCGGAAAACACAATATGCATGAGATCAGTTACGAAACGGGACTTAATTAAAATTAGAAATTTGGCTTTGAACACTTAAGATTGGGATCATCTTTAAACCGAGTCGAAACCTTTATCATTCTCAAATTTTTAAATGAGAGATCGGCAATAAGACTGGTGGTACGAAGGCCTTATGTTGGTTCAATCTTATTTGACAAGAAAGATCGGAAATATGATTAAATGATCAGGGGACTCGAGAATTGGATTGAGGGATCGGTGAGGCTTTAAATGACCTGGAGACTTGGTGTTAATTAAATTCTTTTTTTTATGGGGAGATCGGAAGTGTAGTCGGTTGGCAAAAGGGACTGTGTTGGGGATCGGCTTTAAAGTTTATTAATTTCGGGGGATCGGCCAAAATATGGTGTCGACATCCATGATCTAGAACTTGCAGCAATTATCTTCGCACTGAAGATATGGAGGCACTACTTGTATGGTGAAAAGTGCTACATTTACACAGACCACAAGAGTCTGAAATACTTGCCAACTCAGAAGGAGCTCAACCTTAGACAGAGGTGATGGATTGAGTTCCTGAAGGACTATGATTGTGTAATTGACTACCATCCTGGGAAGGCAAATGTAGTTGCTGATGCTTTGAGCAGAAAATCCATCACAGCTTTGAGATCATTGAATGCCTGTCTATCTTTGGTTCGAGATGGAGCTATTTTTTTGGCTGAGTTGCAAGTGAGGCCAGACCTATTACAGCATATTTTAAATGGGCAGAAGGTAGAAGAGAAGCTAAAGGCTATTATGAGAAAAATCCTAGAAGGGAAAGAAACTGACTATGAAGTGAAAACAGATGGGTGTCTGTGACACCCCTTACCCGACTACAGTGTAGCCGAGCAAGTTATGCCACTCAGTGTGCCGGAGCACTCTATTTTATCTTAATTCATTTTTATCGTAGTTTTGAATATAACTTGTGAAATATAATTCATTTATTGAAATTGTAATTTATTTGAGGTTCCGAAAATTTTAAAGAAAATCCGGCGGAGTACCGGCTAAAAATGGAGAAAACAGTTCTTCGGAACCTGTGAAAAACACTTCTAATAATCATATTCATCTATTCACAAACTCCAATATCAAAATCTCAATATTTTTCAACCATTCGTTTCTCAATCATTCATCACATTTGATAGTCATGTAACAGTCACAGATCAATATTCACTTTTCCATTTACAAACACAATTTTGCATTATTTACATGAAAATCAAAATACATTACATAAGTTTCATTTACACAAAGGAAAATAAAAATCAATTACAAAATACCAAAATGAAGCCTAGTGTCCTACCAATGCAATCAGACGGTGAGGTGACACGGACACTATGCGTAATCGTGAACCGCCTTACCGAATCTGTGGTCTCTGGGCCCTCTGTCCAAATCTTGATTCACTACGTTGCAAAAGCGACGCGCTAAGCATAAAGCTTAGTGGTGCCAATAATACAAGAAAATATAATATGCAAATAAAAATAATAATTTCCTTGCTATTGTGTTCATAAGAAATGAGTAATTACTAACTTATTGTTTAGTCGAGGGCTAATCATGTTTTATGATATTAACTTCTTCATGCATTTCGTTAATTCTTTTTTTTCATCATCTTGAGCTTCCTTGTATTTTTGTAATCATTCCTGATACTTAATTTTCGTATTTTCTTTAATAATCAGTTCACAGTTATACTTTTCCATTCATTTGGTTGCCCAAGTAACCTATACTGGATGACTGGACTGGATAACGGGTCGTTGGCACTGGGCACCGTGGTGCCTCGGGCCGTCATACCATGGGACGCAGAACGTCAACCACGTATGCAGTCAATATAGCTAAAAGCTATGATATCACATAATCGGGCATAAAAGCCATGAATACGGGCATAAAAGCCATGGATACGGGCATAAAGCCATGAATACAGGCACAAAGCCTTTCCTTTCGCAGTACTGCTAAAACAATACCCTATTGGCATGCCAAACTATCCAAACCAATCTAGTTAGGTATACTAGGGCATTTGATACTTTTAAGTTTTTCAAATTTTGAATTTCAAGTTTTGGTGTCACTATTCACCTCATTGGTCAACAAAAATGTTGACTTTTGGATAGAAAATAGGTGTATTGGTTTTAACACCTCAAACATACCACATTTTGTATTTAAAACTTGTTGGAATTGATTACTATTACCATTTCTAGGCTTAAACCAAGGGAAACAAAATTTTCAGTTTTTGAAGCTTAACTTTACTATTCCATTAAACACTATTACAGTGGGAATTTGAGGAAATGGTAAACATGAAAGTTGTTCCTTATTTTGTCTAGTTGAATTTCTTTTTTTGAATCACTCCATTTGGAGTTTTGTAGCTCAAGTTATGGCCAAAAAAAGTTTACTGTTCACCTGTACTGTTCATGCTGCAATTTTGGGTTTTGGCAGATTTTGGTCCAACTTTGGTCAGTAGTTTGATCAAGTTAAGTTCATAATTTGGTCTAACTTTCTTCATATGAAATGTTCTACCATGCCTTAGGTTTCCATCGGTTCAAGAATCGCCTAAATCCGAGTTTTCTAGAGGGAGTTATAGTTATCCAAACATTACTGTTCAAATGAAAATCTGCAGAGTTGCAGGTTTGATAACTTAACTTTGCTCAATAATTTGAATGGGTTAATGGCATAATTTGGGGTGATGTTCCTCATGAAAGTTGTTTGTCTATATCATATCTTGTTACTGTAAAAATTTCAGGTCAATTTGACCAATCTACAGTGAGTTATGGCCAAATGAACAATTACTATTCATTTGGTCATTCTGCAGGGACTGTTTGCAGGGTATCCGGATTGGGGCCAACTTTTGGTCCTCTTGCTTTGGTCTTTTGGGCATGGTTTCTTCAGCAAAAATGTGCCATTATAAGCCTAGTTTCATTTCCAATTGGCCAAACACCAATTGAACCTACACAGCCAAAGTTATGGTAGTCCAATTGATGAAATCTCACCACCATGTCTTTGTCTTTAGGCAGCCTACCATTCCACTTTGCCATGCCATTTTTCAGTCCAATTTATGGTCAACATACCTCAAATGGTCACTAATTGACCATTAGAATGTTCTTTAACCATTTCATAAGCCAAGTCAATTTTTCATTCCTAAACCCTAGCTAAATTTCAAAGTTTTCACAATTTCCCTAATTTACTCTTTCATTCTCTATATATATATATGTATACACTTTAAACCTAAGCTCTAGTTCACTCTAAGTCCATCAAACACTCCATTTCTATTCCTTCAATAGGGCTGCCGAAATGCATGGCATGCATACACATAATTTTTTTCATTTTAGTTACAATTCCTTACTTATTTTAAGTCCCTTAGTATAGAAATAAAGAGCTTTAAATAGATAGGTGCACTAACCTCTTGTAGGCAGATTTTTCCCAAGCTCAAACTTCACTTTTCTTGTATTCTCTTGGCTGCCAAACACTTCCTTTAGGTCCAAGGATTCATTTTAGTGTTGGGGTCTTGAGGAAATATAGTGAGGAAGCATGAGAATGAAAGCTTGCAAAGAATGGCTATGGTGGAAACCCTCTCTTCTCTCTCTCTACGTTTTGGCTGGTTTTGGGGAAGGAGATGGCTGCTGCATTTTTAATTTCTTTGGTCCATTTTTGGTCTCTTTTATTGGTTAATTAATTGGTTGTTCAATAGTGATTGGTGGTGGCTTTTAATGACATCACCTTATGTCATAAATAAACCCTTTTTTCTCATTTTTCTTTTCTTTTCATCACTACTCAATTTCAATTTAATTTTAGTAATGTTTCTTCATATTTTATGTCATATTAATTATTTACTCAACTGGACAAGTCGGCCAAAAATCACCTCTGAAGGCGAAATGACCAAAATGCCCTCCGTTTGGCTTAACGGGTCAAAATTGTCTGTACCGATTGAAAGATTTTTCTAAGTATTTTCTTGGCATTCTAATGCCATAAGAACCTCAATGACCCTTCTCTGGAGTCCCAAAAATTATTTTATGAATTTTTCCCCGGGTCTATGGCTCCTCGTTGCGAGAACCGCAACTTCCCTCTGGTTACCCATCGTTTGGGCACCGGCTCATTTAACTTGGTTGTATTTTATTTCTAAAATTTTTACTAAATTTTTCTTATTAATATTTGAGTTAATTATGGTTCCTGACTTTAGTTTAAATATTTTTTCGGACGTTCTAGCCCTGCATCGACCGGTCACCTAACGATGAGAATGTACGGAGTTGCTATAGTGAGGGTGTTACAGTGTCTGTATTACAAAGGAAGACTGTGTGTACTAGATGATGGGGAATTGAAGGCCAGTATTCTAAAAGAGGCACATATCAGTGTGTACGCTATGCACCCAGGAAGTATAAAAATGTATCATGATCTGAAGCTTCAGTATTGGTGGCTTGGTATGAAGAAGGACATAGCTGACTATGTGACTAAATGCTTGACATGTCAGCAAGTCAAGGCAGAACATCAAGTTCCATCAGGTTTGCTACAGCCTATACGCATACCTGAATGGAAATGGGATAGGGTCACCATGGATTTTGTAAGTGGTCTACCTCTTACCCAAAAGAAGCATGATGCAGTATGGGTGATAGTAGATAGATTGACGAAGTCAGCACACTTTCTGCCAGTTAGGACTGACTACTCACTAGAGAAACTAGCAGAATTGTATATCAGTGAGATAGTTAGCTTGCATGGAATTCCACTTTCCATCATATCTGATCAAGACCCAAGGTTTACATCGAGATTCTGGAAGAAGTTGCATGAGTCCTTGGGTACACAACTCCACTTCAGCACAGCTTTCCATCCTCAGACGGATGGGCAATCAGAAAGAGTAATCCAGGTAAACAATTGAAACCAATTAAACTAATACACATATTGAACTGAAATGGTAATAATAATGTGAAATATATGTCAGGTCATTGAGGATATGCTGAGGAGTTGTGTCATTGAGTTTGAGGGAAGTTGGGATAGATACCTTCCACTGGCAAAATTTGCATACAACAATAGCTGACAAGCTAGTATCCAAATGGCCCCGTATGAAGCACTGTATGGGAGGAAATGTAGAACTCCAGTGTGCTGGACTGAATTGGGCGAAGATAAACTAGTAGGGTCAGACCTGGTGAAACAGAATGAGGAGAAGGTAAAACTAATCAAAGCCAATCTGAAGGTTGCCTCAGACAGACAGAAATCCTATGCTGACTTGAAGAGAAAAGAAATAGAATATACGGTTGGCGACAAAGTGTTCCTCAAGGTGTCACCGTGGAAGAAGGTACTGAGGTTTGGAAGAAAAGGTAAGTTAAGCCCTAGGTTCATTGGTCCATATGAAGTCATTGAACGTGTGGGTCTAGTGGCCTACAGGCTAGCTTTACCACCAGAGCTGGACAAGATCCACAATGTGTTCCATGTATCTATGCTAAGAAGATACCGCTCAGATCCTTCACATGTCATCTCCATGGAAGAAATTGAAATACAACCGGATTTGACATATGAAGAAGAACCCATACGGATCCTGGCTCAGGAAGTGAAAGAGTTGAGAAATAAGCAGATTTCACTGGTGAAAGTGCTTTGGAGGCACCACAACACCGAGGAGGCAACTTGGGAAAGTGAAGAGACGATGAGGCAACAGTTCCCTCAACTGTTTGCATCAGGTAAATTTCGAGGATGAAATTTAAAATAGAGGGGAAGAGTTGTAACACCCTCCCTGTAGCAATTCCGCACATTCTACTGTTCCGGTGATCGGTGTCGGTCCGGACAGCTAGAACGTCTGGAAAAAATATTTAAACTAAAGTGAGAAACCATAATTAACTCAAATATTAATAAGAAAAATTTAGGAAAAATTTTAAAAATAAAATACAACCAAGTTAAATGAGCCGGTGCCCTAGCGATGGGTAACCTAGTGAGAAGTTGCGGTTCTCGCAACTAGGAGCCCTAGACCCAGGGGAAAAATTATAAAATTATTTTTGAGACACCAAAGAAGGGTCATTGAGGTTTTTATAGCATTAGAATGCCAAGAAAATACGTAGAAAAATTTTCCAATTGGTACAGATAATTTTGGCCCGTTAAGCCAAACGGAGGGCATTTTGTTCATTTCGTCTTCAGAGATGATTTTTGGCCGACTTGTCCAGTTAAGCAAATAATTATTATGATCTAAAATATGAATAAATATTGCTAAAAATTAAATTGAAAATGAGTAGAGAAGAGAAGAAAAGAAAATGAAAGAAAATGCTAATTATTATATCATATGATGTCATTTAAATTTCCTCCACCAATCACAATTTGTTAAACTCATTAAAAGAGATAAAAGAGACCAAAAAATTGAAAAACCAATCTGCACCTTTAACCTTTGGGCAGCCAAAAACGTTGAGAGAGAGAGAGAGAGAGAAGAGGTTCCACCATTTTCAAGCTTAAAAGCTTGAATTTCCTCTCCATTTGTTCACCAAAATTGCCAAGTCCCTTCACAAAAATTTGATCTTTCGCCTAGAAAAAGATATTGGCGGCCAAAGAAGAAGAGATTAGGGAGGTTTAATCAAGGTTAAGTGAAGCTCAAAAAGGTTAGTGCACTAAACAATTTCTTTTCTTTCTTTAATCTTGTAAGCATGCTAAATTAAGTAGAAATTGTGTGAAATTAAAAGAAAAACTTGAGTAAATGAAATCTCTAAATTTGGCAGCCATGAGAAAGTTTAAGGATTGTTGGTTTTTGATGAAATTAAGTGTCTTAATTATGTTATTGATGAGTATAGATGATGGATAAAGTGATTTGGTATGAGTTTGGTATGTGTATGCCATGAATTGGAAATTAGAGTTAGGGTTAGAGCATGAAATTGAGACTTTGATCATGTAATGATGAAAGTAGTTTTAATGGTCAATTAGTGACCATTTGGTTATAGGTAAACAAGAAATGAAGTATTTTTAGTGATGGGATTTGGGTTTAGTGTGGCTGCCCTAGGTGACCTGCAGAATTAGACATGAGTCCAGCAGGTTTGGGCAGTCATAACTTGAATTGTAGAGGTTCAATTGGTGCAAAGACAATTGGACATGAAACTAGACACATAATGGCACAACTTTGGTGAAGAAACCATGCCCATAAGACCAAACCAAGTGGACCAAAAGCTTGCCCCAATCCGGGTGACCTGCAGTCTGTTTCTGCATAATGACAAAATGAATAGTGTTTGGTCATTTAGTCATAACTCATTGTAGAATGGTCCAATTGATCTGAAAGTTTACCAGCAATAAGCTGAGATATAGACCAACAACTTTCATGGAGAAACCTAACCCAAATTATGACCAGAACATATCCAACAAGTGAGTTGAAGTCACTGTTCACTGCACTGTAGATATGATCAGTCCAGAAAAATTTCAATCTGGCCAGTTGTGGTTTTTGGACCATAACTTGAGCTACAAAACTCCAAATGGAGTGATTCAAAAAAGGAAATTCAACTAGACAAAATAAGGAATAACTTTCATGTTGATCATTTTGCTAAATTTCCACTGCAAAAATGACTAATAGAACAGTAAAGACAAAGCATGAAAACTGAAAATTTTATCCAATTAACATTAAGCTTAGAAATGGTATTGGCAACCAATACCATCAAATTTTGAATGCAAAATGTGGTATGTTGGTTGTATTAAAACCAATGTACCTATTGTCTATGTAAAAGTCAACATTTTAGTTGACTAATGAAATAAATAGTAACATTCAAACTTGAAATTCAAAAATTGTGAAACTTAAAAGTGCAAAATGCCCTAGTAGGCCTAATGTGATTGGTTTGGATAGGTTGGCATGCCAATAGGGTTCAGTTAGCAGTACTGCACATGGCATTATGCCATTCTGTGATTTCATGGCTTTTAGCCATTCTGACATTATGTTGATACTTGGCCTTGTGCCTAATGTTATTACAGCTTATTAGCTATTCTGTTGCACACCGGGAGACACATATGTGACCAATGGTGTGACGCCCTGAGGTACTTGATAACCAATGTCAATTTACCCATTTATCCAGTCCAGTCGTCCAGTATAGATTACTTGGGCAACCAAAAATGAAAGTGGATAAATTTAATGAAATAATGAATATAACAAGTACAAAATAAGTAAGACTACAAATACTCATCGAAAATTTATTTGCAATGAGACATCAATAAATTCACTGCATATTTATTTTCTGTTATTTCTTTTTATTTTATTATTGGCACCACTAAGCATTATTGCTTAGCGCGTTGCTTTTGCCACGCGTAGGTTCTGGAGAGACCGACCGAGAGCCCAGTAGACCACAGACTGGGTGAGACCTTCTGCAGCTCTGCATAGTGTCCATGTCACCTCACCGATGTCAATGTATTGGTAGGACACTAGGTTTCATTTTGGGTATTTTGTAATTAACTTTTATTTTCTCATATGTAATTGAAACTTATGTAATGTATTTTGGTATTAATGTAAATAGTGAAAATTATATTTATGAATGAAAAAGTGAATATTTATTTATGACTTTTACATGATTATCATATGAGATGAATGATTGAGAAATGAAAATGTTGTTAAAAATAAATATTGAGATTTTGTTGATGAAATGGAGTTTGGGATTGATTGAAAATATTGGAAGTGTTTTTCACAGGTTCCGAAGAACTATTTTCTCCATTTTTAGCCGGTACTCTGCCGGATTTTCTATAAAATTTATGGAACCTCAAATAAATTTATGATTTCAATAAATGACTGAAATGAATTATATTTCACAAATTGTACTCCATAACTATGAAAAAAAAAATAAATTAGGAAGAATAAAAGTGATTGAATTAAAATAGGGTATTCCGGTACACTGTGTGGCATATCTTGCTCGGCTACACTGTAGACGGGTAAGGGGTGTCACATAAACACAACTAAAATGAGGTAAAAATAAAAATAAAATATGCCACCATCTTCCTCATTTCAGCCGGTTCCCTTCCTCTCACCCCTTTCACCATGGTTGAACAAACTTCTCACTAGAATTCCTTGATAAACCACCATAAGATTTTAAGCTTGCTTCACAAAACCTCTTCCTCACCCCTTAAACTCTCTTTAGCCAACAAAAAGAAGAAGGAACAAGAAGGTTTTGCAAACTTGAGAGTTAGCTCCAACAAGGTTAGTGTCCAATTCCTTGACTCTTTCCTTTAAATTCTTGTTAGAATTAAATTTAACTAGGATATGTGAAATTTCATCAAAAATAAACATGTTGAAGTGTCACGCCATTTTAGGCATCCATGGACTTATGAGGGTTTTGGATGATTTCTTTGGATTAAATGAGTATATGAGCTGCCTTTGATATGAGATTAACACTTAGCACCTTAAATTGTAAGTTAATGGAAGAGTAAAGAAATTGAGAACTTAGGGTTTTGACCAAATTGAGGTTTTGCTCCTATAATGGTGTAGGAACATTTTAATGGTCAATTAGTGACCATTTGGTAAGTTTTAAACTTAATATGAAGTGAATTGAGTCATTGAATGTTGGAAAGGGTAGGCTGCCGTCTGGACTCTTAGAGTCCAGTGTGTTTGGAGAGCCTTAACTAAACTTGTGTAGCTCCAATTGGTTCAAGGCTAATTAGAGGTGAAACTAGATACATGATGCCACAATTTTGGTGAAGGAACCCTGCCCAGAAAACCAACCTAAGTGGCTCTAAAAATTGACCTAATCCGGGTGACCAATATGCAGTCCTTGGAAAATGACCAAATGAATAGTGTTCATTCATTTGGTCATAACTCAGTGTAGAAAGGTCCAATTGACCTGAATTTTATACCGATAGAAAGCTGAGACATAGCCCTACAACTTTCATGAAGAAAACAAACCCAAATTTTGACCATAACATGACCAAAAACCCACCTGCAGTCAGTGTATAAAAACTGCAGAATTGATTCTGCCAGAAATTCTGGAAAAATTTCAATCCGGCCAGTTATGGTATTTAGGCCATAACTTCAGTTAGAAAACTCCAAATGGGGTGATTCAAAAAGTGAAATGTAACTAGACACAATAAAGAACAACTTTGATTTAGAACACTTGCCAAATTCTCACTGTAGAATGGTCTAATAGAACAGTGAACTCTAGCACCTAAAAACTAAAATTTTGATTTATTCTTCATTGGCTAGGAATATGGATTGGCAACTAATGCCAACACTTTTGGGAACCAAAATGTGGTAAATTCATGTGATTATGACTCATGTAGCTATTTTGCATTGAAAAGTCAATAATTTGACTTAAATAGTAAAATGAATTGTAACCTTACATGTAAAGCATGAAAATTTAATCAATAACTTTGTAATGTGCCCTAGTAAGATTGGTTTGGATAGGTTGGCATGCCAATAGGGTTCAGTTAGCAGTACTGCACATGGCATTATGCCATTCTGTGATTTTATGGCTTTTAGCCATTCTGATATTATGGTGATACTTGGCCTTGTGCCTAATAATTATTACAGCTTATTAGCTGTTCTGTTGTACACCGGGAGATACATATGTGACTGATGGTGTGATGGCCCAAGGTACTTGGTACCCAGTGCCAGTTTACCCGTTTATCCAGTCCAGTCATTCAGTATAGGTTACTTGGGCAACCAAAAATGGAAGTTGATAACTTTAATGAAATAATGGATACAACAAGTACCAAATAAATAAAACTATAAATAATTACCAAAAAATTTGTTTGCATGAAACATCAATATATACACACTGCATATTTATTTTCTTTTAGTTCTTTTTATTTTATTATTGGCACCACTAAGCATTATTGCTTAGCGCGTTGCTTTTTACCACGCGTAGGTATTGGAGATATGGAGCGCGATCCCAGTAGACCCCAGTCAGGGTGAGAGTCAGATCTACTAGTGTCCTGTGTCACCTCTCAGCTACAGTGCATTTGTAAGATGCTAGGCTACATTTTGTATTTTGTGTTTTGTATTTTTGTAAATTTTGTAATTAAACTTTTATTTTATCATGTATATTGAAACTTTTGTGATTATATATTAATGAAATTATCTGTAAATGGTGTTCATAAATGAAAGTTGAGTATTTATTTATGATTTGAGTATAAATATGATGTGAATTGAATGATTGGAAAGTTTGAGAAATAGATGAAAAATTGTTGCAAATTGATGTGATAATTGGGAGTTGTGGAATAGTATGATTATTGGAAGTATTTTTCACAGGTTCCGAAGAACTGTTTTCTCCATTTTTAGTCGGTACTCTGCCGAATTTTCTATGAAATTTTCAGAACTTCAAATGAATTTATAATTTCAATAAATAACTTAAATGAATTTATAATTTATAATTAAGTCTAACCTTCCCCAGTAGAATTCCATTACATTTCTCATATTTAATGTGATTAGTAGGACACTGCTATTGTTAGATTATACTCTAAGCGTCAGAAAGAAAATGCCAACAAATAATTTCTAAGCTTGTCGGTATATTGTCATATAATTTCATCATCCAGGCCATAAGTTAAACAAATGCATAGCTAAGAAAGTATTAAACTTCCTCAAAGTTGAAAAAAAGAATCTTTTGAGAAAATGTAATATGAACCACTAGAAATGAAGGATACATAAGAATTAAAGCTAACCATAAACTTAATCTCAAGAGAACAATCAAGCATTTTATAGTAATTTATAATAAGGCATTAAGCATATATATTGCTGGCAAAGCAAAATTAGGAGCACAAAAGATAAAGTCATAAAAAAAAAAACTAATTTCGTAATTGTTTTGCTACATATTTATATAAGAATTAGGATCACTTAATCCTACTAAATTAATCGTAAAGCATGCAAGCTGCAACCTGGTAGATTATCCATAAACTGCTAAGACACCAACCACACAAAGGCATGACAATAGTAAAACATCTTACCTAACTAGTAGTTAGCAAACTACTTTTGGGGAGGCTAAGAAGAGTTGTTTGCACCATCTTTACACTTTAAAGGTTAAGGCTTAGCTATGTTAATCTTTCGAGAAGGAAACCAAAACATTATCAAAAGTTAACATTTTAATATTGCAATCCACCTCAAGTGACCTATTGAAAAAGGGAGAAATCAAGGTGGCACAAGCATCACCATTTTGTAAACCCCGTAGCAATTAATTAACAATTATAGAGAGCCAACATCACAACTTGAAAAGAAAACTAAACTATGATGATGTGTTGTTTTATTACATCTTTCTCTAGTTAAGAAAACTGTTAGCAATAAATTTTCATCCCCGGACACTTCAAATTCAATAACCATAAAAAGCACAAAAAATAAAAGCAAGAAACATTAGGAGGCATTGGCTTTAAAAGTCCCAAATATACAGAAACAAAATCAAACCCTAGAAATTTCCCTACAAATAATATTCCAAAATCAATCAACCTCTAGAAATTTCGCTAAACCCACAAGCTAAACAACATTTAAAACTTAAATTATACACTACAATCAATCAAATAGCAACAAATATACACAAAAATGGTGGGAAAAATTAAAAAAAAAAAAGAAAAAAGAAAAAGAAATTGAAATTGTTATCGTGCAAACAAAATTGAGGGAGGAAGATAGATAATGGCGCTTCAGGCGAAGGAGTGACCGGCACCATGGAATGGAGGAAGATGGATAGAAACAGTGGTGGAGATGGGCAATTATGAGTTGAGGGGAGCAAGAGGCTAAGAACAAAGAGAGAGAGAGAGTGAGTGACTTGGGGCACGCGAATTTGAATTTACATATTCATTTTAATGACAACACATTTTGTCAGTATTTAGTCAAAATTTTTGTAAAAGAAAAATTAAATCAATTACGTATCTAAACATACCAACTAATTAATCCATCGGTATAAATTTTAAAGTTTTTTTCCTACCGACGACTAATTTTGTCCGTGCATACTTTATAAAAAAAAATTAGTAAATATCACCAATGCAACATCTATGGATGATATTTACTGACCACATTATTCGTCGGTACATTGTCCAAATAAATGATTCTAATTTTCCTTTCCCACTTATCAATGATAACAATGTCATCGCTAATACTTTCAACAAAAATCAATTGATTAATATCACTCGGTGATTACCGACCATACAATTCATTGATAGATTATCCTATTCGATAATATCAATTTTGCTTTTCTATTTATTGACGAACAAACGTTTGGTATTATTTTCCCTCTTTTATTCTTAAACCAAGACGTTACAAAAATTTAATTATCGTCAGTGTCTCACATTGTACTAGTGAAAATATTCACTCCATTGTCTGCCACCACAGGTACTAATGACTAATAATTGTTGGTAATTCTTTTCGTAGGTACTGCATCGGTAATGGCATTGCTATAATTTACTTTAACTTTATTTGTGTTTTTTCCTTGTGGATCGTTGGTATGGAGTCGAAAATTGTAGACAAAATTTTTTCTATCGATAATTGCAGTAGGTGTTCTTTCATTTTTTTTTCGTGATTATTATAAAAATTACTTGTGGCATTTAGATTTAAGAGTTTTATCATAAACATTAGAGTGAAAGTATAATTCAGATTTATGAATTGTCAAATAATTAATTTTAATTTATTAATTTTTGAAACACATACAATTACTTTTTTTATTAAAAAAAGTAATTGTATGTGTTTCAAAACCTGTAAATGTTAAGCACTGTGCGCAAGCGTAGCGTGGTGGGTCAGTACTAGGAGACTGATCTTATGAGGAATTTGATGCGCTTACCGAGCAGGATATCCTTTTCGGGCCGAGTAGTATCAGAGCATCGTAACGGCCTGGGTTTGCCCTTGAGGTCCCCGGTTCGAATGCCTGCCCTGTAAATGTTAAGCACTGCGCGCAAGCGTAGCATGGTGGGTCAGTACTGAGGGACCGACCTTATGAGGAATTTGGTGCGCTTACCGAGCAGGATATCCTTTTCGGGCCGAGGGACAATTAAAAAAAATTAGAAAAAGTGAAATTCAATAAGATTTTTTATTATTTTATTATAATAAATTAAATAATTCTTAATGAATTAATAAAAGATTATAGAATTACTAAATTTCTGAATTAAGAATTATAATAAAATTTTTGGTATAAGTAAAATTAATATGAAAATAATATTAAAATTTTATTTTATATTAATTATAATAATAATGGAAATTAAATTTATTGATAAATTTAGTTTGTCGCATAAACTCGTTTTACTAAAAATTATTGTTAATGGATTATTTTTCATTAAATATGTTATTAGCGATGAATTAATATGAATTGACAATAAATTATTTGTCGTTAAGCTATATTGTTAATAATGAATTCATATATCACCTCAACAAATCTAAATTTTAACAACACATTTTATATGCTATTGAAAATTTAAAACAAATGTTAATAAGGATTATTAATAAGTATTTAATGATATGCATAAATTTCATAACTTAAAATATTTAACAATATTTTTATATTATTTTATAACGCTATTATCATGATATTGTACATACTATTTAATACTTTATATCTTATCTTAATGTCTAAATTTGTCATCTTGATGTTATTTACTACTTTAACATCAATACAAAATGATGTTAAAAAAGTCTTGTTAAAATTTAGATTTGTTATAATGTATTTATAGCTAAAAATACTATTTCAATTCTTTTTGGCTTAGACAATATTCTTTAATAGAACACACTTTATATTTAAATAGAAAACAAATTTAACCAGTGAAATTAAATTTTTAAATAATAATTCATTTTTATATTGTTTTTTAACGATTTAAGTTTAAATAGAAACTAATCCAATTAATTAAATTAGAGATTTTTTAAATAATAATGAATTTTATATTATTTTTAATCAATTAAAATAGAAAGCAATTTGTCATTATCAAATTCAATCATGATGGATTTTTTTTTCAACTTTGTTATGCTCTCCTTCCACTTTTATATATATTAATGCATAGAAAATCTTATAATTAATAAATAAACGAATTTAAAATTTATTTATTTTTTATATTTTTTTAAAATACGGAGAGACCTGAACAAAATTAAAATTGGAATTGAACTTACAATCAATGAGTAGGTTTTGCAGTGCTTGATCTGCCTTTTGAGATTGGACAAATTATACATAACCAAAAGCATGCCTAACCTAGCCACATGCAATCTTTGTCTTGATATGGCCAGCCCAAAAAAAAAATCTAGTGTAATTTGACACGTGTTCTCCTACCTTCCTATTTTCTTTGTCAATGAAAATAAAATCGCCAGATATTTTCTTATATTTTAAAAATAAAAAATTTTATGTAAATTTAATCTATCACATTATTTATAAATTCAAATAATTAAAATATTTTATATTATTATATATTTATTTACAATTATATAATTACAAAATAATTTTATTAATTTAGTGAAGGTACTCCTATTGGATTAAAGACCATATAAATAGGTCTTTTATCTTATAAATAAGGCATATTTTATTTAGGTAAAATTTTTAAAATGATATTTTTATTTTTGTGTCTTTTAATTATTTTATCACACACTTTAATTTAACATTTCTATAAAATACATAACCGGATTATAACTAGAAATCCCTTTTCCTGAATTCATCTCACATCAATAACTTGACTCTTACCATTTATAGATATGAATTACGTGATCGACTAAATTTATCTAAAGCTCTATTTATTTTGTAAAAAAAATAACTTATATATAAAACACGTTTTTTACAAAAACTTTTTTTAAGAAAATATTTTTTTATGAAATTAAGAAGAGTTGATTTAAAAAAAATTGATTAAATTTTTTTTAAAATATTTTTATTTTCTTTTTTTGAATCTTTCAAACGCTACTAACCATGAAAGCTGTGGTAAACTTTCCCTTGCCCTTTCCTGTCTTCATGTGGCAAAAGAGGACCATTTAATAAGCAAATTGATGGATTATGACATTTTATATGGTCCCAAGTTTTGGATAACTACCATTTCCAAACTCTCTTTTATATATATATATATATATATATATATATCTTTGTTTTCTTCTTATCCTTTATCACCAAGTTAGATGCTTCGCTTACTTGCTTTTATCTGGTGAGAATATCTGAAACATATATACCTACATAGCTTAAAGTTCGTTATAAATGCTTCCTACCATGGGGAGATTTTGAAAAACACAATTATTGTTATTTTTTTTTTTTCAAATTTTAGGTAAAAAAAATGTTGTCTTATATGTTTCAATTCTTAAAAAAAAAAATTCATTTTTGAAAAGAAAAATAGAAAACTTCCATATTTAGTACAAAATTAAACAAAATAAAAATAAATGTACTACTTTTTTTTAGATAATTCACTACTTTTTTTTCTCTTTGACTTTACAATATTAATTGTCTAATTTCAAATACGAATTAAAATTTAATTGCCATAATAATAATAATAATAATAATAATAATAATAATAATAATAATAATAATAATAATAATTCAATCTATCCTATAATAATTATTAAAAAAATTTTGTGAAAATTCAATATATTAATATTTTATAAAAATGATTTAAATTTTAAATTGAAATTTTTTAAAAAATATATTTTACAATAAATAAATCCTTAAAATAAAATTTTAATAATAATAAATGTTTATATCAATCAAAAATAAAATTTTATACATTAAAATTTTATAACATAATAAATATACCAAATTTTATATATTTTTTCAATATAAAAGATAATAAAATAAGAAAATAATTAAATAATTTAAATTAGCAAACTAATAAAATAAATAATTAATACTATTAATTATTTAAATCACAAATTGATGAAATAAAGAAACCTTCATCAATTAATTATTAATTATTTTATATTAATATAAATTTAAATTATTCAAAAATAATTTTAATATAATTTTTATATAATAATTTAATAGATATAATTTGATTTATATTTAAATAACAAATTTTCTACAATGTATTATTAGATATACGATATTAAATTAATAATTTGATGGTCGAGATCCTCTTGCGGTGGTAAGAATTAAAATTTTGATGGATGTAAATATTTCTTTTTTATTTTTTTTTAAATATTATATATCCTAGCCAGGGGATATGTGTGGTGGTTTAATATCCAAATGAAATATCAAGTCCAGCTGCAGGAATATTAAGTTCTTGTGCTCTCCTCTTCCAAACCCATCACCCAGATTGTGTAGCAGCTACCATATACTGAAGCAGAAGCGAGCAAATTAATATGGAGACTTCACTAGTCCGCAAGCATAGACTATTCTTGGAGAAGGAGATGGGGATGCCACCTTACCATGGAAACAGAGAAAGCAGCGAAAACGCCACTGATTTTACCAATTTCGACGGTAACATGGTGATAGTTTTAGCAGTTCTACTCTGTGCTTTAGTATGTGCTCTTGGCATAAATTCCATTGTTCGCTGTGCTTTAAGATGTGGGTGTAGATTCATCTCAGAGAATTCATCAGTTCAAGCAGGTTCGCGCCCAGCAGAAGCAGCAGCAGGGCTAAAGAAGAGCACGTTGAGCCAGATTTCAGTGGTGAGATATGAAACAGGGTTGAATATTCCAGTTACTGATTGTCCCATTTGTCTTGGAGAATTTGCTGAAGGTGAAAAGGTAAGAGTTCTGCCGAAATGTAACCATGGTTTCCATGTTAAATGTATAGATAAATGGTTATTTTCAAACTCATCTTGTCCTCTTTGTCGCTGTCCGTTGTTCGATCATCAGGCAATGATGATGAACAACTGAGAATGTTAAGGCTCCAATTACCAGAAAATGGAACCAGATAACTAATATTAGGTGAAACTTTATCGTGTAAAATCTCTCTTCTTCTTAATGGTGAATTAAGATAATGTTTGGTCCAATTTTTTGTTTTTTATTTTTTTCTATTAACTATTTTATAATTTTATAAAACAGAAGTAATAATAAAGATTAAAATATATATATATATATATATGTAATTTTTAAAGCGTTTTATAATATTAATTAATTCACTATTACAGTGATAGCAACAATAATATTATTATTATCCAACCAATTTCAGTTCAGCAATTAAAAATGTATAACTCATGCAATAAATTTAAATTGGAATATCTATTTTTCATTTCTCTATTAAAAATATTATTATTATTATTATTATTATTACTGAGTTGAATGGAGTTACTACTTTCAATTATCATTTTTAAAAAAAATTAATTTTCATAAGAAAATAAATATATAGTGATATTTTTATTTTTAATATTAAATTAATTTTAAAAACAAAAAATAAATAATAACAGCTTCTAAGCGTAAAGTCTGTTAAGAAGTT
This sequence comes from Hevea brasiliensis, assembly GCF_030052815.1. Taxonomy (NCBI): domain Eukaryota; kingdom Viridiplantae; phylum Streptophyta; class Magnoliopsida; order Malpighiales; family Euphorbiaceae; genus Hevea; species Hevea brasiliensis. Next base: position 29,449,139 of record NC_079508.1, on the reverse strand, counting down.
CTAAGCAAAAAATATCTAGGCCTTATTACTGAAATTGGAATTATTGGGGTCCTGTGGGGTAGAGGCTCGGGAGAGACAGCAGTGTTCCAGATGAAAAAAAGGGAAAAACAAATCTAACGATAATAAGTTAAATATTTTTACGAAATTAATCCATTTTAATAATATATTTACATGATTTTGTTTAATGAACTAAAACTAAGATTTTAAATTTGACAATTTCGATTAATTTTAGTTAACTAGTGCTTTTATAAAAGGCATTGCACGTTTTGTATTTATTGCATATATTGGTGAATTAATATTTTTTATATAATTTTTTATTATTTTTATATACATATAATATTATTGTAATATATTGTATGTTGTTAATTATTTGGTATTTAATTTATTATGTTGAATTATCACTAAATTAACCCATTAAATATGAAAATTTCTAAACTTATAGTATTTAAAAATACTAAATTTTATTAAACTTTAAAATTAAAATTAAAAAAAATAATTTTTTAGTTCAAAAAGTTTTAAGTTTATTGCATAATAATAAAAAGAATATTATTATATTATATTTGCAATTTAAAAAAAAAATACGTTTTAAATTTTCACTTTAGTATTTATAAAATGCAAATCCACTTTTAACTAGAAATTGTATCTATTATAAGGGGGAAAACGAGACAATACTTTTATGATATATTTTTAAAATATAAAAGTTTTATTTATTTTTTTTAATTTAAAGGTATATTTGGATATAAAAAATTTAAATATCTTATTTGACATTGAATTAAGTTTTAAGAGCTTAAAAAGACTTTTTATCTAATAATTATATTATTTAAAGGATAATTAATTATATAATATAATTATTATTTTATTACATTAAAATTTATTATTTAATTAAATAAAATAATAAAACATAATCACGTCCTATTACATTTTATATGAGCTTAAAATTTGATAATAGTATTGATTTTTTTTTTTAAATCTATGATTTTTTTAATATTTAATCCTAAAGATAAAGGTTTTGTTTTTGTTTTTTTAATTATCCAAGATAAAATTGAAGTGTCATGTTTAGTGATAAAGAAGTCAAGCTGGATCATTCAATTAGAGGAGGTTGATGCTTAAACTATTAATTAAATTATTAATTTTTTTTTAGAAAGGGATAAAAACACAACACTACAAGAAACAATTTCTAGGATAGGCCACACCACCTATACCATGTACTAAGAAGCCATAAATACTTTGAGGAGGCTTTTCAAAATAATGAATTCCTAGAGGAAGACAATGTCCCAGCCCAGCAAGCCTATCCATGTAGTAGTCTCATCACCAAGCTTGTGTAATCATGAACAATTATCATCCCATTAGAAATACAATTAATCACTATCATACTATCTTTCTCTAGCAAAACATTGCAATATCCCTTCTCCCATGCAAGATGAAGCCCAAGCAAAATTCCCCATAACTTTGCCAAAGTAATAATAGTGCAATTACCAAACTTTGCCACAAAACCACCCAACCATGCCTCCTTATAAGACCTGATCATACCCCTACTGAAGCTTTGATTGACCTTGATAAAAATGAACCATCAATGTTAATCTTGCACCACCCACTGCTAGAGAGATCTCCATCCAACCTAGCCCATCTCTCTGTGTCAGTTTACTAAGATGATATCCCAAAATTTCTACTACATCAAGGCTTCCTTTGGCAAAAGTAATGATAACATTTCTCTCATTCCTTGGTTTAACAAAGTTTTCATCAAAGATGCAACCATTTCTCCATCTCTGTATAGGAACTAACAAACAATTCTAAAGATGACACTCCAAATAAATCCCTCAACAAGTTCTTTATCATTTCCCAAATTAGTCATCAACCAATCCTAAACATTGCAAAGAAAAAAACTTTGACCAAAACATCCAAGAATTAAAACTTCCCATAAATTTTTAGCCAAAAAGTACTTTGCAAAACATGATACAAATCCTCATGCTGCAAAAAGCACACAGGATAATACAAATCATGAGTCATATGTCTCCTACTCCTTTTCACATTAGTTAAGAGCCTGTTATAAAGAACAAGTAAAAAGAAGGTTCTTCTTCTCACAGGACTAAGCCAAAGCCAAGCTAACCTCCATTTCCTATCTCCCACCTCCCATCTTGAGCGGGCTAAAGCTTCATAAGCTGACTTTATAATAAAAGAACCATTCTTATAAAATCTCTAAAATAAGGATGGTAGCATAACTGAACAAAGGATCACAATTTGACACCCAAGCATCTCTCCAAAATTTAATACTCTTCCCATCACCCACAACCCATCTTAAACCTGCTAACATATTTCCCCACACTCTAGTAACACCTTTCCACAACCGAAACACATTAGTTGTCCGAAAAGAACTAGGAATCCAATCGTTAGTTTTACAATTTTTATTCCTAAGAACTTTAACCCAAAAATCACTTCTCCTACTAATAATGTCCCAAGCCAATTTCATTAGGAAAGCATCATTTACATTACCCACATTCCTAAGACCCAAACTTACACAAGCCTTAGGTTGACAAACTGCATTCCAAGTAACAAGGGGAAACTTTTTTTTTAATAACTTCCACCCCCCAAATGAAACTCCGACAGTGCTTTTCAATAGCTTTACATACAGAGAGAGGCAAAGATTTAGTTTTCATAGTGTAAACAGGAATAAACATGAGAACTAACCTTGTTAAAGTATTAAGGCTGTTAACGATAACCTCTTAGAACTCCAACTCGATAGCTTTGATTGAATCCGATCAAGGATATAATTATAACTATTGGTCCTAACTCTACCATGAAGAATAGCAAACCCCAAATATCTTCCAAATTCTTGAGTCCTTTTAAAACCGCAAAGATTACTAATCCGCTCATCCTTTTGAATTCCCATATTTTTTAAGAACCAAACCAAAGTCTTTGCAACATTAATCTTCTACCCCAAATCACGAGAGAAATTAGCACACACTTCTTAGATCCCCTTCATCTGTTGGTAAGAGCATTCAACAAACAACAAGAGGTCATCCAAAAAGAACAATGAGATACCAGAGGAACCCCTAGAGGGGTAGATAGGCATCTAATCTTTACATTCCATAGCCTCCATGATGCTAAGATCAAGTTTTTCCATACATAAGATGAAGATATATGGAGAGAAAGGGTCCCCTTGTTTGATTCCCCTAGATGGGAAAAAGAAATTAGACATCTCTCCATTCTATGAAACACACAAAGAAGCAGTAGTAATACATCTCATGAATAAAACAATAATGTGGTTTGGGACTCCCACTTTAAATAAAGTCGACTTAACAAAATCCCAACCCAATCTATTGTAAGCTTCTTCTAAATCAACCTTAATCACCATGCCCTTCCTACTTGGTCTCTGATTTCAAAGGGAATGAATAGCCTCCTGGGCTATCACCACATTATCCAAAATATGATTCCTTGGAATAAAACTCACTTAAGCAACACCAACTAAATTGCTCATAACGGGTTTAAACCTATTAGAAATAACCTTTATAAGTAACTTATACATAGTGTTGCACAAGCTAATAAGCCTAAATTGGGAAATATAAATAGGAGTTTCAACCTTTGGAATAAGGACTATAACTATTCTATTTAGATTCTGTAAAGAAACTTGGCCACTGAAATAGCCCTTCACCACTGAAAAAACATCCCTCCTAATCACATTCTAATTTTTTTGAAAAAAATAAAGCATTATATCCATCAATCCCAGGAGCCTTCTTGGGATCCATCTGCTCTAATCTCATCATCCTCTACATCTCTTCTCAAATTATCTACCTCTAATTAAGAGAGAGGTGCAAATCTTTTTGGAAAGTTACAAGAGAATGAACCACTTCGATCCTCAATATACACATTACAAAAGTAATCCATGCTAACCTCATCAAACTTATTGATCATCACACTAGTTATTATCCTTATCCTTCAACATGTTCACTCTATTTTTACTCCTTCTCTTAGCGACTAAATGAAAGTATTTAGCATTCCTATCACTATAAAAAAAAACCCATTTTGGCTCGAGAACACTGATACCAAAAAAAGTTCTTCACGAGACAAAATCTCTTCATATTCCTTTCTCAAATCCTCCTCCAAATTAAAGCCTTTTGGATGCCTTTCAATCTCACAAAAACCGTTCGTTTTCTTTTTTCTATATAGCCAAAGACGTTCTTGTTCCAAATACTAAGGGAATTAGCCAGAGACTCCAATGAGCTTTCAATGCCTCTAGTAGCATTTCAATTCGTTTGCAAAAAGGAAGAGAAATCTTTATGCATTTGCCAAGTTGCCATAAACTTAAACATTCTTCTTCTAACATTAACATCCATAATAATCGAAATTAAAATGCACAATGATCCGATTACACTCTAGGTAAATAAAGAATCTCTATAGAAGTAAACTGAGGGATCCATTCATTATGCCGAGTACTCCCTTCTTTCTTCTCTGATTCCACAAGAATGGCAAGAAAATCATCTGTGAGACACCACATCAGCACATAAAAAAGAGCAAGGGCCTCCAATTTACACCAAAGAAATCTTCTAATACTTGGATGCAAGCTCCCATATATAGTAGTAAACCAGAAAGAAATACCACTATCATTCGTAATTTTAGAATGAATAAATTGCACATCATTCCTTAAGATTCTAACCCTCATACCCACCTTTCTAAGCATCGAAATACCTCTATCAAAACCTCTAACTTCCACCCTATGCAAAAAAAACCCCATCTGTGTAATACTTTTGTCCTATTGGATAGCACTACTTCTTATTTCTAGTAATACAAGAACAAAAATCTTATATCTTGCAACATAATCTTTCAAAACCTACAAAGCTACTATTCATTGCCTCTTATGTCACACCTTACCCCTCTGTAAGGCATAACATGATTCCGTAGTATACCTAATGAATTACCAACTTCGTCTACTGATAACCTATTAAATACACTACAAGGGATTTTAAAACTTTTCTTACTTCTTTTACAGTGGTGAGCACTATTTACAGGTGTTAAAAACTTTTAAACTGAAGTGAAACAACTAACACATTTGAATTATTAGTAATTTCTGTAAAAAAAATTTTGGCGGAGTGCCATTTGTATTTTGAATAAAGCAGTTCTTCAAAAACCTGTAAAAAGCACTTCAAATATATTTCTCAATCTCAAACTCCAACATTTAATCAACACAATATGTTTCTCAACTCAAAACCACAATAATTTTTCAATATTTCCAAAGGCTGAGATAAAAGAAATATAGTACAAATTTTTCAAGCCAAAATAATTCACAATTTATTTTTACAACTTTAATGTACAATTTTAATTTACAACTGCTCAAAACCAAGAACACTATATACATACAGTGAACATACATTACAATACAAAATGCAAAATATGGTATACTCAATATACCCGATGATCTCTCACTGAAGCAATAGCAGCCTAGTCTGCGCCACTGTCGATCTGTCTACACACCTGCAAGAATGAAAAGCTATCGCTGAGTAAAATTTACTCAGTGGTACACAATAACAATTTGAAATGCGATATATAAATCTTTTATTGATAATTCACAAATCAAATGATTCACAATTCCATTTCACAATTTACAAAGTTCATATAACACAAATTTGATCAAATAACTGAGTAACACAGTTTTGCCAATCAATAACACAATATGATCAAATAACTGAACAATACAGTTTTGCCAATGATCTCTCACTGAAGCAATAGCAGCCTAGTCTGCTGCCCTGTCAGTCTGTCTACCTGAGACAGCAATGAAAAGCTATCGCTGAGTAAAATTTACTCAGTGGTACACAATAACAATTTGAAATGCGATATATAAATCTTTTATTGATAATTCACAAATCAAATGATTCACAATTCCATTTCACAATTTACAAAGTTCATATAACACAAATTTGATCAAATAACTGAGTAACACAGTTTTGCCAATCAATAACACAATTTGATCAAATAACTGAATAACACAGTTTTACCCATCAATAACACAATTTGATCAAATAACTGAAGAATACAGTGTTGCCAATCGATAACACATTTTAATCAAATAACCGAATAATACAGTTTTGCCAATCAATAACACCATTTGATCAAATAACCGAATAACACAGTTTTGCCAATCAATAACAATATTTGATCAAATAACCGAATAACACAGTGTTGCCAATCAATAACACAATTTGGGCCATGACACAATTTTTCCACACATGCCGTGTTGTACTCCACGACAAGACACACTCACCCCAATAATCGAAATCAATGAGGGAGAAAACTAGCTAAATAATGAGTACTCATCCACACTCACCTCCGACTGACAAGTCAAAGAGGGAGGAATATAGTGTACTTATCAGAGCACTTGCAAGCGTTACGTATCGCCATCCCTGCAAGCTCCTGAGTTCATGCGTGAGAGTTCCCAGGAATCGTAGGCGTTACGTATCGCCGTCCCTACTTTGCTCCGATACCACTAAACACAATTTATCTCAAAATTTTCATTTACAAAGTAGGCAACACAATAATTTTCAAATAATATTCCCAAAACTAAAACAATAAAAAATTATTCATAACTCATTTCTCCAAATAAATTTGCTAGTAAAAGCAGTGAATATAAAAGTATTGTGCACGGACACAATTTAAAACTATAATATTCAATTAAATTTTTAAGTAGAAAATGAGAAGTCAAAATTATTGTGCACAAACACAATTTAAAACAATAACATACAAATAATCATAATTTATTTCAATTGAAAAATTCAAAAGAAATAACTATTGTGCACAAACGCAGTTTAAAATAATAACATACAAATAATCATAATTTATTTCAATTGAAAAACTCAAAAGAAATAACTATTGTGCACAAACCTCTGATAACCGTCTCTTGGCTCTGACTCAGTGTTTCCTTCCCTTTCCCTGAGTCTTTGCTAACTGAGAAACACAATTTGAAATATTTCAGTGCTCATTTAAATTGTCTCTAACGATAATGTTTAATAATTAATTCATTGAGTTCTATTATTTCCTTAGTCAACCTAAGATGTCGACCCTCGATGCATTCTAGGTGAATTAAGTTTTAATGTTATCAATATGTCACATTTGTAGCCTTTTAGGGTTGGTACATGTTACCCAATTCATTTTCATGTATATTGCATTTTATTGCAATTTTTCGAATCCCGGTATACTAATTTAACCTAGCCAGATGACCTAGTTTCCTCAGTTTTCGGGTTTCGGTGAAAACTATAAACCTGTAGATCTATGTCTTATTGCATGCGGGGCAAAATTTCAGGTCATTCTGAGTTATGTAAACCAAGTTATGGTCATTTTACTATCGCTGGTCAGAATGTACCAAAATTGGTCACTTCAGGTCATTTTATGTCATTTTATGTTCGGCCAGTTTTTGGATCCGAACTTGTGCAAGCTATTTGACTTGCTTATGGTCATTTCTGGGCTTTGGTGTCTTCATAAGACTTGTAGATATAGGTTTTAACTATTCATGGTAAAACGTTTAGGTCAATTGGACCTATTTTGAGTGAGTTATGGCCAAAACACTAACTGCTGCCCAAATGGTCAATTTTCAGGCCTTAAATGCACTAATCTGGATTTGGTCATTTTTCAAATTACCTTACAAGCAGAATTTTGGTAAGCTTCCTTCATGAAAGTTGGCGCTTTTTGTGCCTAGTTTCACCTCCAATTGGTTTCATACCAATTGGAGCCACACACTTAAGGTTCTAGGCCAAAATGCACACTTCCCTATAGCAACACTCTTCATTACATACCAAATACACTTTTAACACTTACCAAGTTGCATATTCATGCCATTTTTGTTTTGTACCATAACACAAACACATTTCACAACACATTGTTGGTCATTTTGGCAGCTTATAATCACACTCAATATGCACCATATAGTACATAATTTTTTCAAGCTCAAATTACAACAATTCAATCACCTAACCTAGCTCATTTACATGTCCAACCTTACACCTTCATACATATACACAAGCTGCCATAACAAGTACCACAATTCAATATTAATATTCCATAAACCAAACCATGAAATAACATTTTTTTGGTTCACCATTCAAGCTGCCAATTTGTACCTCACTTTGAATAAAGTTCCAAGCTTCCAAATTCAAGTATACATTCACATATACTTAGTATACATCACCCAATTTATTCCTACACATATAAACACTTAATCAACCTTTTAATCTACCATTTACAAGCAAGAATAAACTGCCCTTAAGGAGTTTCCATGGCTGCCAAAAAAAATAAACATCTCCCTTAGAACATCAAACTCGAAAATTCTTTCCACAATTCAAGTACCCATAACATCCTCACAAACTTTAATGAAGCAATAATCAAAAACACATACTTACCACTTTGGAAACTCTTCAAAACCTCACCAAAACTTGATCTTCTTGCTTCCTACATGCTGCCCATGATGTGTAGAACAAGTTTAATGAAGATACTTGCATGGAATCATGGCTTGATCATGGACCATTGGAGCTCTTGCATGGACGGCAATGGAGGAATTTGGAGAATTGAGAATTCGGCCATGGATGTGTGATTTGAAGGAAATGGAGTTTTGAGTGGATAAAATCTGTTCCCAAGCCCTTTTATACCCCCACTTTCAGTTAGTTTAATAGTTAAAATATTCAAATTTTCATAATTACAATTATTCCTCCCACATTTCCTTAATTACATTTTATATTTAATTTCTTATTTCCATGAAATTTCAATATTTAGTACTAGTAATTTTTAATGGATATTTAGGCCAAAAGCTAACTCTTGATGTCAAATGACCAAAATGCCCCTCTTCGGGTCAAATTCGGACTTTTTTGGTGCTACCGATTTACTCCTTGTACCGCCGATTTCTTTAATTTTTGTTTCCCGTTTATACTGACTTACTAATTTTTTTCTTAGACATTTCCCAAGTATAACATTGTGTATTTTTAATGGACATTTAGGTCAAAAGACAACTCGGAGTGTCAAATGACCACAATGCCCCTGTTCGGGTTGCATTCCCGATTTTTTGGTAACACCGAGTTTTATCGTTTTCTCGATTTCTCACTTTTATTTGTACTAATTAATTTATTTTTCTTTGATATTTCTAATGGTATTTATACTTCAATAGACATTTATTTAAGTCCTAAAAATATTTTTCAGGGTTCCCCGCGGTCCAGGGCTAGTCAACGGTCCACACTGCAACTTCCCGGTGTGGTCACCCATCGCTAGGGTTCTCGGCTCGTTTAACTTGGTTACATTTCATTGCTATTATTTTTCCTTTATTTTTTCTTGTGTTTTCTTTTCTTTTATTTCATTATTTTATGTGTTCTCATCCATGTCTAAGTGTAGTTCTAGGCATCCTAGCTGTCCGGACCGACACTAGTCATCGGAACAGTAGAATGCACTACCCAATATAAGGGTGTTACAATTCTCCCCTCCTTAAAATAAATTTCGTCCGTTAAATTTTACCCAGTAGCCATCTTACAATAGTCATACGTTTATTTTCTCCTTTCTATATAATCGTATAATCTTTTTTCCCTCGAATTAGTATAAGACTTTTAATAATTTAATACAACATTTAATTTGTTTGTATAACACCGATCTTCTCTTACTATTGTGCTGTCTAATATTTCGGTTCATGTTCCTTCTTGAATGACCCTTGAGGTCATATTAGAATGATTTATCTAGTCATTGGTCCTCTGACCATTCTAGTCAATAGTCTTCCTCACATTCATAACATTTGTTTCTTATATCTGAATCAACTGTTCAAATTTCTACTTCCACAACTCTTTTTATCTTTTAATATTCTATAACTTACTTCCTTCTGTACTAAACTATAACTTTTTGATTTTCTAACTTTTGAGTTTTAAATCCCTAAGTAGGATTTTCAAACTTATTTCTAACAATTAAATTCTGTCCTAGCATAACTATACTAAAATAGATGCCGTTGACAACTATTCTCATCTTGGTGTACTATCGAGTAGTACGTAGCTCTATACAATAATCTCAAGTCAGTACTGTAATCTGCAGCTTATAGTATAAACATCAAGAACATTGCATAGTTACTACGATACATCCCAATAGATCAAATTTTCCTATCTTTTATCCTTTTCGAATTCACTGATATCCGAAACTTATTCTGATTACAATATCCATTAACAATTACTAACAGTAACATCCTTGCCCTCATCTAGAGCAATTCTATTACTGTAACTTACTTTTACATCCTCTTGCCTTACATTAAGTAGGCTTGCCAATTAGCTTTATAATTTATGGTGTGTTAGAAAATACTTTTCGTCGATAAATTCTTCCAAAACTAATTTCACTTATTATCACAATCCTTATCTTAAAGGACTAATCACTAATGCATCAAAATTTATTCCCCTATAAAGGAATAACAACAGAACATATAGTTCTAACACTAACATAAAAGTATGCAGACTCCAGGTCAAACAATACATAAATGAAGAGTGCCATCCTTCTTCTTAACAAATAATACTGGCGCTCCCCATGGTGACACACTAGGGCGGATGAAGCCCTTTTCAAGTAGTTCTTGCCACTATACCTTCAACTCCTTCAACTCTACTGGTGCCATTCTGTATGGTGTTATGGAGATTGGATCCACACAAGGCAGAACATTAATTTCAAATCGCACTTCTCTCTCCGGAGGTAATCCTGGGAATTCATAAGGAAACACATATGGAAAGTCATATACTGTAGGGATGTCCCTCAATACTGGACTCCCCACTTGGGTGTCTACCACATGTGCTAAGTATGCTTCACACCCCTTTCTGATCATTTTTCTGGCTAGTGCAGTCGAAATGACGTTTGATGGCAATAGCTGCCTCTCCCCATGTATTACCACATCACTGTACTGAGGGAGACCAAAAGTGACTGTCTTCAATCTACAGTCAATCATGGCGTGATGCCTGGCTAACCAATCCATGCCCAAGATGATATCATAATCTTTGAAGGGTATTTCAATGATATCAGATAGAAAAGTGTGTCCTTGGATCACCAAAGGACAATCCCTATACATTCTATTAACCCTGACCTCTTGTCCTAACGGACTGGTTATTAGCACCTCAAAGTTCATTTTTTTGTATATGGAACAGCAATGCAATCAATGATGCTAACACTCACATAAGAATGGGTAGAACCTGAATCAAATAACAAAAACGCATCTTGATTAAAAGTTGAGAAGGTACCAGCCACAACATCAGATGTCTCGGCTTCTTCTCTTTGTCTCATTGCATAGACTCTGACTGGAGCACTGTCTTGCTCTGATTGTTTCACTGTGCCTTGGCTGCCTGCTGGGTTACCTCTACCCTTGCCTCTACCTCTGCTGGGTGGTTGTGAACCTTTGGTGATAGGGCTCTGAACTAACCCTTCAGCAGTAGTAGGAGGTGGTCCAACTCTATGGGGACTGGTGCAGTCCTTGGCAAAGTGTCCTATGCCTCCATAGTTATAACAGGCTCCTATGGCCTTGTAGCATACCTCACCATGATTTTTACCACAATTTTCACATTGGCAGGGAGGGTAGGAACTTCTAGTTGTTCAACGATTGGACCTTGGAGGTCTCTGCCTTGATGATCCACCTCTGTTATATTCCTGAGCTTGGGGCTCCTCAAATTCTTTTCTCTTCCTCAAATTACTGCTTGAGCTCTGACCCATAGGTTTCTCCCTCTTCTCTATTTCATGTTGCCCTTGTGGGGTTGGAGTGCAGATTTGGCTTAATGGCTGTGATTATCAGCCATTTATTGAAAGAAAATGGCCATTTGCTGGGCCATTTGTGCAGTAATTTGTACCGGTAAAACTGGTACAGTCGGGCCTTCGACACTTTATGGAGCTAGGGCCTCAACTTGTACCTCAGCCTCTATCGATTGATTGAATGAACGATCACCCTCTTCCATAGTCAATTCGAGGATCTTATATCTCCTGAACAAATAACACAAGGAGATTTCCTCTCGTTAGTGCATATTTATAATGTAATGTACTTCATGTATCAAACAATGACATGGAGCAGTTGTACTATGAAGAAATAATATTCAAATTACATGTGAAAACAGAATTTAAAAACTAGCTCTGATACCACTTAAACATGTCACACCCTACCCCTCTGTAAGGCATAACATGATCCCGTAGTATACCTAATGAATTATCAACTTTGTCTACTGGTAACCCATTAAATACACTACAAGGGATTTTAAAACTTTTCTTACTTCTTTTACAGTGGTGAGCACTATTTACAGGTGTTAAAAACTTTTGAACTGAAGTGAAACAGCTAACACATTTGAATTATTAGTAATTTCTGTAAAAAAAATTTTGGCGGAGTGCCATTTGTATTTTGAATAAAGCAGTTCTTCAAAAACCTGTAAAAAGCACTTCAAATATATTTCTCAATCTCAAACTCCAACATTTAATCAACACAATATGTTTCTCAACTCAAAACCACAATAATTTTTCAATATTTCTAAAGGCTGAGATAAAAGAAATATAGTACAAAATTTTCAAGCCAAAATAATTCACAATTTATTTTTACAACTTTAATGTACAATTTTAATTTACAACTGCTCAAAACCAAGAACACTATATACATACAGTGAACATACATTACAATACAAAATGCAAAATATGGTATACTCAATATACCCGATGATCTCTCACTGAAGCAATAGCAGCCTAGTCTGCTGCCCTGTCAGTCTGTCTACCTGCGACAGCAATGAAACGCTATCGCTGAGTAAAATTTACTCAGTGGTGCACAATAACAATTTGAAATGTGATACATAAATCTTTTATTAAGAATTCACAAATCAAATGATTCACAATTCCATTTCACAATTTACAAAGTTCATATAACATAAATTTGATCAAATAACTGAGTAACACAGTTTTGCCAATCAATAACACAATATGATCAAATAATTGAACAATACAGTTTTGCCAATCAATAACACAATTTGATCAAATAACTGAATAACACAGTTTTACCCATCAATAACACAATTTGATCAAATAACTGAAGAATACAGTGTTGCCAATCGATAACACAATTTAATCAAATAACCGAATAATACAGTTTTGCCAATCAATAACATCATTTGATCAAATAACCGAATAACACAGTTTTGCCAATCAATAACACCATTTGATCAAATAACGAACAACATAGTTTTGCCAATCAATAACACCATTTGATCAAATAACCGAATAACACAGTGTTGCCAATCAATAACACAATTTGGGCCATGACATAATTTTTCCACACATGCCGTGTTGTACACCACGACAAGACACACTCACCCCAATAATCGAAATCAATGAGGGAGGAAGTTAGCTAAATAATGAGTACTCATCCAAACTCACCTCAGACTGATAAGTCAAAGAGGGAGGAATATAGTATACTTATTAGAGCACTTGCAGGCGTTACGTATCGCCATCCCTGCAAGCTCCTTAGTTCACGCGTGAGAGTTCCCAGGAATCGTAGGCATTACGTATCGCCATCCCTACTTTGCTCCGATACCACTAAACACAATTTATCTCAAAATTTCAATTTACAAAGTAGGTAACACAATAATTTTCAAATAATATTCCCAAAACCAAAATAATAAAAAATTATTCATAACTCATTTCTCCAAATAAATTTGCTAGTAAAAGCAGCGAATATAAAAGTATTGTGCACGGACACAATTTAAAACTATAATGTTCTATTAAATTTTTAAGTAGAAAATGAGAAGTCAAAATTATTATGCACAAACACAATTTAAAACAATAACATACAAATAATCATAATTTATTTCAATTGAAAAATTCAAAAGAAATAACTATTGTGCACAAACACAATTTAAAACAATAACATACAAACAGTCATAATTTATTTCAATTGAAAAATTCAAAAGAAATAACTATTGTGCACAAACCTCTGATAACCGTCTCTTGGCTCTGACTCAGTGTTTCCTTCCCTTTCCCTGAGTCTTTGCTAACTGAGAAACACAATTTAAAGTGTTTCAGTACTCATTTAAACTGTCTCTAACGATAATGCTTAATAATTAATTCATTGAGTTCTATTATTTCCTTAGTCAACCTAAGATGTCGACCCTCGATGCATTCTAGGTGAATTAAGTTTTAATGTTATCAATATGTCACATTTATAGCTTTTTAGGGTGGGTATATGTTACCCAATTCATTTTCATGTATATTGCGTTTTATTGCAATTTGCCGAATCCCGGTATACTAATTTGACCTAGCCAGATGACTTAGTTTCCTCAGTTTTCGGGTTTCGGTGAAAACTATAAACCTGTAGATCTATGTCTTATTGCATGCGGGGCAAAATTTCAGGTCATTCTGAGTTATGTAAACCAAGTTATGGTCATTTTACTATCGCTGGTCAGAATGTACCAAAATTGGTCACTTCAGGTCATTTTAGGTCATTTTATGTTCGGCCAGTTTTTGGATCCGAACTTGTGCAAGCTATTTGACTTGCTTATGGTCATTTCTGGGCTTTGGTGTCTTCATAAGACTTATAGATATAGGTTTTAACTATTCATGGTAAAACGTTTAGGTCAATTGGACCTATTTTGAGTGAGTTATGGCCAAAACACTAACTGCTGCCCAAATGGTCAATTTTCAGGCCTTAAATGCACTAATCCGGATTTGGTCACTTTTCAAGTTACCTTACAAGTAGAATTTTGGTAAGCTTCCTTCATGAAAGTTGGCACTTTTTGTGCCTAGTTTCACCTCTAATTGGTTTCATACCAATTGAAGCCACACACTTAAGGTTCTAGGCCAAAATGCACACTGCCCTATAGCAACACTCTTCATTACATACCAAATACACTTTTAACACTTACCAAGTTGCACATTCATGCCATTTTTGTTTTGTACCATAACACAAACACATTTCACAACACATTGTTGGTCATTTTGGCAGCTTTTAATCACACTCAATATGCACCATATAGTACAGAATTTTTTCAAGCTCAAATTACAACAATTCAATCATCTAACCTAGCTCATTTACATGTCCAACTTCACACCTTCATACATATACACAAGCTGCCAAAACAAGTACCACAATTCAGCATTAATATTCCATAAACCAAACCATGAAATAACATTTTTTTGGTTCACCATTCAAGCTGCCAATTTGTACCTCACTTTGAAAAAAGTTCCAAGCTTCCAAATTCAGGTATACATTCACATATACTTAGTATACATCACCCAATTTATTCCTACACATATAAACACTTAATCAACCTTTTAATCTACCATTTACAAGCAAGAATAAACTGCCCTTAAGGAGTTTTCATGGCTGCCAAAAATAAACATCTCCCTTAGAACATCAAACTCCAAAATTCTTTCCACAATTCAAGTACCCATAACATCCTCACAAACTTTAATGAAGCAATAATAAAAAACACATACTTACCACTTTGGAAACTCTTCAAAACCTCACCAAAACTTGATCTTCTTGCTTTCTACATGCTACCTATGATGTGTAGAACAAGTTTAATGAAGATACTTACATGGAATCATGGCTTGATCATGGACCATTGGAGCTCTTGCATGGACGGCAATGGAGGAATTTGGAGAATTGAGAATTCGGCCATGGATGTGTGATTTGAAGGAAATGGAGTTGTGAGTGGATA
Source organism: Hevea brasiliensis (assembly GCF_030052815.1). Classification (NCBI taxonomy): domain Eukaryota; kingdom Viridiplantae; phylum Streptophyta; class Magnoliopsida; order Malpighiales; family Euphorbiaceae; genus Hevea; species Hevea brasiliensis. The sequence goes on along the minus strand of NC_079508.1, from coordinate 29,433,480 downwards.
AAATCTGTTCCCAAGCCCTTTTATACCCCCACTTTCAATTAGTTTAATAGTTAAAATATTCAAATTTTCATAATTACAATTATTCCTCCCACATTTCCTTAATTACATTTTATATTTAATTTCTTATTTCCATGAAATTTCAATATTTAGTACTAGTAATTTTTAATGGATATTTAGGTCAAAAGCCAACTCTAGATGTCAAATGACCAAAATGCCCCTCTTCGGGTCAATTTCGGACTTTTTCGGTGCTACTGATTTACTCCTTGTATCGTCGATTTCTTTAATTTTTGTTTCCCGTTTATACTGACTTACTAATTTTTTTTCTTATACATTTCCCAAGTATAATATCATGTATTTTTAATGGACATTTAGGTCAAAAGACAACTCAGGATGTCAAATGACCACAATGCCCCTGTTCGGGTTGCATTCCCGATTTTTCGGTAACACCGAGTTTTATCATTTTCTCGATTTCTCACTTTTCTTTATACTAATTAATTTATTTTTCTTTGATATTTCTAATAGTATTTATACTTCAATAGACATTTATTTAAGTCCTAAAAATATTTTTCATGGTTTCCCGTGGTCTAGGGCTAGTCAACGGTCCACACCGTAACTTCCCGGTGCGGTCACCCATCGCTAAGGTTCTCGGCTCGTTTTACTTGGTTACATTTCATTGCTATTATTTTTCCTTTGTTTTTCTTGTGTTTTCTTTTCTTTTATTTCATTATTTTATGTCTCCTCATCCATGTCTAAGTGTAGTTCTAGGCATCCTAGCTGTCCAGATCGACACTGGTCATTGGAACAGTAGAATGCACTACCCTATATAGGGGTGTTACATCTTAGCACTTCCAAACCATACATTAAAATCCATAAAAAAAAAAAAAAGATTAAGGGGATGCATAGGGCTCCTTGAAACCTCATCATCATCAAAAACTCCATCTCCCTCATCCAAATTGAGAAGCAGATTTTGTTCATAAATAGCTTGCCCTTCTATTATAATAGAAGTGAAGTTTGAGTTAATAGCTTCTAAAACTTGCACAATAAAATGTTTTGAGAGCTCTTTGTGTGAGAGACTTTGAATTGCACTTTATTTTTTTGTTTCTATAATTTGGTATCCCTCATAGGGTCTGGAGGTTTCCTTGGGATAATTACGAAAACAACCTTTTGAGGCCCATCCACCCCTTTCTCCATGGTAGCACTATGCAAGCTAATAAGCTCCTCATGAATAAACACTACCATATGGTTAGGATTAAGGGAAGTCTGCACTATTTCACAACTCACACCCCCACCTTAGTTCCAATGGGGCCCAAATGTATCAGTCCCATTTCCCACCTCATTCATGACTAGCTATTTCCATTAGTAGTAATAGGTTTTAGACTTTCCACAAGCCCATAAACCCCCATTACCATTTTCTTTCCCTTTCTTACCCTTATTATTATTTTTACCTTTCAAAACAAAATTTTGCCTAACCTCCTTATTGCCTGCCAAAACATTCTCATTTAAATTTGCAATATCCATCTTACCATCTCTCTGCATAAGCATGTCATCACTTTCCATATTAGCTTGTTCCCTTTCCCTATCCATATCTTCCCCCAGGAAATTAGCCAAAATTCCAAAATGAGACCCTTCCTTAATCTTTCTCTATGATGTCACCTTTGAAACTTCATTCCCTCCACTTTCCTTATGAGGTTTCCTTCGTTGAAAATTCATCAGAACTTGCATCCATTCACTGAACTTCTATTTCTCTAGACCTCACCCATGCTGACTACTACTTCCAAGTACATCTGATACAACCTCCGGATTCTCAAGATCATGAGTTTGCTGCACTCTTAGAGGACAAATAGTTTTGGAATGGCCAAACTGACCATATCAAAACATATATTATGCAGTCCCTCATACTCACTCGTTGCAAAATATCTTCAATGTAAAACTAAGATAGAAGAGGCTTTGTCGGATTAAGTTCTATAGCCACTTGGGCAAATTTTCCCCTGAAAGACTCCTATGTGTTATAATCTATTTTCACCAATCTCCCTATCAGACCAACTATTGTCTAGAGAACCCTTTTATGATATAAATGAAGAGGCATCTTAGGGCAATAAGCCCAAAAAAAAAAACTGCAGTTAAGTGATCATACAAAGAGATTAACTTAGGACTCTATGGTTGGACTATCAGATAGTGACCATATATTATCCATGGACCATCTAAAACGACAGTTAAGTAGTCTGACTAATTATCAAATTTAATCAGATAAAACTCATTTGCAAGGTCAATAACCCGATATCCTCCTAAAGGTTTCCATAAGGTTTGAATCTTGGAGCAAAGGCCCTTATAGCCTATAGAACAACTGACCAACTTGACAATAATAGCATTCCTCCAGGGTTTAGTCAGTTCATCCTTGGCTTTGAGAAAGATTAATCCTTGGAATCTCCTCTAAAACATCTACTATGATATCATCATCATTTAACATAATTCTCTGGCTTTCAGCGACACGAACTTTAGGTGTAGACCCATCTGCCTTTTCCTTGTCCTCTTCATCCTCGCTATTCTCCTTAGAGCCACCTCTATCCATACTCTCAGCTTCCTTAAAGCCTTCATCACAACTGTCATCACATTCCCTATCCCAGAAGCCCATACTAGTATCTCCATTCTCATTCTTCCCCCTAAAACAGTTTATCCCTCAAGGATGCCCTGCTAGTACTCCATTCCTTTAAGGATGTTGCAGCCTCTTGTCCCTTCTACCGAAACTTAAATTTTTTCTGGCAGTGATGAAAGAAAAATAGCATGAAGGGTGAAAATTTTGCAATTTTAAATTTTTAAACCCTAATGTTTCATGCAACATACCTGTGACACCCCTTACCCGTCTACAGTATTTTATTTTAATCATTTTTATTGTTCCTTAATTTATTTCTAATGGTTATGAAGTGCAATTTGTAAAATATAACTCATTTAAGTCATTTATTGAAATTATAAAATTATTTGAGGTTTCAAAAATTTTATAGAAAATCCGGCAGAGTAGCGGCTAAAAATGGAGAAAACAGTTCATCGGAACCTGTGAAAAACACTTTCAATAATCATTTCCAATCATTTTCAAACTCCAATAACCATCAACATGGTCTCAACATTAGCAATCATTTCAAGTTCTCAACATTAATCCACAATTTCATTCAAATTCAAAATCAACTAAAATTTCATGAAGATATTCTCAAATTATATTAATTAACAAAATTCTTCAAAATATGTACATCAACATATGATTACATAAATTTACTATTTACATGAGTTCATAATTTACAAATCACAAACTACTACCTATTACAAAATGCAAAAACATAATTTCAAAAGGGGCCTCAAGGTCCTACCACTGATGCACTGTAGATGAGAGGTGACTCTGACTCTAGGCAGATCTGTGACCTCACCCAGTCTGTGGTCTACTGGGCTCTCTGTCTGTCTCTCTAGAACCTACGCATGATAAAAAGCGACGCGCTAAGTAATAATGCTTAGTAGTGCTAATAATAAAATAAAAAGAACTAAAAGGAAATAAATATGCAGTGAGTGTATTGATGTCTAATACAGACAAATTTTTGGTAATTATTTGTAGTCTTATTTATTTGATACTTGTCATATTCATTATTTCAATGAATTTATCAACTTTCATTTTTGGTTGCCCAAGTAACCTATACTGGATGACTGGACTGGATAAACGAGTAAACTGGCACTGGGTATCAAGTACCTCAGGCCGTCACACCATCGGTCACATATATATCTCCCGGAGTGCAACAGAACAGCTGGTAAGCTGTAATAAACATTAGGCACAAGGCCAAGTATCATCATAATATTAGAATGACTAAAAGCCATAAAATCACAGAATGGCATAATGCCATGTGCAGTACTGCTAACTTGTAACACCCTCCCTATAGCAACTCCGTGCATTCTACTGTTCTGGTGACCAGTGTAGGTCCGGACAGCTAGAACGTCCGAAAAAATATTTAAACTAAAGTGAGAAACCATAATTAACTCAAATATTAATAAAAAAAATTTAGAAAAAATTTTAGAAATAAAATACAACCAAGTTAAATGAGCCGGTACCCTAGTGATGGGTAACCCAGTGAGAAGTTGCGGTTCTTGCAACTAGGAGCCCTAGACCCATGGGAAAATTCATAAAATAATTTTTGGGACTCCAGAGAAGAGTCATTGAAGTTCCTATGGCATTAGAATGCCAAGAAAATGCTAAGAAAAATTTTTTAATCGGTACAAACAATTTTAGTTTGTTAAGCCAAACGGAGGGCATTTTGGTCATTTCATCTTCAGAGATGATTTTGGCCGACTTGTCTAGTTAAGTAAATAATTATTATGATATAAAATATGAATAAAGATTGTTAAAAATTAAATTGAAATTAAGTAGACAAGAAAAGAAAAGAAAATGAGATTAAATGACAATTTTGACATCACATGATGTCATCACCCCTATCTCCACCAATCAAAATTAAAAACTACTAAATTAAGTAATGAAAAAAGATAAAAAAAGAAATAAAAATCAGAAAAGTCATCAACTTCTTCTCCTTGCCGTTTCCTCTTCTCCTAGCCCTTCCACCATTAAAGCTTACACAAGCTTTAAAACTCACCAAATCTCACCCTAAAACCCTAAACACCCTTCACAAAAAATAACCCCCACATCAAGAGCAAGGTTTTGATTATCATAAAGTGAAGAAATTCCAAGGTTTATACCAGCCAATAAAGAGACCAAAGAGGTTAGTGCATGTTAATTACTTAATCTTGTTTATTTCTTAAAATTTAGTTTGAATATGAACAAATAATTAAGAAATTGAGATAAATCATGTGTGAAATTGAGAATGAAATTTTGGCCAGCTTTATGGGAGTGGTAGTTGATGGTTTTGATGGATTTAAAATGGCTTAGAAATGGTGTTGATGTGTAGACATAAATTTGAAATGGATTAGTATGCCTAATTGACATGTGTTGTGTGAACCTTGAATTTGAGCTAGAGTTTAGACACAAAAACTTAGATCTTGTTCATGTGTTGGTGAATGAAAGTTAAAATGGTCAATTAGTGACAATTTGGCTGTGTATGATGAAGAATTGAAGTGAGTAGTAGCTTGGGATTTGAGTTTGGCTGACTTGCCTTGTGTGACTTGCAGGTCTAGATGTGAGTCCAGCCTGTTTCGGCAGTTGTGTAGCTTCAATTGCTACAAGGCCAATTGGACATGAAATTAGACATATAATGGCACAACTTTGGTATAAAAACCTTTCCTAGAAAACCAAACTAAGTTGACCTAAAAATTTCCCTAATCTGGGTGACCTGCATTCCGCCTTGGCAAAATGACTAAATGAACAGTATTTGTTCATTCGGTCATAACTCAGTGTATAAAGGTACAATTGACCTGAAATTTTACCAACAAAAATTTGAGACATATACCTACAACTTTTATGAAGAACACAAATCCAAATTCTGATCATAACCTAGTCAAATTGCCAACCAAACTTAGGTTACCAAATCTGGCAGAACCAGTTTTGCCCAAAATTTTGGATTCTGTCCAATCCGGCCAGTTATGGTGTTTAGGCTATAACTTGAGCTAAAAAACTCCAAATGGAGTGACTCAAAAAAGGAAATGTAACTAGACAAAATAAGGAACAACTTTTATGAAGACAATTTTGCCAAATTCCTACTGTACAAATGACCAATGGAACAGTAAATATGAGGCTTGAAATCTGAAAATTTTGAATAACTAACACTAAGCTTAGAAATGGTATTGGCAACCAATACCAACGACTTTAGAATGTAAAATGTGATATGTTGGGAGTATTAGAACCAATTTACCTATTGTCTATGCAAAAGTCAACATTTTAGTTGACTAATAAAATGAATAGTAACACCTAAACTTAAATTTCAAGAATTGTAAAGTTTAAAAGTGTAACATGCTCTAGTACACCTAGCAAGATTGGTTTGGATAGGTTGGCATGCTAATAGGGTTCAGTTAGCAGTACTGCACATGGCATTATGCCATTCTGTGATTTTATGGCTTTTAGCCATTCTAACATTGTGTTGATACTTGGCCTTGTGCCTAATGTTATTACAGCTTATTAGCTATTCTGTTGCACACCGGGAGATGCATATGTGACCGATGGTGTGATAGCCCGAGGTACTAGATACCCAGTGCCAGTTTACCCGTTTATCCAGTCCAGTCATCCAGTATATGTTACTTGGGCAACCAAAAATGAAAGTGAATAAATTTAATGAAATTATGAATATAACAAGTGCAAAATAAATAAGATTACCAATAATGATCGAAAAATTGTTTGCATAAGACATCAGGACATGCATTGCATATTTATTTTCTGTTATTTCTTTTTATTTTATTATTGGCACGACTAAGCATTGTTGCTTAGCGCGTTGCTTTTTTGCCACGCGTAGGTTCTGGAGAGACCGACTGAGAGCCCAGTAGACCACAGACTGGGTGAGATCTTCTACAGCTCTGCATAGTGTCCATGTCACCTCACCATCATCAGTGCATTGGTAGGACACTAAGTTTTATTTTGGTATTTTGTAATTAACTTTTATTTTCTTATGTGTAATTAAGACTTGTGTAATGTATTTTAGTATTGATGTAAATTATCGAAATTGTGTTTATTAATGAACAAATGAATATTTATTTATGACTTTTATATGAATTTCATATGAAATGAATGAATGAGAATGGGAATATATATGAGAAATATTGGGATTTTGTTGATGAAATGTAGTTTGGGATTGATTGAAAATGTCACACCTTACCCCTCTATAAGGCATAACATGATTCTGTAGAATACCTAATGAACTACCGAACTTCACTTACCGATAACTCATTAAGTACCCTACAAGGAATTTTAAAACAATTTTCTTACTTTTACAAGTGGTGTGCATTTTCTAATAGGTATTAAAATCATTTATTAAAGTTGAAAACTAGTTAAAATTTTTGGCCCATTTTATTTTTCCACAAATTTTATAAAAATTTCGGCAGAGTGCCGTCTATATTTTGAGAAAATAGTTCTCAACCACTTCTTCAAATTCACAATCATCCCAATCAATTTCAACATCATTTATCCATTTCCAAAAATTCAAATCCACAATTTCCAATATTCAATAATCAACAAAATACCATTAATCAATTTCATTCAATTTAAAACAAATTACTTCCATTCATATTTCATTAACGATAAAACAATTTATATACATCATTACAAAAATTTACATTAAGAGAAATTCAAACTAAAATTTATTACAAACTTTATACAAGCTGCTCAAGACCAATTTTACATGTCCATACATTTACGTGCATTACATACATCAAAATAAATTTTTATAGTCAGGGTATAAATTATACCCGATAGCTTCAAAGCAGGTAGCTCCTCTGTCCTCAGCAGCTCACTCTGTTGCTCTTCTAGTCTCTATATCTGCATAAAGAATAATGTACCATCACGAGTACTAGGACTCAGTGGTGCACAACATACTAAAATAATCTTCATGCAGAGTTTAAATCATATTTATTCAAAAATTGGACTGAACATGAGAATTAAATACAAAACATGAATTATGAGATTTTAATCCAAACAATTTCATTTCTAAGTATCAAAACACATTTCATAAAACCCACAGTTATATCATGCCATTCGAAACAAATATAATCTCAATAGCTAGAGGCTAAGGAGAAATCACATCACAAGGCTAGCTAGCTCAAATATATGGATATCCATTCAATTTCTTCTTCTACTGGAACACACCTCAGCACTTCAGCCAGAGAAGGAATCAAAATTCGAAACTGATTACCCCCACTAGTCATGCTAGTGAGGTGTTCAAATATATGGTCATGACACTGTGGTTTCAAAACTTATCTTAACAATTTACTAAACATTTATGCCATCTCAAATATACACAAATAACTTCCAACAATTTAAATCAAAAGCATCATAAATACTTCATCATAATGATGTCACAATTCAATATTTCAAATTATTCAAAACAATATGCAGAAGATAATTTACAGAAATTATACGTTGTGCACAAACCTTAAGCGAGTCGCCTCTTGGCCTTGACTCGATTCCTCGGGTTCTTTCCCGGTGTTCTTTTCAATTGAAACATACAGTTTTACAGTGTTTCAGTATCATAACTTATCAAAAATCCAAAATAAATTTAATTTCACTTTTACCTAGCTCTAATGTGCTAAACTTAACGTTCTTTAAAATTTGTGTTTCGGGGTTACTATTCACTACACTATTCAAGTCAATTTGTTGACTTTCTAAGGCTTAATAGGTATGGGAATTTCAACTTCACCCACATACCACATTTTGATAACTAAATTTGTTGGTTTTGGTTGTTTACTCAAATTCTAAGTCTTTTAGGCAAATTTACAAATTTTCAGTTTTGGTGTCTTAAGTTGCACTATTCCATTGGTCATTTTACTGTTAGAATTTGGAAAAACTTTCTTCATAGAAAATGTTCCCTATTGTCTTAACTTTATTCTCCTTTTTGAATCACTCCATTTGGAGTTTTATAGCTCAAGTTATAGACATTTGAATCATGGCTGCCGAATTGGATTTAACCCATATTTCTGGGCACTAAACTGGTTCTGGCAGTTTTTGGTCACCAAATTTGGGTGGCCAAATGATTTGGTTAAGGGCATAATTTGGGTTTGTGTTCTTCATGAAAGTTTTAGTTCTATATCTCAGTTGTCTACTGGTAAAATTTCAGGTCATTTAGACCTTTCTAGCCCAAGTTATGGCCACACTGTTCATTTGGTCATTTTTGTATAGGTCAGACTGCAAAAATCCGGATTTGGTCAATTTGTTCACTAGGTTTTGGTCATTTTTGGGCATGATTCCTAAATGAAAATTGTGTCATTTTGTGTCTATTTTCATTCCCAATTGGTCTCATACCAATTGGACTTGTAAATTTTAATTTTTGGTCCCTCTTGGTCCTACTGCCTGCAGCATGAGCCTAAGCAACCCGAATTTGCATTTGGTTCTAGCACTTCTAACATACTCCAATTGGTCTCAAATGACCATTTCTCACCTCAAACTAGGTTAAACACATCATTTAACGATTTCTCACATTTTTTCCTCTAAAACCCTAAATGCCAAAACCCTAGTTCATGCCATTTGTTGCATTTAGCTAATTAAACACCTATAAACATGCTTCCTTAACCCATTCAAGCTTACCTACTCTACTAATTCAATCAAAACACATGTATACACCATCAAACCCTAGTTGGCTGAATTTCTATTTGGTCTTCCAAAGATGTTTTCTTTTGATTTTTAAGTTGAGTTCTAGGTTAATAAATCTACAAACACAACTAATAAACTAAAATTTTCAACTTAAATCACTAACCTCAACTTGGATGTTAAATCTTCAAATTCCTTCTTCTTTTCTTCTTTCTTTTGTGATCAATCTTCTTATCAAGTGAGGTTAACAAGTTTTTATGGAAGAATTTGGGGACAAAGTGGGGTTAGGTGGTTGGAAGAAGCTTGGTTTCAAGCTTTAATGGAGTTTTCTCCAATGGTGAAGTGAGGGAGAGAAGGGTGGCCGAATTTTGGAGAAAGAGATCTAATTTTTTTTTTCTTTTTAATGTATTTTTAAGTCTTTAAAATTGCTTTTGACTTGGTCTAATTTTGTGGGAAAATTTTAATTTAATTTATGACATCATAATGGTGAGCTAAGGTGATGTAAATAAAGTTGTTTTTTCTTTTTTTTTTTTCCTTGTTTCTTTAATTTAATTCTTGATCTCGAAATTTTCTTTTCTCAGATTTTATTTGACAGTTAGGTCAAGAGTCAGCTCTTGGGGTCAATTGGCCAAATTGCCCCTCGCTGGTTCGACCCGGTTTGTAAATAATTTAATATTTCTTTTGGATCCATGACCTAATTATTTGACTGGCTTAGCAATTCTTTTTCATGATTTTCTCTTTTCCACTGTGTTTGCAATACTCTTAAGGACAGCAGCATCACATTTTATGGTTTGAAATTTGAGTTTAAATCGACTTCACAGTCCTTCCTGAGAAGGTTACCCATCGTTGTGACTCTCGGCTCGTTTAACTTCTTATGTTCTATTTTTCTTATTTATACTTAACTAATTGACAATTACTAATTATTTGGGTTTATGGCTTATCTAGTTGTCTTAGATGTGGTTCTAATCCCCTTAATTGTCCGGACCGGCTCTGGCCATCGGAATAGTGAAATATACTAGGCTATGCAAATAGGGGTGTTACAATTCTCCCCCACTTAAATAAATTTCGTCTCGAAATTTTACCTGGTATCAATTTCTGAACAGTTGTGGGTGTTGTCTCCTCATGTCCTCCTCTCATTCCCAAGTAGCTTCTTGGCCCGAATGATGGTTCCACAGCACTTTTACCAACGGTATCTGCTTTTTCCATAGCTACTTTACCTCATAAGCCAGAATCTCTATGGGTTCTTCTTTATATGTGAGGTCTGGATTCACTTCAATTTCTTCTACTGGTAGTACATGAGATGGGTTTGATTGATACCTCCTCAACATAAACACATGGAAGACATTATGTATCTTCTCCAACTCTGGAGGTAGCGCTAAACGATATGCCAAAGGACCCACTCTTTCCAGAACCTCATATGGCCTAATGAAATGAGGACTCAGTTTCCCCTTTCTGCCGAATCTCATAATTCTCTTCCAAGGAGAAACCTTGAGGAATACTTTCTCACCTACTGCATACTCGATATCTCTTCTCTTTAAATCAATGTAGGACTTCTGACGGTCTGATGCAGTCTTAAGTCGATCTCTGATCACCCTGATCTTCTCCTCAGTTTGCTGAACAATTTTGGGTCCAATCATTTTTCTTTCACCCACGTCATCCCAACACAACGGGGTTCTACATTTTCTGCCATACAAAGCTTCATATGGAGGCATCCCAATTCTTGATTGGTAGCTATTGTTGTAAGCAAACTCAATCAAAGGCAAGTGTGTGTCCCAATTGCCCTCAAATTCAATTACACAAGCCCGTAACATGTCCTCCAAGATTTGAATTACCCTCTCGGATTGGCCATCTGTCTATGGGTGGAATGCAGTACTAAAGTTCAATCTAGTTCCTAGGGCTCTCTGAAGACTACCCCAAAATCTAAAAGTGAACCTAGGATCTCTGTCTGATACGATGGATACTGGCACTCCATGCAGTCTCATAATCTCATCTATATACAACTTGGCCAATCTTTCTAAACTGTAGTCCATCCGAACTGGTAGAAAATGAGTAGATTTGGTCAGTCTGTCAACAATGACCCATACTGCATCATGACTCTTCTGTGTCCTCGGAAGTACCATCACAAAATCCATAGTTATTCTCTCCCATTTCCATTCTAGTACTGGTAGTGGATGTAACAACCCAGCGGGTACTTGATGTTCTGCCTTCACTTGCTGACAAGTTAGGCATTTAAAAAAAAACTCTGCCACATCTCTTTTCATACCCATCCACCAATAATGCTCTTTTAGCCCTCTATACATTTTTGTGCCACCAGGGTGCATGGCAAAAGGAGACTCATGTGCTTCCTTCAAGATGATCTTCCTCAAATTAACATCATTAGGAACACACATTCTACCCTGGTGTAGCAATAGACCGTCATCTCTTATTGAGAATTCTGGTTTCTTGCCCTGCTGGACTTCTTCCAATAACTTCTGATACCTTTCATCATTCTGAACAGCCATTCTAATCTGATCAATCAACACTGGCTGTACATGCCATGCAACTGCTGTCTGCCCCTCATCATTAACCTCTAAGCTAGCATGTAATGATTTCAACTCATGTACTATAAACAAAGGAGTAACCCGTAGACTTGCCATAGTCTTGCGACTTAAGGCGTCAGCCACCACATTAACTTTCCCTAGCTAATAGTCTATCAAACAATCATAGTCTTTTATCAACTCTAACCATCTTCTCTGTCTCAAATTCAACTCCTTCTGAGTGCCCAAATACTTCAAACTCTTATAATCAGTGTAGATATAGCACTTCTCTCCATACAAATAATGTCTCCAGATTTTAAGAGTAAACACAATAGCTGCAAGCTCTAAGTCATGTGTCGGATAATTCCTCTCGTGCGGTTTCAGCTGGCGTGATACATAAGCAATGACATTTCGATCTTGCATCAACACACAGCCTAACCCATTGTGAGAAGCATCACTATAAACTGTATATTCTTTACCCGGAGTAGGTAAGGTCAGGACTGGAGCCTCAGTCAAACATTTCTTCAATTCATCAAAACTCTGCTGGCATTTATCTGTCCACTGAAATTTTACATCTTTCCTAACCAGCTTGGTCAGTGGAGATGCCAACATGGAGAATCCCTTCACAAATCTACGGTAGTATCCAGCTAAACCCAGAAAACTGCGAATCTCCGTGATATTTCTGGGTGGCCTCCAATTAAAGACAGCTTCTATCTTACTTGGATCTACCTTGATGCCCTCTACTAATACTACATGCCCCAAGAAGGATATTTCTTTTAGCCAAAACTCACACTTTGACAATTTGGCGTATAGTTGTTTCTCCTTCAAAGTCTATAGTACAATCTGTAGATGTCTATCATGCTCTTCTATTCTCCTCGAATAGACCAATATATCATCAATAAATACCACAACAAACTGGTCAAGGTATGGTCTGAAGATAGTGTTTATTAGATCCATAAAAGCAACTGGAGCATTAGTCAACCCGAATGGCATGACCAAGAACTCATAATGGCCATAGCGGGTTCTAAAGGCAGTTTTAGAAATACTCTGCTCTTGTACTTTCAGCTGATAATAACCTGATCTCAGGTCAATTTTGGAGAACACAGCTACACCCCTCAATTGATCAAATAAGTCATCAATACGGGGCAATGGGTATCTGTTCTTTATTGTCACCTTATTCAACTGTCGATAGTCAATGCATAACCGAAGAGTGCCATCCTTCTTCTTTACAAACAACACTGGCGCTTACCAAGGTGACACACTAGGGCGAATAAAGCCCTTGTCAAGAAGCTCTTGCAACTGCACTTTCAACTCCTTCAATTCTGCAGTGCCATTCTATATGGCATTATGGAGATTGGGTCCACACCAGGCATAACATCAATCTCAAACTGCACCTCTCTTTTTGGAGGTAATCCTGGTAGTTCATCAGAAAACACATCCGGAAAGTCACATACCATAGGGATGTCCCTCAGTGCTGGACTCCCCACTTGGGTGTCTATCACATGTGCCAAGTATGCTTCACACCCCTTTCTGATCATCCTTCTGGTAAGTGCAGCCGAAATGATGTTTGATGGCAGTAAATGCCTCTCCCCATGTATTACCACATCACCGTACAGAGGGAGACCAAAAGTGACGGTCTTCAGTCTACAGTCAATCATGGCGTGATGCCTGACTAACCAATCCATGCCCAATATGATATCATAATCTCTGAAGGGAATTTCAATCAAATCTGACAGAAAAACATGTCCTTGGATCACCAAAGGATAGTCTCTATAAATTTTGTTGACCCAAACCTCTTGTCCTAACGGACTAGTTACTAGCACTTCAAAACCCATTTGGACACATGGAACAGCAAGTGAACTAACTATGCTAGCACTAACATATGAGTGGGTCAAACCCGGATCAAACAACACAAATACTTCTTGATCAGAGCTAGAGAATGTACCAGCTACAACATCAGAAGTCTCAGCCTCTTCTCGCTATCTCATTATATAAACCCTGGCTGAAGCACTTCCTTGTGCTGACTGACCAACAGTGCCTTGACTGCTCGAAGCAGTGCCTCTACCTCTGCCTCTTCCTTTGCCAACTGATTGTGAACCTCTGGGAGCAGGACTCTAAATAGATACCTCTGCAGTCCTAAGAGCTAGACCATATTTAGGAGCACTAGTGCAGTCTTTAGCTAAATGGCCCTTCCCTCCATAGTTAAAGCAGGCTCTCGTAGCCCAATAGCATTCTCCCCCATGAATCTTACCACAAGTCTCACAGGGGCGGGCAAGATATGAACCCCTACTCGACTGCTGACCAGACCTAGGGGGTCTCTGTCCAGAGAATCGGCCCCTTCCAAATCTTCCACCTCGACCTCTGCTAGGTCCACCAAATTTCTTCCTCTTCCCAGAAGTACCACCAAAACTTGGCTCTACTGACTTTTCACCTTTATCTTTCTCTGTTTTCTCAGTCCTCTCTGATTTTTCTTTTACAGGGTTGCTTCTGTTTCAATTCTCTCTAACTCGAGTGCTTGAGACCTGAGTTCTGAAAAATTGCTATGTCTGAATCCCACTACTTGCATCCTCAAACTGGGCTTCAAACCGGTCTCAAATCTCTTGCACCTTTCCTTGCTGGTAGAAAGGAGACTCTTCGCATAGTGATTTAAGCGGGAGAACTCCCTCTCATACTCTGCCACTAATCTGTTCCCTTGTTTCGGGCTTAAAAATTCATGTAACTTTTGATCCATATATGCGTCTGGGACGTATTTTTGTCTGAATTCTCTGATGAAGTCATCCCAGGTCAGTACTGGTGGTTCAGCCAAGTTGTGGGGGATGGTCTTTCACCAATCATACGCATCCCCTTGCAATAGAGACACAGAGTATTCAAACTTCAATTCATCTTAGCAGTGCAGCTTCTTGAATTCTTTCAAGCCATTGCTCTGCCTCAAGCGGGTCTACTGTACCCTTAAATTCTGTAGCCCCATACTTCAACAGTTTGTCATACTGTCTGATTGGAGGTTGTGGTTGTACCACAGGTGTCTGGGGTGGAGCTTGAGCAGGCATACCCCCAGCCATTTGTTGAAACATCGCAGCCATCTGCTGTGCGAACTGTGCAGGAAACTACGACATTTGTGGGGCTGGTGCTACTGATCCATTGACATTTTGTAGAGCTGGGGCTTCTCCTTGTGCCTCAGCTTTAACAGATTACTCGACTGAGCGATCCCCTTCTTCCATTTCAGTCTGAAGTTAGGGTATCTCCTGAATAAATAATACAAAGAGATTCCCTCCGTTAGTTCATATTTATGATGTAATGCACTGTATGTAACAAATAAGGACATTGAGCAGTTGTACTTAACAAAGAAAAGACACAAATTCATAAGTAAAACAAACTTTAAAAATTTGCTTTGATACCACTAAAACATGTCACACCTTACCCCTCTGTAAGGCATAACATGATTCCGTAGAATACCTAATGAACTATCAAACTTCACCTATCGATAACTCATTAAGTACCCTACAAGGGATTTTAAAACAATTTTCTTACTTTTACAAGTGGTGAGCATTTTCTAATAGGTATTAAAATCATTTAATTAAAGTTGAAAACTACTTAAAATTTTTAGCCCATTTTATTTTTCCACAAATTTTATAAAAATTTCGGTAGAGTGTCGTCTGTATTTTGAGAAAAAAGTTCTTCAAATACCTATAAAAAGCACTTCCAATTATTTATCTCAGCCACTTCTTCAAATTCATAATCATCCTAATCAATTTCAACATCATTTATCCATTTCCAAAAATTAAAATCCACAATTTCCAATATTCAACAATCAACAAAATACCATTAATCAATTTCATTCAATTTAAAACAAATTACTTCCATTCATATTTCATTGACGATAAAAAAATTTATATACATCATTACAAAAATTTACATTAAGAGAAATTCAAACTAAAATTTATTACAAACTTTATACAAGCTGCTCAAGACCAATTTTACATGTCCATACATTTACGTGCATTACATACATCAAAATAAATTTTTATAGTCAGGTTATAAATTATACCCAATAGCTTCAAAGCAGGTAGCTCCTCTATCCTCAGCAGCTTACTCTGCTGCTCTTCTAGTCTCTATATCTGCGACAGCAATAACAGCCATCGCTGAGTACTAGGACTCAGTGGTGCACAACATACTAAAATAATCTTCATGCAGAGTTTAAATCATATTTATTCAAAAATTGGACTGAACATGAGAATTAAATACAAAACATGAATTATGAGATTTTAATCCAAACAATTTCATTTCGAAGCATCAAAACACATTTCATAAAACCCACAGTTATATCATGCCATTCGAAACAAATATAATCTCAATAGCTAGAGGCTAAGGAGAAGTCACATCACAAGGCTAGCTAGCTCAAATATATGGATATCCATTCAATTTCTTCTTCTACTGGCACACACCTCAACACTTCAGCCAGAGAAGGAATCAAAATTCGAAACTGATTACCCCCACTAGTCATACTAGTGAGGTGTTCAAATATATGGTCATGACACTGTGGTTTCAAAACTTATCTTAACAATTTACTAAACATTTATGCCATCTCAAATATATACAAATAACTTCCAACAATTTAAATCAAAAGCATCATAAATACTTCATCATAATAATGTCACAATTCAATATTTCAAATTATTCAAAACAATATGCGGAAGATAATTTACAGAATATATATGTTGTGCACAAACCTTAAGCGAGTCGCCTCTTGGCCTTGACTCGATTCCTCGGGTTCTTTCCCAATGTTCTTTTCAACTGAAACACACAGTTTTACAGTGTTTCAGTATCATAACTTATCAAAAATCCAAAATAAATTTAATTTCACTTTTACCTAGCTCTAATGTGCTAAACTTGATGTTCTTTAAAATTTGTGTTTTGGGGTTATTATTCACTACACTATTTAAGTTAATTTATTGACTTTCTAAGGCTTAATAGGTATGGGAATTCCAACTTCACCCACATACCACATTTTGATAACTAAATTTTTTTGTTTTGGTTGTTTACTCAAATTCTAAGTCTTTTAGGCAAATTTGCGAATTTTCAGTTTTGGTGTCTTAAGTTGCACTGTTCCATTGGTCATTTTACTGTTAGAATTTGGCAAAACTTTCTTCATAGAAAATGTTTCCTATTGTCTTAAATTTATTCTCCTTTTTGAATCACTCCATTTAGAGTTTTGTAGCTCAAGTTATAGGCATTTGAATCATGGCTGCCGGATTGGACTTAACCCAGATTTCTGGGCACCAAACTGGTTCTGGCAGTTTTAGCTTACCAATTTTGGGTGGCCAAATGACTTGGTTAAGGGCATAATTTGGGTTTGTGTTCTTCATGAAAGTTTTAGGTCTATATCTCAGTTGTCCACTGGTAAAATTTCAGGTCATTTAGACCTATCTAGCCCAAGTTATGGCCAAATGAACAAATACTATTCATTTGGTCATTTTTGTATAGGTCAGACTGCAAAAATTCGGATTTGGTCAATTTTTCACTAGGTTTTGGTCACTTTTTGGGCATGATTCCTAAATGAAAATTGTGTCATTTTGTGTTTATTTTCATTCCCAATTGGTCTCATACCAATTGGACTTGTAAATTTTTAGTTTTGGTCCCTCAAAGGGACCTTGGTCCTACTGCCTGCAGCATGACCCTAAGCAACCCGAATTTGCATTTGGTTCCAATACTTCTAACATACTCCAATTGGTCTCAAATGACCATTTCTCACCTCAAACTGGGTCAAACACATCATTTAACAATTTCTCACATTTTTGCCTCCAAAACCCTAAATGCCAAAACCCTAGTTCATGCCATTTGTTGCATTTAGCTAATTAAACACCTATAAACATGCTTCCTTAACCCATTCAAGCTTACCTACTCTACTAATTCAATCAAAACACATGTATACACCATCAAACCCTAGCTGGATGAATTTCTATTTGGTCCTCCAAAGATGTTTTCTTTTGATTTTTAAGTTGAGTTCTAGGTTAATTAATCTACAAACATAACTAATAAACTAAAATTTTCAACTTAAATCACTAACCTCAACTTGGATGTTAAATCTTCAAATTACTTCTCTTTTCTTCTTTCTTTTGTGATCAATCTTCTTCTCAAGTGAGGTTAACAAGTTTTTATGGAAGAATTTGGGGACAAAGTGGGGTTAGGTGGTTGGAAAAAGCTTGGTTTCAAGCTTTAATGGAGTTTTCTCCAATGGTGAAGTGAGGGAGAGAAGGGTGGGTGGCCGAATTTTGGAGAAAGAGATCTGTTATTTTTTTCTTTTTAATGTATTTTTAAGTCTTTAAAATTGCTTTTGACTTGGTCTAATTTTGTGGGAAAAATTTAATTTAATTTATGACATCCTAATGGTGAGCTAAGGTGATGTAAATAAAGTTGTTTTTTCTTTTTTTTTTTTTCCTTGTTTCTTTAATTTAATTCTTGATCTCAAAATTTTTTTTTCTCAAATTTTATTTGACAGTTAGGTCAGGAGTTAGCTCTCAAGGTCAATTGACCAAATTGCCCCTCGCCGGTTCGACCCGGTTTGCAAATAATTCGATATTTCTTCCGGATCCTTGACCTAATTATTTGATTGGCTTAACAATTCTTTTTCGTGATTTTCTATTTTCCACTGTGTTCGCAATAGTCTTAAGGACCGCGGCGTCACATTTTACGGTTCAAAATTTGAGTTTAAATCGACTTTGCAGTCCTTCTCGAGAAGGTCACCCATCGCTGTGACTCTCGGCTCGTTTAACTTCTTATGTTCTGTTTTTCTTAGTTATACTTAACTCATTGACAATTACTAATTATTTGGGTTTATGGCTTATCTAGTTATCTTAGATGTGGTTCTAATCCCCTTAATTGTCCGGACCGGCTCCGGTCATTGAAATAGTGAAATATACCAGGCTATGCAAATAGGGGTGTTACAGAAAATTTTGGAAGTGTTTTTCACAGGTTCCGAAGAACTGTTTTATCCTTTTTTAGCCGGCACTCTGTCGGATTTTCTATAAAATTTGTGAAACCTGAAATAAATTATAATTTCAATAAATGGCTTAAATTAATGATATTTGATGAATTATACTTCATAACTATGAAAGAAATAAATTAGGAAGAATAAAAATAGTTGAATTAAAATAAGGTGTTCCGGTACACTGTGTGACATATCTTACTCTGCTATACAGTAGACGGGTAAGGGGTGTCACATAACTGAACCCTATTGGTATACCAACCTATCTAAACCAATCACATTAGGCCTACTAGGGCATGTTACACTTTTAAATTTTACAATTATTTGAAATTAAAGTTTAATTATTACTATTCATTTCATTAGTCAACTAAAATATTGACTTTTTCATAGAAAATAGGTATATTGGTTCTAATATCCCCAACATCCCACATTTTGCATTCTAAAGTTGTTGGTATTGGTTGCCAATACCATTTCAAAGCTTAGTGTTGGTTATTTACAATTTTCAGATTTCAAGCATTAAGTTTACTGTTCCATTGGTCATTTGTACAGTAGGAATTTGATAAAATTGTCTTCATAAAAGTTGTTCCTTATTGTGTCTAGTTACATTTCTTTTTTTAAATCACTCCATTTGGAGTTTTGTAGCTCAAGTATGGCCTAAATGCCATAAGTGGCTGGATTGCAATTTTCCAGATTTTCTGGGCATAATCAATTCTGCAGTTTTTGTACACTAACTGCAAGTAAGTTTTTTGACATGTTATGGTCAAAATTTGGGTTTGTTTTCTTCATGAAAGTTGTAGGGCTATGTCTCAGCTTTCCGCTGGTAAAATTTCAGATCAATTGAACTATTCTAAACTATGTTATGACCATTTGAATAAATACTATTCATTTGGTTATTTTTCAGGGACAGAATATTGGTCACCCAGATTAGGGTAATTTTTAGGTCAACTTGGTTTGGTTTTCTGGGCAGGGTTTCTCTACCAAAGTTGTGCCATTATGTATCTAGTTTCATGTCCAATTAGTCTTGCACCAATTGAACCTATACAACTCCAGTTATAGCTGCCCAAACCTGCTGGACTCATACCCAGTCCTGCAGGTCACCAAGGGCAGCATGACTAAGCTCAACTCCATTATCCTTACTCACTTCAATACTCACACGCATTCAAATGGTCACTAATTGACCATTACAATGTTAATATACCATTACATGAGCAAACCCTAATGTTGTTCAAGTGTCCAAATTTTCAAGTTCCATTCATGCATTACACTTACATTACACTTGCACTTACATGTTCAATCACTCATCTCATACCAAGGGCAGCTCATAAACCACTTTGCTTCAAGTAAATTCATCAACCCTAACCAACCCTAAGCTGCCAAAATTATAGGGATGAACACACATAAGTTTTATTTTATTTTTCTTACATTTTTCCACTTATCTCATGGCATTAAGCATGAATTAAGTAAAAGAGGTAAGAGATTAGACACTAACCTTATTGGAGCTACTCCCAAGTTTGTAAAACTTCCTTTTTCCTTCTTCAAATTGCTGTCCAAGGCTTGCTCTAGTGGTAGGGACAATTTTTCATGAAGGAAAGTTAAGGTTTGGTAATGATTTGGTAAGGGGTGTAAAGCTTTGGTGAAGCTTTAATGGTGGTTGGGTTAAGGTAGGGAGGCCGCTGGTTTGAGATAAGGAAGAAGCAGATTGTATTTTTAATTTTTTTGTCTCATTTATCCTATTTTATTAGTTAATTAAGTGGTTATTAAATGTGATTGGTGGAAATTTTTTAAATGACATCATAATGATGTCATAATTGGCATTTTCTTTCATTTTCTTTTCTTTTCATCTCTACTCATTTTCAATTTAATTTTTAGCAATATTTATTCACATTTTATGTCATAATAATTATTTACTTAACTGGATAAGTCGGCCAAAAATCATCTCTGAAGACGAAATGACCAAAATGCCCCCCGTTTGGCTTAACAGACTAAAATTATCTGTACTGATTGAAAAATTTTTCTAAGCATTTTCTTGGCATTCTAATGCCATAGAAACCTCAATGACTCTTCTCTGGAGTGCCAAAAATTATTTTATGAATTTTCCTCCGGATTTAGGGCTCCTAGTTGCGAGAATCGCAATTTTTCACTGGGTTACCCATTGCTAGGGCACCGGCTCATTTAACTTGGTTGTATTTTAGTTCTAAAATTTTTTTTAAATTTTTCTTATTAATATTTGAGTTAATTATGGTTCCTCACTTTAGTTTTAATATTTTTCCAGACGTTCTAACTATCCGGACCGACACTGATCACCAGAATAGTAGAATGTACAGAATTGCTACAGTGAGGGTGTTACAATACAAATTCTTTGTGCTATTACAAAAACACATATTTTAGGTTACAACACTTGTAACTCAAGTATGAAAAAGCCTATTTGCCATTAGAAAACTTAAACCTTAAAATTATTAAGATAAAATTAAGGATTTTACCCATATAAGCACAGAATCATATTCAACACCTATTCGGGGAAGCTTAGATTGCCAAGAGTCGATCCTTTAGTTCGTCCACATGAACAAGATGACCAAAGCACCAATTTTCACCCAAAACTCCTTTGTGCTTCCTCTTCTTGTCTTGACCAAGTTTGCACAAAGATGAAGTTTAAGGTTTTTCTTGGTTTTATGCTTATGGAAGTATAGAGAAACAATTTCTCTAATTTTAATTCAAGAGTAATAACTTCAAATTCCTCTTGAAACACAAAGAAAATGATGGGAGAGCTTGGTTTGAGAGAGAAAAGTAGTAGAAGAAGAGATTAACACTTAATCTTCAAAAGTTATCATCTAATCCCTAACCATTAGAGATATTTAATTTCCCTTAAGGTCAATTAGTGGTTGACCACTAATGATTACCTGCTTTACAAGTGTCCACATCTAATTCACCAATGAGATGTGTTTTCTAATTTTGATTTGGCCACTTGTCAAGTTAGTATAAATAACAGAATTAAAACATTAATTAATTAGTATTATAGAAAATACTAATTAACCCTTAATTTTTCTCTCTTATGGCTTCTCAAGCCATTTTAACCAAATTAAAATCTTTTACCTTATAAATTAGTTAATCAAGTTTATATTTAAACACTTAAAATATTAACTTAAATACTTTCATTGATAAATTTAGTTTCAAGTCATACTAGAGACTTTGCAATCTAATTGCAAACAAAAAAAAATATTAATTTAATTAATTAATTAAATTATTTAATTAATTAATCAAATTAATTATGCTTTGATCATGTCATTCTTATTGTGTGTGACTTTCTAAGTTCATTACTAATTGGTAATGAGAATAATATTAACTATTTAATATTATTGAAACTATTTTATAGTTAGAGTGAAATTCCCTTACTACTCTTTGTTCGCATAAATCATGATTGACACCTAGCATAGTGTACCATGACTACCCAACTGGTAATGAATTAATTTAGACTTAACTCATGGAATTTGATCATGCATACCATGCACTAAAATCTCTCCGTTACAAAATCTCAATTCTAGCTATGATCATAGTTTATGTCAAACCCTAATTGCTTAGAATCATATGTCCTCATCTTAATTCCAATTTTGATTAATAAGATTTTACAATCATAAACACCTTTCTGAATAAGTCTATCTGTTCGGACCAAGAACTTTATTCATCAAGAACAATTAAAAATAGACATAAGATTTTATCTCCATTTACTTAGGATAACGGATTTCATTTTGGCTAAACACTTATCTCCTTATATAACTAGTTGGAGCCAATGCACGTCCGTATACTCATACCAAGTACAAGTATGTAAACGGTATCAAATTCAAACAATCTCTATACAATGCAATTGTATTATCTCTAGTTAAGAGATTATATGCACTATTTATGACTTAGAAGATCACGTATTGACAAGAGTAAACTCCATGCACACATCATCTTAATGTCACTGATTCAGCATACTTATCTTATAAGTGTCCACCATATTTATTATATAGCATGAGACTCACTATTACATCTTATTAATATCTCATACTAATCCATGGAAATATGCATAGGTGACGGTCTCTACAGATAAATCATACCCAATGAGGTATCCTTAACTGCAAACTAAAAATTTACAACACTTTTACTAGATTGTTCTATCACTCATATTCTTAACACCTTAAGAATGTAATATTTGACAAGCTATTAAATGATATTTTTAATTAAATTTAAATAATTTAAATTAAAAAAATATATTCCATTAAAAAGAAATTAATATTTATACGATATAAATTACTAGTTATACTCTGAGGTGCGCTACTAACAGGTGATGGAGGCACCGCCTTCACCATCACCTTCACCAGGTTAGCATCAAGAGAATCCATCTTATTTTAATATTAGTTTATTTAATATTATTAATCACCTTAAGTTGCTCATCATCCCCCTTTTTCTTATCTTACGAAACCCCGTATTCATTTATCTGTGGAAATATTTTTTTCCCTCATTTTTATGTGATAAAAAAAATTAATTAAAATGATATATATATATATATATATATATATATATATATATATATATATATATATATATATATATATATATATGGGGCATTAAATAATTAAATGGATCATTAAATTTAATAGAAATCACTCACTTTTAACCTTTTCTTTGAAAGAAATATTAAATTTTAATTTCTACAATTATAAAATATCAAGCCCAAATTTGATTTATTTAATTTATGACAAGTAAACCTGGTAATTATATTAAAAAAAAAAAAAAAGAAACGACCAACGCGTGTTTCATCTAATGATGCACCTGTGGAATGAATGGTTTGCTGTTTGCTGCAGTGTGTAAAGTTTTATCAATTTCCTATTAACAATAACTGCACCACCATAATTCAGAAAGGATCACTGATTCTATCATTTATATGATGTTCAGAATACAAATTACAATCCAACTCTTCTTCAAAATGAACAATGGTTGATGAGCCCTCTAAACTAGCTGATGTGTTGTTCTTGTACAAGCCCCTACTTCTATCCAAAAACCCACTTCTCATCAAGCCTGCATATTTTTCTCTGATATCAACTAGAGGATGCTTCTGCCAGAGTTGTTGGCCATCATATGCTTCTCTGAGAACAATGGTTTGAGTGTCACACTTCTTAGAGATGTAGAAAATTCCAGGATGGCGCTCAAACACTTTAGTGAACTTCTGAGGCAGGGACAATGGTTTACGGAGATTGCTGACGTTCTTGCGTTCAGTTCTCTTCTCTATGGTGAGGTGGAGAAGCTCATGAAAGACTCCAACGATCCTCTTCTCAGACACATCTGTCCGTGGATCTAAATGAGACGCATCAGAGTAAGGTGAAGTATAAGGGAGCCTTTGCCACTTTTCTAACCACTCCATGCACTTCCTCTTCAACCCAAAGCCTCTCGTGAATCCAATTGGAAAGGCTAAGCAGCCATTTTTCACATCTTCTTTTTGTTGGAACGCAACATTCTTCTGCAACTGGGAGACAGCAAGGCGATCATCCCAAATTCGAAGTTTCAAGCCAACACGATCATCAGGAAGGCGAATAGAAGAAAATAAATCAAGGTGATGTGGAATCAATGCATCATAGTAATCATAAGGCAATCCCATATCCCATTTTAGCTGGTCAATAGTTTGCAATGGAAGAGTCCTATCCCTTGTAAGCATAAGCAGTTTGCAAAGCCTTCCAATGAGATCCATTTGGTTCTGCTCAAGTATATGGAGTTCTTGTTGGTGAATATTCAAGGCTTCAGGTGTCAATCCGAAGCAAGGAACACGAGTGCCTCCACTATCAAGAATGTGAGACTCGCAGAAAATGGTAGGATATCTCTTGATAAATGTCGACAGCTTAAGATTGTGAGGTAGACCAAGCTGTCCACGGTGTGGGGTGAGCTGGTAGATAGGAAGGAAGCATTTGGGAGCTGACAAGATGATTGAAACAAGAATACATGTAGCTCTGAGATCCCCCTGACCAACCACAACAGCATCCAAGGCCTTATCTTTCACCCATTTCAACTTGACATTCACCAGACTGAACTTCTGTTGGTAATTGAAGCCTCTCCGAAATCCATCGAGAAAACTGCTGGAGCTTCCTAATCTTCTTAACAAAAACAGGAAAACCATATCCCTTTATGATGATCCTGAAGAATCAATTTCTATGGTCTAGCTTCATCGTTCAGTATTTTATCCTAGTGGGAATCCACCAAACTACAGCCAATATTGAAGTAGAAGAAATCCAACAGTAGCAGAGCCCCTAAAAGTCAGCAACAACAACCATAAAATTACCATTAGATAAGTCATTAATTTACGCATGAACATCAGACAAATTGACGTAGAATTAACAGAGCAATAACAAAGCAAGACCATCACAACTTCAGCATTGTTTTTACAAGAGAATTTAAAAATAAAAAAAAATACCAAAGATGCTAAATCTACCCAACACTCTATTCAAAGTTTACAAATATTCAGCAGATGCATGAAAAATCAAATCCCACTTGGGTAGAGTCACAGTACAATAACATCAATCTTTGCCAAAGGAACAAACTAGGACTCACAGCCAGCACAGTTTCAGCAGTTAGAAAGCCAAAACATCACAATTTCAACACTCAATAACAGAATAACAACAAAATTTCAGATTAAAAGCGAAATAGAATTGTTTACCTTAAATTTCAGAATAATCCTTGACAACTATTATTCGCAATAAATCAATTTGGTTGTCACAAGGCACAGTGAGGTCGCGATACAGGATTGAATGAGCTAGGGTCTGCGATTCCCAAAATCTGAGGTCGCAAATGAGGATTGAGTGAGCTCGCGGTAAGGCAAGTGGCATAGGCGCCCCGCGAGGCAGGAGAGACAAAGCTGGGGAAGAAGAGGATTCAGAAACACGCATGAAGGGACGCAGACAGGGAGGGGCCGAGAGGCTGAGCAGTGGGCAATCGACTTCGAGTAAGGGTTGCTACTGCTTAGGGCCTTCTCACCGTTTTTTTGTCTACTTGGTGCCGGCTGCTGAGCATCTGGGAGAATAGGGAATTGGGCCAAAAGTAAAAAATAAAAAAAAATATATAAAATTCAACTATAAAAATATATTAAACATAAATTATATTGAATTCAGTTAAATTCTACACTTTAAATCATATAATACCACATCAAATAATAGAATTTATTTTAAATAAATTTTAATTAAAATTCAGTTTAATTCCATCTATGCATGTTCAAATCATTTACTAAATGGAGTATTTAACCAAATCCAGCTCGAAGGACTTGGTAGTATTAAATTAAAGTTTTAATTACTTTTATAATACAATTTAAAATTAGGTGACAATAATAAAATAATTTCAGAAAATTAAGCCTAAATTAAATCAAATGATCAAGTATATGTTATATATAAAACAAGAATATAAGATACAATATAATAAAAATAAACTTTATTTAGCTTTAATTTACTATTAAAACCAAAGTAAAGTATGCATCAAATGTATATATAAAAAAAAACGTTTTAGGCCAATATTTACTTTTTTTTTTTTTTTAAGGCAAACTTATTATGTAATTGTTGGGTTAAATTATAATTAACAGTTGGGTTCCTTGATTTTTAGAAATAGATCATTTAATCCCTAATGTTTAATTCCTTTAACAATTAGGTCACTTCATCCAATTTTAATTAATTTGGCAATTAGACAAGGGACTAAAATATGGTTTAATGAGACAACATATTTTATGATCTCTACTTTACTCTCAATTCTTCCTTTTACTCTTAATTCTTCTTATGACTTCCCTCTCTCATCTCTCCTTCTCTCCCTCCCTTTTCCTTCTCCCTCGCTATTTCTATCCCTTGCACCCTCTCATCCCTCTCTCAATGATAATTTCTTTCTATAACCTATCAATCTCCTAAAACACAAAATTTTGAAAGGATCAAGAATAAAGCTATCATGGTTACGGTCATTGATAGAGCAATATCATTCATCAAAACAAAAATTTCACTTTTTTTTTTTTAATTTTACCATAAGTGTAACATTCTCACTTTAACTAGTCAGTACAGTCTACTGTTCCAGTGATCAATGTCGGTCCGGGCAGCCAGAATATTTGAAATTATAAATAGACTAGAGTGAGGAGTTATAAAGAAACTAAATAATGCTCATAACAATCAAGGAAAATTTATAGGAACGAAATATACTAAGGTTAAACGAGCCGAAACATTAGGGATGAGTAACCCGAAAGGGAAGTGACGGTGAAGGCCGTTAGCAACTCTAGACCCGGGGAAAAATTATTAAATAATTTTTGAAACTCCAGAGAAGGGTCATTGAGATTCTTATGGCATTAGAATGCCAAGGAAATACTTAGAAAAATTTTTCTATAGGTACACACAATTTTGGCTCGTTAAGCCGAACGGAGGGCATTTTGGTCATTTCATATTTAGAGATGATTTTTTGCCAACTTGTCCAGTTAAATAAATAATTTATATAATATAAAATATGAATAAATGTTGTTAAAAATTTAATTGAAATAAATAGACAAGAAAAGGAGAGAAAAAGAAAGAAAATGGAATTATGACATAATAATGATGTCATTAAAATTCTCCCAACCAATCTAATGTTGACACATGGCATAAGTTTATTTAAAAGAGACTAAATGGGCTGAAAAATGACAAAAAATCAGAACTCTTTCTCCATTCTTCTTCTTGCCGTCACCCTTCCTCCATAGCCAACCATGAACAAGCTTTTTAAAGCTTGATTTCCCTAGTTTTTGTCCAACTATACCCTATAGTCCCAACACAAAAAAGTGTTCTCACACCTTGAAGAGTCTTTTGGGAGCAAAAAGAAAGGAAAAAGAAGAACCCTAGTAAGTGGGAAATCTCATTCCATTACAGGTTTGTGACCTAACCTTGAATTTCACTTTAAATTCATGTTTAAGGACTATGAATGAGTGCAAATGACAAAGAAATTGATGAAATACCATTTTTATGCCATCCCTAAATTTCGGAAGCCTTGGTTGGGGTATGATTGTGATGAGTTTTATGGAGTTAAAATGGTAGTATGGCTGCCCTCAATATGCATCTCTTAAGTGAAGTGATAAAATGCAAATGATAATGCATGGTTGATGATGTTTGAGTTAGGGTTTGGGATGAAAATGAGACTTTGGTCATGTGATGATGAAAGTAGGTTTTAATGGTCAATTAGTGACCATTTGGCTTTGTTTGAATAAAAAATGAAGTGGGTTGTGTAGTGGGATTTGAGTTTGGTGTGGCTGCCCTTGGTGACCTGTAGGACTGGGCATGAGTCCAGTAGGTTTGGGCAGTAATAACTAGAATTGTAGAGGTTCAATTGGTGCAAAGCCAATTGGACATGAAACTAGACACATAATGGCACAACTTTGGTGAATAAACCATGCCCAGAAAACCAAACCAAGTTGACCAAAAGATTGCCCTAATCTGGGTAACCTGCATTCTGCCTGGGCAAAATGACTAAATGAATAATGTTTAGTCATTTGGCCATAGCTCAGTGTAGAAAGGTCCAATTGATCTAAAATTTTACCAGCAATAAGAGGAGATATATACCAACAACTTTCATGAAGAAACTTAACCCAAATTATGACCATAACATATTCAAAAAGTGACCTGAAATCACTGCTCCTAATACTGTAGATTTGGTCAGTCCAGAAATTTTGGAAAAATTTCAATTCGGCCAGTTGTGGTTTTTGGGCCATAATTGAGTAAAAAACTCCAAATGGAGTAATTCAAAAAAGAAAATGCAACTAGACAAAATAAGAAACAACTTTCATGTTGATCATTTTGCCAAATTCTCATTGCAAAAATGACTAATGGAACAGTAAAAATAAAGCTTGAAAACTGAAAATTTTGAACAATTAACATTAAGCTTAGAAATGGTATTGGCAACCAATACCAACAATTTTAGAATGCAAAATGTGGTATGTTGTAAGTATTAAAACCAATGTACCTATTGTCCATGTAAAAGTCAACATTTTGTTGACTAATGAATTGAATAGTAACACCAAAACTTGAAATTCAAGAATTGTGAAACTTAAAAGTGTAATATGCCCTAGTACACCTAGCAAGATTGGTTTGGATAGGTTGGCATGCCAATAGGGTTCTGTTAGCAGTACTGTATATGGTTTCATACCATTCTGTGTTTCATGGATTTCCATGCCATTCTGTGACATAATAGCCTTTGGCTATGTTATTTGAGTTGTTACACTCGGGTTTTATCTCTGATGATTATTATAGCTTATTAGCTGTTCTGTTGCACACTGGGAGACACAATGTGACCGATGGTGTGATGGTCCGAGGTACTTAGTACCCAGTGCCAGTTTACCCGTTTATCCAGTCCAGTCGACTAGTATGGGTTACTCGGGCAATGATAATAAATTTTACCAAATTTTAATCAAATAATACTGCAATAAATAATACAAATTAAGTCTACCCAAAAATGTAATCATACATTCTGCATACTTATTTTATTTTATTTTATTTTATTTTATATTGTCACCATTAAGCAGAATTGCTTAGCGCGTCGCTTTTGCCACGCGTAGGTACTGGAGACCTAACTGGGAAGCCCAGCAGACATCAGACAGGGTAAAATTTCAGAGCTGCATCCGGAGTCCAGAGTCATCTCACATCTGCAGTGCACATGAGAGGACATTAGGACTTTGGGGTGGCATTTTGTATTTTGTATTAGTTTTGGATTGTAACTATAAACTCTTGAAATTATTTGATGATGTAAATATATGAAATTTTATGTTATTGAAATTTTCTATATAATGTATGTGGAAAAATGAAATGTTGAGAAATATGTGTAAATGTGCTTCAAGTGATGAAGTGAACAGAAAAGTTCTGAAAATAGTATTGAGATTTTGAGATTGATTTGAAATGTGTGTAATGGAGTTTTGGATTTGGAAAATTATATTGGAAGTGTCTTTTAAACAGGTTCAGAAGAACTGTTTTTCCAATTTAGAGCCGGCATTCTGCCGGATTTTCTATAAAAATTTCGGAAAAATTCAGATTTATCAAAAATTGTAAATAAATGAATTAAAAGGGATAAATTGTAATTAAAATAAGAATTGGTGCTCAGGCACACTGAGTGGCATAATTTGCTCTGCTACACTGTAGACGAGTAAGGGGTGTCACAATAAGCAAATTCAAGAATGATTAACAAGTGTTATATTCTTCTATATTGGCTTTAAACATAATGAACAAAATAGTTCATTAGTTGTAGCTATTACATGACATCAGATGTGTTTTAACATGAAGATAAAAAAAACACAGATGCACACACACCTGTATTGAGAGAAAAATACTTTGTTGGAATTTTATTGCTAAAAATTTAAACTTTACATATGATATTAAGGTTTATTTTATAATAACCCAAATTTGAAACCGTTACTAGTGTTAGGACTTAGGTAAGCATAGGTCTTTGAAGCAAGTAGGAAGCCCAACTTGCATCTTAAAGCTTTATTGGGTCCCATTAATAAAATACTTTAAATATTATAAATTATATTTATTTGTCAATATATTTAATAGTAGGCAAATCAACACAATACCAAAAATACATGTCATAATAAAAAGGAGTTCCACAAAATACACTTACATATGGTAAACATAACAGGAAACAAACTATTGGAACTCGAATAAGCAAAATTTGTTGATTGCATCTTCACTGGCTCCTCTACTAGTCCATAAAGGGGAAGAAAGAATAAAAGGGGTGAGATGGCTAGTCCAAGTAAGCAACGCAACTATAAGAGGGAAGTAAAATAGACATTCATCTAAATACACTTCAAGCAAGTGAGCTGAAACACGTATATGAGTTCACAACACAAACAATAGTAAACAAGGTAGTC
This sequence comes from Hevea brasiliensis, assembly GCF_030052815.1. Classification (NCBI taxonomy): domain Eukaryota; kingdom Viridiplantae; phylum Streptophyta; class Magnoliopsida; order Malpighiales; family Euphorbiaceae; genus Hevea; species Hevea brasiliensis. Next base: position 29,402,902 of record NC_079508.1, on the reverse strand, counting down.
TATATCACTAGTGGTTCCCCCGTCCAATTCCTTTTCATTTCATGTCTATAGTGTTAGTTGTATGTCCTAGAGCAATACTTTAATACTGTGTATTGTAAACATAATTCCCAAAAAATGGCTTTAATATATCTTTTAACTTAAAATGTCTATAGTTAGTTGAACAATCCTTTAGTTTCTTATTAGAAGTTCCATTCTCAAATAGTTGAGAATATGAGTGATGCGACTGTCCAGTACAAGTGTTATAAATATTGGTTTATAGTTGATCATACTATGTTGAACATGTTTTATTCAATTAGATTGTCACCTCTTTTTGTCTCCATGGGTTAGTATGAGATACTAATAAAAGTGGAACGGTGAGTCTCATTGCATTTGACATTATGATGTTTGGACAAATACAGTGGGCACAAAAGATAAATAGGCCCAACCAGTGGCACATAAATGATATATAAATGGAGCTTACTCTTACTAATATATTATCATTTAAGTCATACTAGTTCATATAATCCTTGACTTGAGCTGATACAATTATCTCGTATATAGGTGGTTTAAGTTTGATATCGCTTACATGTATGTATCGGTAATACTAGTATGTGTTGGCTTTAACTAGTTATACACAGAGATAGGTGTTCAGTCAAGATGGGATTCTTCCTAAGTAAATAGGGGTGAAGTCCTATACTATTTAAATTGTTCTTGATAGAGAAAGTTCCTGACCAGGTCCAGTTTACTTAGTTAAAAAGAGTGTTTGATGGTAAGACTTCTTAATAAAGAATTAAAATTTAGAAAAAGATATATGATCCAATGCAATTAGGGTTTGGCATATACCGTGGCCCTAATTAGGATCGGGACTTTATAACAACAAGATTTTAGTGCTTGGCATGTATGATCAAGTTCTAATATGGAATGGCATGAATTTCATTAATCACTAATTGGGTAGTCATGGTACACTATGCTAGGCATCAACTATGATTTATGAGAACTAAGAGTGAAAAGAAAATTTCACTCTAGGCGTGGAAAGAGTTCTAATGACATTAAAGAGTTAATATCATATTCTCATTGCTAATTAGTCATAAAGCTAAGAAGTCACACACAATAGAGCTTAAGTGATCAAGATATTATTAATTTGATTAATTAATTAAATTTTTTATTGATTAATTAAATTAATAAATTTAGTTTACAATTAGATTGCAAAATCCATAGTATGACTTGAAAATAAATTTAAAGGAATTGATAATAAGAAAAAAAATAGCTTATAATTAATTGTTAAATATAAGCTTATAATTAAAGGATTTTAATTAAGGAATAATTTATATTATATATTGTCACACCTTACCGCTCTGTAAGATATGACATGATCCAGTAGTATACTAATGAATTATCGAACTTTGCCTATCAATAACCTATTAAATATACCACTGGGGATTTTAAACAAACTAATTTCTTTTTAATTAAATTATTGCTAAGAAGATAAGAAAATATTATGAAATCCTTTAAGATTCAAAGAATTTATTTTATTTTATTTTACGGAAAATTCGCGTGGTGACGGTTATAATTTTGATAAACCAAGTTTTAAAACCTGTGAGAAATAGTATATATAAATTTAACAAAATCAAACTCAAATAATATCTTTTCATTCATTCCATATTAAGGAAATAGAATCACTTCACTTCATTCCATCAGAAACATTCATTTACAATTCAAAAAAATATGTAATTACAAATTTACAAACTCAAAATTTCAAAAATATTACAAAAATTTTATTACAATTCTTCCTATACAACTGCTCATCTGTCTCTTACATACTTATAGAACTACTTTACATCAAAAGGAATTTACAACGGTATACCTAGTATATACCCATAAAATAGTCCGCTCAACACGGCTTCAAACAGCTCACTCAACTGCTTTATCTTTTTCTGTACCTGCGACAGCATACAAAAGCTATCGCTGAGCGTTGAACTCAGCGGTACACAACTAAAATTTTTTTAAGAAAAACTTAATACAAAACATAATTGTCAAATCATAAAAAAAGGGTTTACGATAATTAAATTTTCATAAGTCATGACATCAGTGTCACAAATAATTTATTTCAATCACATTTTATCAAAACTTCACAAAGCAATGGTGTTGCCACAATCACGCAGTTATGGCCATGACACAAAATTTCATGATCAATGCAGCGTTGTACACCACGACAAAGCAATTTCACCCCAATAACTGAGGCTAAAGGGGGACACAAAGGCTAACTAGTAATATGACTATTCATCTGATCTCAACCTCAACTGGCAAGCCAGAGAGGGAGTTAACATAATCAATCTCACCTCAAATAATGAGGGACACTATTTGCTAGTTTTTTCAACCCCGTAAGTGCACGGATCGCAAACAAGTAATAAAGTAGTGAGTAGAGTATCGTCTCACGAGGCATTTAACTAGTAAGTACCAGACTACATAACGATTTTGGCTGTCTAGGTTATCGAATAAAATGGAGGAGTGAAATTTATCTATTTTGAATATTGGGAATAAAAAGGGTAATGAATTTAAAATGGAATAATCTATTGTGAAATAATTCCAGAATTAAAATTTCACACTTTAACCTTATTATGGATGTAATCTTGTCTATTCATTGGATTGAGAATCGTTTGCCTTGATGGAAATTAATTCTAAAGTATTATAGGTCCTCTCTCAAGGCATCTAAGGTGTGTCTCAATTAGAGCTAAACCCTACTTTTGTAGGTGATCGATTCTAATAAATACCCTTTAAAACCTATGATTAATTATGAAGCTCCACAAAGGTTATCAGCCTATCTCTAGGTCAGATTTCCTAGGTTCAAAATCTTGATTTTCTAATATTAATCTTCACCTTTCAGCTCTTCAATTAATATCTATAATCAATACTAAGTGGGTACCAACACATAGCATGCATTAAGATCACAAGAAATTAAATCAAAGAACAAATCTCAAATCTAATAAATAAAACTCAATATTTGTCCATAATAATGATTACAAGCATTACTCTCATAATTCCAGAATATGGAAATTACTCACTCATGGTGAGTTCAGCAAACATAATGAAAAATAAAATAAAAGAATAATAAAAGTCCGCTTAAAGAAATAGAACAAAAGAACCAAAGAGAATATGCAGCTTTGATCTTATGAAACTTCAGCTGACGGCTCCTCCTTGATATTGATACACTACTCTTCTAGGCAACTGTGAGAAAATGATGAAGGTGTTATTATCCGGCTCTGGATCCCTTTTTTCTGCTTTCTACTACTTCTATTTATATTCAGTGCCTAGGGTTAGGTTTTTAGAGTCCTAGAAGCATTAGAAGTCTCTTCTCTCTGTCAAAACTGGGGCTGGAGCCAAATAAGGAAACTGGCTGTCGGTTGATACACGACCCATGTGTCACTACATGGCCAGGGCTGTGTAACTTACTGGAGCTTTGAAGACTGCATCTCGTATTGGGACAGAAGATTACACAGGGCATTGCTGGTTACATAGGTCCAAGTACACGACCCGTGTTCTTTTGCTTTACAGAGAGTTCCTTAATCCTTGCTAGGCAGAGACTTACACGGGTCTGCATGGTTTACACGGATCTGTGTACACGGCCCGTGTACTGTGTTTCTTCCTTGGCTCTTTTAGTTTTCCCTTGGCAGTAGGTTACACGAGCCTGTGGCTTTGATTACACGACCAGTGTAAAGTGTATCAGCGGCATTTCTCTTTCCTTTGGTCTTTCTAAGCTCCCTTCTGCACTCCTATGCCTTGGAACTTTATCCAAACTCCTGAAATGATGTAGAAAACATGGAATTTAGAGTTTGACAATGGAATTTACAAAAGTTGATGAAATTAATGATTATGCAAGAGATTACTTATCTAAATGCTATGAAATAATATACAAATATGCTTAAAAACATCTATATAATACAAGTGTATCAGACACAAATCAAAATGCCATGCCAACTGTGGTTTTAAAACAATATCAAAATAATTTCCATTCAAATAATCACATTTGCAAAATCAAATAATCACATTTTATTCATCATAAATTCCCATACAAAGTGGCAACACATCAAGTTCTCAAAACACATCTAAAAGTATTCAAACTGGCTCACCCCCTTGCTACAATAAATTTAAATAGCCAACATCCGCCTTTCCATAATATAAATTCATTTCATATTCAAAATTCTCAAAACAAAGTAAATAATTCTCAATTGCAAAAAGGAAAGCATACTTGGCTTGGACAAAGTCGATTCAATCCATTTACAATTTTTAAAATAAAAAGCAATTGAGTTATGCACAAACCTTTAATAAATCTCCTTTTCTTTGACTTACTTCTTTTTGTCTTTCAATGTCTCTTTTTCTACTGAAACACATAAGTACAATGTCTCAATACTCATTCCAATTATCACCAATAACTAATTAAATAAATATCTAATGAATCCCTAAGCTAACTTTGCAATTTTAATGAATTTTGGGTTCAAGGCAGTTCTGGACCCTGACTTTAGAACCAAATTCTAACCTAGTTCTAGTTATAATTTGGGAAGGTGATCTTAATGAAAGTTGTTCCTCTATGTCTTAGTTTTATTTTCCTTTTTAAATCATTCAATTTGAAGTTTTGGATCTCTAGTTATGGTTAAACTATTAGACACTATTCTGGGTGTCATATCCTAAAATTCTAGGTTTTTCATATTTGTACCTTAAACTTACATTCTATATCCGAGAATCTTATGCTCAGAATTTGGACCAAGTTCCTAAAATAATGTTTTAGGCCTTTGTCTTAGGTTTTTAAATCATTTTGAATCACTTTAATTAGAGATTTGTAGAGGAAGTTATGGCCTAATAACCATTCAGAGGTCACAGGGCAAATTGGCTAAATTGTAAGAATTCCATATTTGGCATTCTTGATTTACCCTAACAATTCCTTTACTTTGCCCTAAGAATTGGGTTTAGGTCAAAATATGAAATTTGTAGTTCTATGTCTTATGGTTATAGGTTTCCTACACATACCACTTAATTTAATTTCATTCTAATGTTTTAGTCTTACTCATTTTAATTGGACATTTAGGTCAAAAGTCAACTCTTAAAGTGAATTGACCAAAATGCACCTCATCAGGTTATAGTCCATCTTTTTCCATAATACCCGATGAGTCCCTAGGTTTCGATTCACTTATTTATGCTTGTTCTCTTTTCATTTCTTTGATTTTCAAATTCCCAATAATTTCTAAATTAATTCTTGATTAAGGACTTTATAGGGTCCCACACAAATTTAGAGTAGCAACTGAACTTACAGTTACTTCCCGTGTAGGTCACTCATCGCCGGAACTTAGTCTCATTTAACCAATTTGAGCTTCATTTTTCTTATTTTTATCCAATCTCATTTGATCTTTATTAATTTAATTTATGACTTCTCTCTATAATTTAATTATGGTTCTCGACATTTTACCTGTTTGAGTAGACATTAGTCACCAGAACACTAGAATGTATGGATGGAACTACTTAGTGTGAGAGTGTTACAGATATAAATGATTTAATGTGAGAAGTATTTATATGAATTATGAAGCCATGAGAGAAAATATGGCATAGTGGGTTTATTGGTGAGTTAGCATGAGATACCATGTGGCACCATAAGATGGTGACACATTATCAAGTTGACGTGATAAGAAGGAGACAAATCGAAATGGAGTTTACTAAAGGTCAACCTTGTCTCCTTAGTAAAGAATATTGAACTAGCACTAACTCAACTTTAGGGATTCCATATCCCTAAATTTGAGACAAAACTTACCACTTTAGGGATTTAAATCTCTAAAGTAGGGAGATTATCAACAAGTTTAGGGATTCCCATATCATTAAACTAATAAAGCTAACCCACATGCAAAAGATGAATAAGATAGGGAATTTTATGTGATAGCTTTTCTTTCTTCCATTTTCTCTCAAGTTAAGAGCTAAGTTATTTTTCTCCCCTTTTTCTATTTCAATATCAAGGAAATTTGAAGTTATTACTTTGAGATTTCAAGGTAGAGAAATTATTTCTCTACTTACCCAAGGGTTGAACCCTTTTCTTTTTGTGTTATTAGTGGCTAACCAAAGGAGAGACACAAAGAGATCTTGCAGTTCAAAAGTTGGGCATTCTCAATCATCAAAGCTCATGTGGATGGAGTACAGAACCTATGCTTGGAGGTTTAGCTTCTCAAATTAGTGGTGGAATTTAATTGTGCGTGCCCATTTGGTATGAAATCCCTAAACCTAAGTTAAGGATTATTCTTAATCTTAAGTTTCCTAATGGCAAAATAGGCTAAAATCCAAATAAGACTATAAGAGTTGTAATAATTGTGCTTAATATGTGATATTAATTGCAGACTAAAATGAATTAGCATGTAACCTGAAGGAGCGGAAGCATATAAATTGACAGATTAGAACATTAAATACAAAATTTTTCTTCTAGGGTTTCATGCATCATGCCACATCCATTATGTGTCTAATTGATTTCAATGTTCAATTGTATATTAAAACACTTTTAATATGTATTAGGATCTACATTTGCCATTTTAAAATTTTTGAATTAACAAATTAATTCATTAGAAACCTAGATTAGAAGAATAATATGTGCACCAACCTTTTGATGCACTGTAGATGTAATTGGTACCTTTGTGAAGCACCTAGGACCCTAAGAGTTATCCCTCTAGCTTGTCCACACCAAGATCACTAATGACAGCCCCTAAACCAGCTTCTCAATGAAAGAGCGGAAGCATGAAAAACACAAGTTTATATCATTGAATTCAAAAATTTTTCACCTAGGGTCACATGCATCATGTAAGATTCATTTTTATCTATTTGATTTCAATGATAAACATCATATTAAAACTCTTTTAAAATATTTTTGGATCTAGATTTGCTATTTAAGATTTTAGAATTAATTAGATTAATTCATTAGAACCCTAGATTAGATCAAGAACAAGTGCACTAACCTTTTGATACGCTGCAGTGCGTTTGACACCTTTGGGATGCGCCTTAGCACACCAAATGTTGTCCCTCTAGCTTGTCCACACCAATGTAATACCCCTATGTTCGGTAGTGCGTTCTACTGCTCCGGTGACCAGTATCTGTCCGGACAGCTAGAATGCCTAGAATTATATTTAAATATTAGTGAGGAGACATAGAATAATGAAATACAAGAAAAGAAAAGATAAGAAAAGCAAAGGAAAAATAATAACAATGAAATGTAACCAAGTTAAACGAGCCGAGAACCCTAGCGATGGGTGACCGCACCGGAAAGTTGCGGCATGGACCGTTGACTAGCCCTGGACCACAAGGAACCCTGGAAAATATTTTTAGGACTTAAATAAATGTCTATTGAAGCATAAATATCATTAGAAATATCAAAGAAAAATTAATTAATTAGTACAAAGAAAAGTGAGAAATCGAGAAAATGGATAAAACTTGGTGTTACCGAAAAATCGGGAATGCAACCCGAACATGGGCATTGTGGTCATTTGACACCCCGAGTTATCTTTTGACCTAAATGTTCATTAAAAATACATGATATTACACTTGGAAAATGTCATGAAAAATTAAATTGGTGGTACATAGTTTAAATAGCAAAAATTGGGAGTTAAATGTGGGAATATGAAACCTTAGGATAAATAAACATTAAATTAACACATAGTGCTCCAATTTGATTCACAATACAATTTGATTCAAAGTCAATTCCAATATCCAATAATTTTTATGCTCATCACAATTTAAATCATAAATTTGCATTTTTCCATGCAAATTGCCCATCACAATTCAAAACATGTTTTATCACAATTTTCCAAAACATAATTTATTCAATTCACAACAATGCTTAATACTTGTGGAAATACCATTTCACAAAGCTAAATTCATACATACTATAACAATTTCAATAATCATTGAATTAAATCCAATGCTTGTTAAACATAATACATAAGAAAATATGTCATTTAATCATATGAAATATTCAGAACAAAATCAGTTAAAAACTAGTTGTGCATAAACCTCTGATAACTGTCTCTTGGCTCTAACTCAGTGTTTCCTTCCCCTTCCCTGAGTCTTTGCTAATTGAAACACACAATTTGAAGTGTTTCAGTACTCATTTAAATTGTCTCTAACGATAATGCTTAATAATTAATTTATTGAATACTATTATTTCCTCAGTTAACCTAAGATGTTGACCCTCGATGCATTCTAGGTGAATTAGGTTTTAATGTTACCAATATGTCACATTTGTAGCCTTTTAGGGTTGGTACATGTTACCCAATTCATTGCAATTTGCCGGATTTCAGTATACCAATTTGACCTAGCCAGATGACCTAGTTCCCTCAGTTTTTGGGTTTTGGTCAAAACTACAAACTTGTAGATCTATGTCTTATTGCACGCGGGGCAAAATTTCAGGTCATTCTGAGTTTCCTAGACCATGTTATGGTCATTTTACTATCACTGGTCAAAATGCATCAAATTGATCACTTTAGGTCATTTTAGGTCACTTTTGGTTTGGTTAGTTTTTAGATCCAAAATTGTGCAAGCTATTTGACTTGATTATGGTCATTTCTGGGTGTTGGTGTCTTCATAAGAGTTGTAGATATATGTCTTAACTATTCATGGTAAATATTTTAGGTCAATTGGACCTGTTTTGAGTGAGTTATGGCCAAAACACTAACTGCTGCCCAAATGGTAAATTTTCAGGCCTTAAATGCACTAATCCGGATTTGGTCATTTTTCAAGTTACCTTCCAAGCAGAATTTTGGTAAACTTCCTTCATGAAAGTTGGCACTTTTTGTGCCTAGTTTCACCTCTAATTGGTCTAATACCAATTGGAGCCACACACTTAAGGTTCTAGGTCAAAATACACACTGCCCTATTGCAACACTCTTCATCACATACCAAATACACTTTTAACACTACCAAGTTACACATTCATGCCAATTCTGGTTTGTACCATAACCTAAACACATTTCATAACACATTTTTGGTCATTTTGGAAGCTTGTAATCACACCCAATATGCACCTTATAGTACAGAATTTACCAAGTTCAAATTACAACAATTTAATAACATAATCTAGCTCATTTACATGTTTAAACTCAAACTCTTGTACACATATACATGCTGCCATAACAAGTACCATAATTCAAAAATAATATTTCATAAACCAAACCATGAAGCAACATATTTTGGTCCACCATTCACATTGCTGAATTGTACCTCCCCATGAATTAATCTCCAAGCTTCCAAAATTAAGTGTACATTCACATATACTTACTATACATCACCCAATTTATTCCTACACACATAAACACTTAATCAACACTTTAATCCACCATTTACATGCAAGGATAAACTGCCCTTAAGGAGTTTCCATGGCTGCCAAAAGTATACATCTTCCTTAAAACATCAAACTCCAAAAATCTCTCCACAATTCAATGACCCATAACATCCATACAAACTTTAATAAAGCAAGCATCAAAAACACCTACTTATCACTTTGGAAACTCTTCAAAACTTCACCAAAACTTGATCTTCTTGCTGCCTATCTACTACCCAAGTGGTGTAGAGTAATTTTAGTGAAGGAAAGTGCAAGGAAGGAGGCTTGGATCAAGCTTGCATGAAGCTCCAAGGTGTGCAATGGAGGATTTCTTAAGACAACTTTCGGCTGGTTCTTTGAGAGGTGAGGAAGAAGATGAAATCTGTCCAAAGTGAAGCTTTAGTGGTCCACTTAGGTGAGTGAGTGGAGCACTAAGTGAAGGTTAATTATTTATTTATTATGAAGTTTCATTTTCCCTCATTTAACTCTCAATTTTTGCTATTTACATTAGATACTACTAATTTAATTTTTCATTACATTTTCCAAGTGTAATATCATGTATTTTTAATGGAAATTTAGGTTAACGGACAACTCGGGGTGTCAAATGACCACAATGCCACTGTTTGGGTTGCATTCCCGAATTTTCGGTAACACCTGGTTTTGTCCGTTTTTCGATTTCTCACTTTTCTTTGTACTAATTAATTAATTTTTCTTTGGTATTTCTAATGGTATTTACACTTCAATAGACATTTATTTAAGTCCTAAAAATATTTTCTAGGGTTCCCTGCGGTCCAGGGCTAGTCAACGGTCCTCGCTACGACTTCCCGGTGCGGTCACCCATCGCTAGGGTTCTCGGCTCGTTTAATTTGGTTACATTTCATTGCTATTATTTTTCCTTTATTTTTCTTGTATTTTCTTTTCTTGTATTTCATTATTTTATGTCTCCTCATCAATATTTACGTGTAGTTCTAGGCATCCTAGCTGTCTGGACAACACTGGTCACAGGAACAGTAGAACGCACTACCGAACATAGGGGTGTTACACTTGTTATGGCAGCATGCATATGTATATAAGAGTTTGAGTTTGGATATGTAAATAAGCTATATTATGTAGTTAAATTGTTTGTAATTTGGACTTGGTAAATTCTGTACTATAAGGTGCATATTGAGTGTGATTACAAGCTGCCAAAATGACCAACAATGTGAAGTAAAATGTGTTTAGGTTATGGTACAAACCAGAATTGGCATGAATGTATAACTTAGTAATGTTAAAGGTGTCCTTTGATGAGTGATGAACAATGTGCAATAGGGCAGTGTGTATTTTGGCTTAGAACCTTAAGTGTGTGGCTCCAATTGGTATGAGACCAATTTGAGGTGAAATTAGGCACAAAAAGTGCCAACTTTCATGAAGGAAGCTTACCGAAATTTTACTTGGAAGGTAACTTGAAAAATGATCAAATCCGAATTAGTGCATTTAAGGCCTGAAAATTTACCATTTGGGCAGCAGTTAGTGTTTTGGCCATAACTCACTCAAAACAGGTCCAATTGACCTGAAATTTTTACCATGAATAGTTGAGACATATATCTACAAGTCTTATGAAGACACCAAAGCTCAGAATGTAACATCCCTATGTTCTGTAGTGCGTTCTACTGTTCCGGTGACCAGTGTTGTCCGGACAACTAGGATGCCTAGAACTACACTTAGATATAGATGAGGAGACATAAAATAATGAAATACAAGAAAAGAAAATATAAGAAAAAAAAGGAAAAATAATAGCAATGAAATGTAACCAAGTTAAGCGAGCCGAGAACCCTAGCGATGGGTGACCGCACCGGGAAGTCGTGGCGAGGACCGTTGACTAGCCCTGGATGGCGGGAAACCCTGGAAAATATTTTTTACACTTAAATAAACATCTATTAAAGTATAAATACCATTAGAAATATCAAAGAAAAATTAATTAATTAGTACAAAGAAAAGTGAGAAATCGAGAAAACGACAAAACTCGGTATTACCGAAAAATCAGGAATGCAATCCGAACAGGGGCACTGTGGTCATTTGACACCCCGAGTTGTCTTTTGACCTAAATTTCTATTAGAAATAAATGATATTACACTTGGAAAATGTCATGAAAAATTAAATTAGTGGTACATAGTTTAAATAGCAAAAATTGGGAGTTAAATGTGGGAATATGAAACTTTAGAATAAACAACCATTAAATTCTAACCTAGTGCTCCACTCACACCTAAAGTGGACCACTTAATCTTCATTTTGGACAGCAGATTCTCATCTTCCTCAAACTCCCAAGAACCAGCTGAAAATGGTGAAGAAGAAGAACTCCATGGCCGAAATTGAAGAAGCTTCATGCAAGCATGATCCAACCATGGAAACCTCAAGCTCCCTTCACTAAAAGTTGTCCATACACCTTAGGCAGTAGATAGGCAGCAAGAAGATCAAGTTTTGGTGAAGTTTTGAAGAGTTTCCAAAGTAGTAAGTACGTATTTTTGATGCTTGCTTCATTAAAGTTTGTGTGGATGTTATGGGTAGTTGAATTGTGAAAAGATTTTTGGAGTTTGATGTTTTAAGGGAGATGTATATTTTTGGCAGCCATAGAAACTCCATAAGAACAGTTTATCCTTGCATGTAAATGTAGATTAAAGTGTTGATTAAGTGTTTATGTGTGTAGGAATAAATTGGGTGATGTATACTAAGTATATGTGAATGTACACTTGACTTTGGAAGCTTGAAAAGCTAATTGAAGAAGATTACAATTCGACAATTTGAAGTGTGGACTAAAAAAATGTTGTTTCATGGTTTGGTTTATGGAATTTTATTGTTGAATTTGGTGCTTGTTATAGCAGCTTGTATATATGTATAAAGGTGTGATTTTGGACATGTAAATGAGCTAGGTTATGTAGTTAAATTATGTGTAAATTGGACTTGGTAAATTCTGGACTATAAGGTGCATATTGAGTGTGATTTCAAGCTGCCAAAATGACCAACAATGTGAAGTAAAATGTGATTAGGTTATGGTACAAACCAGAATTGGCATGAATGTGTAACTAGGTAATGTTAAATGTGTCCTTTGATGAGTGATGAATAATGTGCAATAGGGCAGTGTGTGTTTTAGCTTAGAACCTTAAGTGTGCAGCTCCAATTGGTATGAGACCAATTGGAGGTGAAACTAGGCACAAAAAGTGCCAACTTTCATGAAGGAAGCTTACCAAAATTCTGCTTGGAAGGTAACTTGAAAAATGACCAAATCCGGATTAGTGCATTTAAGGCCTGAAAATTTACCATTTGGGCAGCAGTTAGTGTTTTGGCCATAACTCACTCAAAACAGATCCAATTCACCTGAAATATTTACCATGAATAGTTTAGACATATATCTACAAGTCTTATGAAGACACCAAAGCCCAGAAATGACCATAAGTAAGTCAAATAGCTTGCACAAGTTCGGGTCCAAAAACTGGCTGAACCTAAAATGACCAAAAGTGACCAATTTTGGTATATTCTGACCAGCAATAGTAAAATGACCATAACTTGGTCTAGTAAACTCAGAATGACCTGAAATTTTGCCCTGCTTGCAATAAGACATAGATCTACAAGTTTTTAGTTTTGATCAAAACCCGAAAACCAAGGGAACTAGGTCGTCCGGCTAGGTCAAATTTGTATACCTGAATACGACGAATTGCAATAAAACGCAATATACATGGAAATGAATATGATAACATGTACCAATACTAAAAGGCTACAAATGTGACATATTGATAACATTAAAACCTAATTCACCCAGACTGCATCGAGGGTCAATATCTTAGGTTGACTAAGGAAATAATAGAATTCAATAAATTAAGTATTAAGTTTTATTGTTAGTGTAACACCCCTATTTGTATAGCCTGGTATATTTCACTGTTCCGGTGACTCGTGTCGGTCCAGACAATTAAGGAGACTAGAACCACACTTAAGACAACTAGAGAAGCCTTAAACCCAAATAATTAGTAATGTTCAATTAGTTAAGTATAAATAAGAAAAATAGAACATAAGAAGTTAAACGAGCCGAGAGCCATAGCGATGGGTGACCTTCTTGGGAAAGACTGCGAAGTCATTTTAAACTCAAATTTCGAACTGTAAAATGTGACGCTGCGGTCCTTAGGACTATTATAAACACAGTGGAAGAGAGAAAATCACGAAAAAGAACTATTAAGCCAGTCAAATAAATAGGTCAGGGAGCCGAAAGAAATATTGAATTAACTGCAAACCGGGATGAACTGGAGAGGGGCAATTTGGTCAATTGACCGAGTCGACTCGACCTAATCACAAATAAAATCGGAGAAAAGAAAATTTCGGAATCGAGAATTAAATTAAAGAACTAATAGAAAAATAAATAGAAAAAAAAAGAAAATGAAAAAGTTAAAAAGGTGATGACATCATGCATGACATCATGCATGATGCCATAAAAATAATAATTAATATATTTAATTAATTAGATTTTTGGTCTTCCTAAAGACATAAAAACAAAAAGAAAAGAAAAGAAAAAAAAGACAAAAGGTTTTCTTCAAGCCGCCCTCACTCTCCCTCTCATCTCCATTAACATACCTCCATTGAAGCTTGTATCCAAGCTTTGAAATCCTTACTAAACTTCAACTTCTCCCATAATTGCTTCATAAAAACTTATTCTAGTCACTTGAGAAGGAGATTGGTCATCAAAGAAAGAAGAAAAAAGGAAAGCTTAAAGACACCTAACAAGGTTAGTGATTGAAGATGTAAAATTAGTTTATTTGTTGTATTTTTAGCTTAATTAACTTGTAAATAAACTTAAAATGAAAAGAAAATTTGTTGAGGGACCAAACTGAAATTCGGCCAGCATGAAGGGGAGGGTGATTTGCATGGTTTGATTTATTTGAATGGGTATATGAACTTTAATTAGTTGTATGGTTATGATTAAAGGTTTTGAAAGTAGCTAAATGCAAGAGTTTGTGAATTAGGGTTTTGGACATTAGGGTTTAGAGATCAAAAATGTCAAAAACATGTAAACGATGTTTTGGACCTAATTTGAAGTGAGAAATGGTCATTTGTGACCAAATGAAATGTGTAGGAATGGTTAGAGTTAAGGCCAAATTCGGATTGAGTGCGGTTATGCTGCTGGCAGCATGACCAAGTGAACTTTGAAGGACCAAAAATGAAAATTTACAAGTCCAATTGGCATGAGACCAATTGGGAATGAAAATAGACACTATATGACACAATTTTCATTTAGGAAGCATGCCTAAAAAGAGACCAAAACCTAGTAAACAAATTGACCAAACTTGAAAAATTACAGTCTGCCTCTGTACAAACTGACCAAATGAACAGTGTTTGTTCTATTGGCCATAACTTGAGCTACGCAGGTCAAAATGACCTGATATTTTACCAGTAGTTAGATGAGATATAGACCTAAAACTTTCATGAAGAACACCAACCCAAATTATGCCATTAATCAAGTCATTTGGCCACCCTAACTTGGTGACCTGAAACTGCCAGCACAAAAAAATTGCCCAGAATTCTGGATTAAGTCCAATCCGGCAGCTATGGTTAAAATGGCTATAACTTGAGCTACAAAACTCCAATTGGAGTGATTCAAAAAGGAGAATAAACTTAAGACAATAGGGAACATTTTCTATGAAGGAAGTTTTGTCAAATTCTGTAACACCCCTAAGTTTGGTAGTGCGTTATGCTGTTCCGGTGACCAGTGCTGTCCGGACAGCTAGGATGCCTAGAACCACACTTTAATATAAGTGAGGAGACATAAAATAATGAAATACAAGAAAAGAAAATACAAGAAAAACAAAGGAAAAATCATAGCAAATAAATGTAACCAAGTTAAGCGAGCCGGAAACCCTAGCGATGGGTGACCGCACCGGGAAGTCACGGCGTGGACCGTTGACTAGCTCGGATCATGGGAACCCCGAAAATATTTTAGGACTTAAATAGACCCTTGTTGAAGAATAAATATCATTATAAAAATCAAAGAATAATTAAATAATTATTATAAATAAAATTTATAAATCGAAAAACGGACAAAACCCGTTATTATCGAAAAATCTGTAATGCAACCCGAACAAGGGCATTATGGTCATTTGACATCCCGAAGTGTCTTTTGACCTAAATTTCCATTAAAAATAAATAATATTACACTTAGAAAATAAAATGAAAAATTAATTTGGTGGTACCTAAAGTAAATAGTGAGAATTAAGGGTTTAATGTGGAATAAGTGGAAATTCAACATATTATATGATTTAAAGTAAGTAAGTGGACCACTAAGAATCATAAAATGAATTAAAAATAAGCATAAGTGGGCAGATTGCTCCACTAAAAGATCATCTTCAACATTGAAACCTCCATTTGCCGTGAATGAAAAACTCCCCAAAATCCTCCATGGCCATTTTTCAATCAAGCTCTATGCACTCCTCCATTTCAACTCCAATCACCTAGGGTTCTTCATTAAAGTTTGTCTACACATCACAAGGAAGAGTTTGATACCAAATTTAAGAAGTTTAAGCAAGGTTTAACAAGCTCCAACCATAAGGTAAGTTAGCATTTTTGAAGATTTCTTTGATAAACTTTGTATACATGTTATGGGTGTTGGTTTTGTGAAGGAAATTTTTAAGTTTGAAGAGTATTGAGATATCCATTTTGGGCAGCCATGTAATCATGTATTGATGAAGTAATTGTACATATATTTGATGAGAATTATGTTAGTTATGATGATTTAATAAACCTAGTGAATTACTTCATATTTATATGGTGATTTTTGGCACTTGGATGGGAATTGATGAATTGTAGGACAATTTGGTGTTGAAGAAGATTTTCGGCAGCTTGGGGACACTTGAATAAATGTATGTATTCATGGAAGTGTTGCCAGAATATTGACATAGAAGGATTGATGGATATGTATATGAACTTGTTGTGTAAAGTATATGCAAAAATTTGTAATGGTTAGTTGTGTATGTGATTGTACTTAGAACTTGTAAATTGAGTGTTAATTGGTGTATTGAGGATAATTGTAATCTGCCCAAAATGATGTTAATATAAAGGGGAATGTGTTTTTGGTAATGTACCAAAACAGATTTGGTAGGGAAGTAAACATATTGCAAGGTAAATGTGTGTAATTGATGTGTGTTAAGCAAAGTAACCAAGGGCAGTGTACATTTTAGCCAATAAGTTTAAATGTGTAACCTCAATTAGTATGAGACCAATTGGAGGTGGAACTAGGCACAAAATGTGCCAACTTTCATTGAGAAAGCATACCAAAATTCTGCTTGCAAGGTGACCTAAGAAAATGACCAATTCGGATTAGGTGCAATTAGGACCTGAAAAATCACCAATTGGGCAGTAGTGAGTGTTTAGGCCATAACTCACTCAAAACAGGTCCAATTGACCTGAAATTTTAACCATGAATAGTTAAGACCCATACCTACAAGTCTTATGAAGACACCAAAGCCCAGAAATGACCATAAGCAAGTCAAAAAGCTTGCACAAGTTCGGGTCCAAAAACTGGCCGAACCAAAGTTGACCAAATTGACCTAAAAATGACCTAATTTGATACCATTTGACCAGCAATAGTATAATGACCATAACTTGGTCTACTTAACTCGGATTGACCTAAAATTTTGCACCGCGGTCCATAAGACATAGATCTACAAGTTTGTAGTTTTGACCGAAACCCGAAAACCGAGGGAACTAGGTCGTCCGGCTTGGTCAAACTAGTATTCCGGAATCCAAAGAAGTTGCATTAAAATGCACTAAACAAGGAAACGAGTTTGGCAAAACGTACCAAACCTAAAACCCTATCGAGTGTGACATATTAATGACACTAAAACCTAATTTACCTAGAAAACATCGAGGGTCGGTATATTAGGTGATTTAGCAAATAAAGGTATTCAGTGAATTGTTTAGCGAACATTATCGTTAGAGGCAAATTAATTTAGCACTGAAACACTTCAAATTGTGTTTCTCAGTTAACAAGGACTCAGCAAAAGGGAAAGAAATACTGAGTCAGGACCAAGAGACAAATATCAGAGGTTTATGCACAACAACTATTTCTCTTGAATTTTTCAATTGAAATAAATATTGACTATTTGTATATTATTGTTTTAAATTGTGGAAATGTGTTTGATGAACACTTATTGATTGAAAAACATGGTGAATGGTTTGAAACTGTGAAAAATTGTTTGAATGATATTGATGGATACTTATTGATTGAAAAGCACTGTAAATGGTTTTTGTGGAAATTGAAGTGAATTACGAATTGTGTTGCCATTTTGTGAATGAAATTATAACTTTGGAAATTTATTGGATTCTTACGGATCATTTGAATAAAATGTTTAGAATTGTTTTGATTCACAATTGGCATGACACTGTTACTATGTTCCTCCTCCATTAATGGGGTGAGTGTGATATATTCCTCCCTCTTTGACTTATCAGTCTGGGGTGAGTATGATTATGTTCCTCCCTCTTTGACTTGCCAGTCTGAGGTGAGTGTGGATGAGTACTCATTATATAGCTAGCTTCCTCCCTCATTGATTTCGACTATTGGGGTGAGTATGTCTTGTCGTGGTGTACAACACGGCATGTACGGAAAAATTGTGTCATGGCTTAAATTGTGATATTAATTGGCAACACTTTATTCTTCAATTATTTGATCGAATTGTGATATTAATTGGCAATACTATATTATTCAGTTATTTGATCGAATTGTATTATTGATTTGCAAAACGATATTATTCAGTTATTTGATCGAATTGTGTTATTGATTTGCAAAACGATATTATTCAGTTATTTGATCGAATTGTGTTATTGATTTGCAAAACGATATTATTCAGTTATTTGATTGAATTGTGTTATTGATTTGCAAAACGATATTATTCAATTATTTGATCAAATTGTGATATTGATCGGCAACACTGTGTTATTCAGTAATTTGATCAAATTGTGTATGAATTGGCAATACGGTATTCTTAAACTATTTGACTAAATTGTGTTATTATGAATTTTGATAATTTGTGAATGGGAGTTTAAATTCCTTATGACATTCATTGTCTTGAATTTAACTATGGTTTTACGTATCCACTATTTATATGGTTTATGAGTTGTGATTTAAAGTTGTATTTGGTTAATGTTGTGCACCACTGAGACATTGTCTCAGCGATAGCTTTTTATTGCTGTCGCAGGTAGACAGACAGACAGGGCAGCAGACTAGGCTGCTAGTACCTCCAGCGAGAGATTTTTCGGGTATAACGAGTATACCGCTTTTTGCATTTTGTACTGTAATGTATGACCACTGTATGTACATATTGTTTTGGTTTGAGCAGTTGTAAATTCAAATTGTAACTTGAGGTTGTAAAATAATTATGAGTTATTTTGACTTGTAAAAAATTGTATTATATTTCCTATATCTCAGCTTTTGAAAAATCACTGTGGATTTGAGTTGAGAAATATGTTGTATTGAGAAAAATGTTGGAGTTGAGATTTGGAAAATAATTGAAGTGCTTTTTACAGGTTTTCTGAAGAACTGTTTTATCCAAAATACAGATGGCATTCTGCCAAAATTTTTACAGAAATTCCAAATAAATCAAATGTGTTAGTTCTATCACTTCAGATCAAAAAGGTTTTTAACACCTGTAAATAGTGCTCACCACTGTAAAAGAAGTAAGAAAAGTTTTTAAAATCCCTTGTAGTATATTTAATGGGTTATCAATAGACGGAGTTGGTAATTCATTAGGTATACTACGGGATCATGTTATGCCTTACAGAGGGGTAGGGTGTGACAAATTCTAACAATAAAATGACCAATGGAACAGTACAACTTAAGACACCGAAACTAAAAATTGACAATTTTGCCTAAAAGACTTAAAATTTGAAGAAACAACCAAAACCAACAAATTTAGTGACCAAAATGTGATATGTGGGTGAAGTTGGAATTCCCATACCTACTAAGCCTTAGAAAGTCAACAATTTGACTTGAATAGTGTAGTGAATAGTAACCCCAAAACACAAAATTTCAAGAATGTCAAGTTTAGCACGTTAGAGCTAAGTAAAAGTGAAGTTAAATTTATTTTTAGATTTATGCTAAGTTATGGTACTGAAACACTGTAAAATTGTGTGTTTTAGTTGAAAAAAATACCGGGAAAGAACTCAAGGAAATGAGTCAAGGCCAAGAGACGACTCGCTTGAGGTTTGTGCACAACATCACTATGCTTTAAAATTCATTGATAAAGTGAATGAAATATGCATTTTACTTTTGCTTTGAATTGTTGAAAGTTTATTATGACCTTATTTATGATCTTTTGATTTAAATTGTGAAAGTTATTGTGTATATTTGAAATGAAAATGTTTAGCAAATTATTGAGATAAGTTTTGAAACCATAGTGTCAAGACCATATATTTGAACACCTCATTAGCACGACTAGTGGGGGTAATTAGTTTTGAATTTTGATTCTTTCTCTGGAGAAGTGTTGAGGCGTGCCAGTAGAAGAGGATGTGAATGGATATCCATATATTTGAGCTAGCTTGCCTTGTGATGTGATTTCTCTTTAGCCTCTGGCTATTGAGATTCTATTTGTTTCGAATGGCATGATCTAACTATGGGTTTTATGAAATGTGATTTGATACTTCAAAAATGAAATTGTTCGGGATTAAAATCTCATAATGCATGTTTTGAACTTAATTGTCATATTGAGTCCAATTTTTGAATAAATGTGATTTTAATTCTGCATAAAGATCATTTTAGTATGTTGTGCACCAGTCGAGTACTCGTGATAAATATTATCATGCAGATATAGAGACTAGAGGAGTAGCAAATTGAGTTGCTGAGGATTGAGGATCTGTCGGCTTGAAGTTATCGGGTATAATTTATACCCTGACTGTAGATATTTCTTTTGATGTATGTATTGCACATAAATGTATGGACATATAAAAATTGGTCTTGAGCAGTTTGTACAAAGTTTGTATAAAGTTGTAATAAAATTTACTTTGAATTTTCATACTGTAGATTTTGGTATGATGTATATATATAGATTGTTGTCTTTAATGAATGGAAATGTTTTATTTTAATTTTAATGAGATCGATAGATATTATTTTACTGATGATTGAATTTTGAAAATTGAGAAATGTTGACTGTTGAATTTTGAGATTTGAGAAATTATTGAGATTGATTATGAAATTGAAGTAGTGGTTGAGAAAATTTTTAGAAGTGTTTTTTTTTTCAGGTATTTGAAGAACTGTTTTCTCAAAATACGGACGGAACTCTGTCAAAATTTTTATAAAATTTACGAAAAAAGAAAATGGACAAAAAATTTAACTAGTTTTCAACTTTAATTAAATGTTTTAATACCTATTAGAAAATGCTCACCACTTATCAAAAATAAGAAAATTGTTTTAAAATCCCTTGTAGGGTACTTAATGAGTTATCGGTAGGTGAAGTTCGGTAGTTCATTAGGTATTCTACGGGATCATGTTATGCCTTACAGAGGGGTAAGGTGTGACATGTTTTAGTGGTATCAGAGCAAAATTTTTTAAGTATGTTTTAACTTGAGAATTTGTGTCTTTTCTTTGTTAAGTACAACTGCTCAATGTCCATATTTGTCACATACAGTGCATTACATCATAAATATGAACTAACGGAGGGAAATCTCCATGTGTTACTTGTTCAGGAGATACCCTAACTTTAGATTGAAATGGAAGAAGGGGATCGCTCAGTTGAGCAATCTGTTGAAGTTAAGGCATAAGGAGAAGCCCCAGCTCTACAGAATGTTAGTGGATCAGTAGCACCAGCCCCGCAAATGCCACAGTTTCCTACACAGTTCGCACAGCAGATGGCTGCGATGTTTCAACAAATGGCTGGGGGTATGCTTGCTCAAGCTCCACCCCAGACACCTGTGGCACAACCACTGCCTCCCGCCAGACAGTATGAAAAATTACTGAAGTATGGGGCTGCAGAATTTAAGGGTACAGTGGACCCTTTAGAGGCAGAGTAATAACTTGAAAGAATGGACAGAGTATTTAAGAAGCTGTACTGCCAAGATGAACTGAAGTTTGAATACGCGGTGTCTCTACTGCAAGGGGATGCGTATGATTGGTGGAAGACCATCCCTCACAGCTTGGCTGAACCACCAGTGCTGACCTGAGATGACTTCATCAGAGAGTTCAGACAGAAATACTTCCCAGACGAATATGTGGATCAGAAGTTACAAGAGTTTCTGAGTCTAAAACAAGGCAACAGAACAGTGGTTGAGTATGAGAGGGAGTTCTCCCACTTAAGTCACTATGCAGGGAGTCTCCTTACTACCAGTAAGGCAAAATGCAAGAGATTTGAGACTGGTTTGAAGCCCAGTTTGAGAATGCAAGTAGTGGAATTCAGGCACAGCAATTTTTCAGAACTTATGTCTCAAGCAGTTGAGCTGGAGAGAATTGAATTAGAGGTGACCCCAAAAAAAGAAAAATTAGAGAAAGCTGAGAAATCAGAAAAAGACAAAGGGGAAAAATCAGTTGAGCAGAGTTCTGGTGGGACTTCTGCGAAAAAGAAGAAATTTAGTGGACCTAGCAGGGGTCGAGGTGGAAGATTTGGTAGGGGCAGATTTTTTAGACAGAGACCCCCTAGGTCTGGTCAGCAGTCGAGTAGGGGTTCACATTTTACCCGCCCCTGTGAGACTTGTGGCAAGATTCATTGGGGGGGGGGGGAGTGTTATTGGGCCATTGGAGCCTGTTTTAACTGTGGAGGCAAGGGCCATATAGCTAAAGACTGCACTAGTGCTCCATCTTTGAGATATGGTCCAGCTCCTATTACTGCCAAGGAATCTATTCAGAGTCCTGCTCCCAGAGGTTCACAGTCAGTTGGCAGAGGAAGAGGCAGAGGTAGAGGCACTGCTTCAGGCAGTCAAGGCATAGTTGGTCAGTCTGCACAAGGAAGTGCGTTAGCTAGAGTCTACACAATGAGACAGCAAGAAGAGGCTGAGACTTTTGATGTGGTAGCTGGTACATTCTCTATCTCTGTTAAAAAATATTTGTATTGTTTGATCCGGGTTCAACTCATTCATATGTTAGTGCTAGCATAGTCAGTTCACTTGCTGTTCCATGTGTGCAAATGGGTTTTGAAGTGCTAGTAACTAGTCCATTAGGACAAGAGGTTCGGGTCAACAGAATTTATAGAGACTGTCCTTTGGTGATCCAAGGACATGTTTTTCTGTCAGATCTGATTGAAATGCCCTTCAGAGAGTATGATATCATCTTGGGCATGGATTGGTTAGCCAGGCATCACGCCATGATTGACTGTAGACTTAAGACAGTCACTTTTGGTCTCCCTTTGTACGGTGATGTGGTAATACATGGGGAGAGGCATTTACTGCCATCAAACATCATTTCAGCTGCACTAGCCAGAAGAATGACCAGAAAGGGGTATGAAGCATACTTGGCACATGTGATAGACACCTAAGTGGGGAATCCAGCACTGAGGGACATCCCTACTGTATGTGACTTTCTAGATGTAT
Organism: Hevea brasiliensis; assembly: GCF_030052815.1. NCBI lineage: Eukaryota > Viridiplantae > Streptophyta > Magnoliopsida > Malpighiales > Euphorbiaceae > Hevea > Hevea brasiliensis. The sequence goes on along the minus strand of NC_079508.1, from coordinate 29,380,062 downwards.
TTCCTGATGAATTACCAGGATTACCTCCAAAAAGAAAGGTGCAGTTTGAAATTGATGTTATGCCTGGTGTGGACCCAATCTCCATAACGCCATATAGAATGGCACCTGCAGAATTGAAAGAGTTGAAAGTGCAATTGCAAGAATTGCTTGACAAGGGCTTTATCCACCTTAGTGTGTCACCTTGGGGAGCGCCGATGTTGTTTGTTAAGAAGAGGATGGCACTCTCCGTTTGTGTATTGATTATCGACAGTTGAATAAGGTGACAATAAAGAATAGATATCCATTGCCCCGCATTGATGACTTGTTTGATCAGTTGAGGGGTGCAGCTGTGTTCTCCAAAATGGACCTGAGATTAGGTTATTATCAGCTGAAAGTACAAGAGTAGAGTATTTCTAAAACTGCCTTCAGAACTCGTTATGGCCATTATGAGTTCTTGGTCATGCCATTCGGGTTAACTAACGCTCCGGCTGCTTTTATGGATCTGATGAACACTATCTTCAGACCATACCTCGACTAGTTTGTTGTAGTATTCATAGATGATATATTGGTCTATTTGAGGAATGCAGAAGAGCATGATAGACATCTGCGGATTGTACTGCAAACTTTGAGGGAGAAACAGCTATATGCCATATTATCGAAGTGTGAATTTTGGCTGAAAGAGATATCCTTTTTGGGGCATGTAGTATCAGAAGAGGGCATCAAGGTAGATCCAAGTAAGATAGAAGCTGTCCTTAATTGGAGGCCACCCAGAAATGTCACATAGATTCGTAGTTTTCTGGATTTAGCTAGATACTATCATCGGTTTGTGAAGGGATTTTCAAATTGGCATCTCCATTAACCAAGCTACTTAGAAAAGATGTGAAATTTCAGTGGACGGATAAATGCCAACAGAGCTTTGATGAATTAAAGAAATGTTTAACTGAAGCTCCAATCCTGACTTTACCTACTCCGGGTAAAGAATACACAGTTTATAGTGATGCTTCTCACAATGGGTTAGGCTGTGTACTGATGCAAGATCGAAATGTCATTGCCTATGCATCACGCCAGCTAAAACCTCATGAGAGGAATTATCCGACACATGATTTGGAGCTTGCAGCCATTGTGTTTGCTCTTAAGATCTGGAGACATTATCTGTATGGGGAGAAATGTTACATCTACACAGATCATAAGAGTTTGAAGTATTTAGGCACCCATAAAGAGTTGAATTTGAGACAGAGGAGATGGTTAGAGTTAATAAAAGACTATGATTGTCTGATAGACTATCAGCCAGGGAAAGCTAATGCTGTAGCTGATGCCTTAAGTCGCAAGACTATGGCAAGTCTATGGGTTACTCCTTTGTCTTTGGTACATGAGTTAAGATCATTGCATGCCAGCTTAGAGATTGATGATGACAGGCAGACGGCAGTTGCATGGCATGTCTGACAAATGTTGGTTGATCGATCGTAATGGTCGCTCGTAATGATCAGAAATATCAGAAGCTATTGGAAGAAGTCCGACAGGGCAAGAAACTAGAATTCTCAATTAGAGATGATGGTCTACTGCTACACCAGGGCAGAATGTGTGTTCCTAATGATGTTGATTTGAGGCAGATCATTTTGAAAAAAGCACGTGAGTCTCCTTTTGCCATGCACCCTGGTGGCACAAAAATGAATAGAGGGCTAAAGGAGCATTACTGGTGGATGGGTATGAAAAGGGATGTGGCAGAGTTTTATCCAAATGCCTAACTTGTCAGCAAGTGAAGGCAGAGCATCAAGTACCAGCTGGGTTATTACATCCACTACCAGTACCGGAATGGAAATGGGAGAGAATAACGATGGATTTTGTGATGGGACTTCTGAGGACACAGAAGAGTCATGATGTAGTATGGGTCATTGTTGACAGACTGACCAAGTCTGCTCATTTTCTGCCAGTCCGGATGGACTACAGTTTAGAAAGATTGACCAGGTTGTACATTGATGAGATTGTGAGACCGCATGGAGTGCCAGTATCCATCGTATCAGACAGAGATCCTAGGTTCACTTCTAGATTCTGGGGTAGTCTTCAAAGAGCCCCAGGAACTAGATTGAACTTTAGTACTACATTCCACCCACAGACAGATGGCCAATCTAAGAGGGTAATTCAGATCTTGGAGGACATGCTACGGGCTTGTGTGATTGAGTTTGTGGACAGTTGGGATATACACTTGCCTTTGATTGAGTTTGCTTACAACAACAGCTATCAATCAAGCATTGGGATGCCTCCATATGAAGCTTTGTCCAGCAAACTGAAGAGAAAATCAGGGTGATTCGAGATCGAATTAAGACTGCATCAGACCGTCAGAAGTCCTACATTGATTTGAAAAGAAGGGATATTGAGTATGCAGTGGGTGAGAAAGTTTTCCTCAAGGTTTCCCCTTGGAAGAGGATTATGAGATTCGGCAGAAAGGGGAAACTGAGTCCTCGTTTTATTGGGCCATATGAGGTTCTGAAAAGAGTGGGTCCTTTGGCATATCGTTTGGCACTACCTCCATAGTTGGAGAAGATACATAATGTCTTCCATGTGTCTATGTTGAGGAGGTATCGATCAGACCCATCTCATGTACTATCAGTAGAGGAAATTTAAGTGAATCCAGACCTCACATATGAAGAAGAACCCATAGTGATTCTGGCTTATAAGGTGAAGCAGCTACGAAACAAGCAAATACCGTTGGTAAAAGTGCTGTGGAACCATCATTCGGGCTAGGAGGCTACTTGGGAATGAGAAGAGGACATGAGGAAATAACACCCACAGCTGTTCAGAAATTGATACCAGGTAAAATTTCGAGACGAAATTTATTTTAAGGGGGGGGAGAATTGTAACACCCCTATTTGTGTAGCCTAGTATATTTCACTGTTTCAGTGACCGGTGTCGGTCCGGATAATTAAGGGGACTAGAACCACACTTAAGACAACTAGAGAAGCCTTAAACCCAAATAATTAGTAATGTTCAATTAGTTAAGTATAAATAAGAAAAATAGAACATAAGAAGTTAAACGAGCCGAGAGTCACAAATGATGGGTGACCTTTCTGAAGGATCATAAGTCATTTTAAACTCAAATTTCGAACCGTAAAATGTGACGCTGCGATCCTTAGGACTATTATAAACACAGTGGAAAAGAGAAAATCATGAAAAAGAACTGTTAAGCCAGTCAAATAATTAGGTCAGGGAGCAGGAAGAAATATTGAATTAATTGCAAACCGTAATGAACCGGCAAGGGGTAATTTGGTCAATTGACCCCGAGAGCTGACTCCTGACCTAACTGTCAAATAAAATCGGAGAAAAGAAAATTTCAGAATCGAGAATTAAATTAAAGAACTAATAGAAAAATAAATAGAAAAAAAAATGAAAAAGTTAAAAAGGTGATGACATCATGCATGATGCTATAAAAATAATAATTAATATATTTAATTAATTAGATTTTTGGTCTTCCTAAAGACATAAAAACAAAAAGAAAAGAAAAAAAAAAGAAAGATAAAAGGTCTTCTTCAAGCCGCCCTCACTCTCCCTCTCATCTCCATTAAAATACCTCCATTGAAGCTTGTATCCAAGCTTTGAAATCCTTACTAAACTTCAACTTCTCCCATAATTGCTTCATAAAAACTTGTTCTAGTCACTTGAGAAGGAGATTGGTCATCAAAGAAAGAAGAAAAAAGGAAAGCTTAAAGACACCTAACAAGATTAGTGATTGAAGATGTAAAATTAGTTTATTTGTTGTATTTTTAGCTTAATTAACTTGTAAATAAACTTAAAATGAAAAGAAAATTTGATGAGGGACCAAACTAAAATTCTGCCAGCATGAAGGTTTTGAAAGTAGCTAAATGCAAGAGTTTGTGAATTACGGTTTTGGACATTAGGGTTTAGAGATAAAAAATGTGAGAAACTTGTAAATGATGTTTTGGACCTAATTTGAAGTGAGAAATGGTCATTTGTGACCAAATGAAGTGTGTAGGAATGGTTGGAGTGAAGGCCAAATTCGGATTGAGTATGGTCATGCTGCTGGTAGCATGACCAAGTGAACTTTGAAGGACCAAAAATGAAAATTTACAAGTCCAATTGGTATGAGACCAATTGGGAATGAAAATAGACACTAAATGACACAATTTTCTTTTAGGAAGCATGCCCAAAAAGTGACCAAAACCTAGTGAACAAATTGACCAAACTTGAAAAATCACAGCCTGCCTCTATACAAACTGACCAAATGAACAGTGTTTATTCATTTGGTCATAACTGGAGCTACGCACATCAAAATGACCTGAAATTTTACCAGTGGTTAGATGAGATATAGACCTAAAACTTTCATGAAGAATACCAACCCAAATTATGCCATTAACCAAGTCATTTGGCCACCCCAAGTTGGTGACCTAAAACTGCTAGCACAAAAAAATTGCCCAGAATTATGGGTTAAGTCTAATCCGGCAGCCATGGTTCAAATGGTTATAACTTGAGCTACAAAACTCCAATTGGAGTGATTCAAAAAGGAGAATAAACTTAAGACAATAGGAAACATTTTCTATGAAGGAAGTTTTGCCAAATTCCAACAGTAAATTGACCAATGGAATAGTACAACTTAAGACGCCAAAACTAAAAATTGACAATTTTGCCTAAAAGACTTAAAATTTGAATAAACAACCAAAACCAACAAAATTAGTGACCAAAATGTAGTATGTGGGTGAAGTTGGAATTCCCATACCTATTAAGCCTTAGAAAGTCAATAATTTGACTTGAATAGTGTAGTGAATAGTAATCCCGAAACACAAAATTTTAAGAACGTCGAGTTTAGCACGTTAGAGCTAAGTAAAAGCGAAGTTAAATTTATTTTTGGATTTATGCTAAGTTATGGTACTGAAACACTATAAAATTGTGTGTTTCAATTGAAAAGAATATCAGGAAAGAACCCGAGGAACCGAGTTAAGGCCAAGAGACGACTCACTTGAGGTTTGTGCACAGCATCACTATGCTTTAAAATTCATTGATAAAGTGAATGAAATATGCATTTTACTTTTACTTTGAATTGTTGAAATTTTATTGTGAACTTATTTATGATGTTTTGATTCAAATTGTGAAAGTTATTGTGTATATTTAAAATGACAATGTTTAGCAAATTGTTAAGATAAGTTTTGAAACCACAGTGTCATGACCATATATTTTAACACCTCACTAGCATGACTAGTGGGGGTAATTAGTTTCGAATTTTGATTCCTTCTCTGGAGAAGTGTTGAGATGTGCCAGTAGAAGAGGATGTGAATGGATATCCATATATTTGAGCTAGCTAGCCTTGTGATGTGATTTCTCTTTAGCCTCTGGCTATTGAGATTCTATTTGTTTCGAATGGCATGATCTAACTGTGGGTTTTATGAAATATGATTTGATACTTCAAAAATGAAATTGTTTGGGATTAAAATCTCATAATGCATGTTTTGATCTTAATTGTCATATTCAGTCCAATTTTTGAATAAATGTGATTTTAATTTTGCGTAAAGATTATTTTAGTATGTTGTGCACCACTGAGTCCCAGTACTCAGCGATAGCTGTTATTGCTGTCGCAGATATAGAGACTAGAGGAGCAGCAGATTGAGCTGCTGAGGATTGAGGATCTGTCAGCTTGAAGTTATCGGGTATAATTTATACCCTGACTGTAGATATTTCTTTTGATGTATGTATTGCACATAAATGTATAGACATGTAAAAATTGGTCTTGAGCAGTTTGTACAAAGTTTGTATAAAGTTGTAATAAAATTTACTTTGAATTTTCATACTGTAGATTTTGGTATGATGTATATATATAGATTGTTGTCTTTAATGAATGGAAATGTTTTATTTTAATTTGAATGAGATCGATAGATATTATTTTACTGATGATTGAATTTTGAAAATTGAGAAATGTTGACTGTTGAATTTTGAGATTTGAGAAATTGTTGAGATTGATTGTGAAATTGAAGTAGTGGTTGAGAAAATTTTTGGAAGTGTTTTTTTTTCAGGTATTTGAAGAACTGTTTTCTCAAAATACAGACGGAACTCTGTCAAAATTTTTATAAAATTTGCGAAAAAATAAAATGGACCAAAAATTTAACTAGTTGTCAACTTTAATTAAATGTTTTAATACCTATTAGAAAATGCTCACCACTTATCAAAAATAAGAAAATTGTTTTAAAATCCCTTGTAGGGTACTTAATGAGTTATCGGTAGGTGAAGTTCGGTAGTTCATTAGGTATTCTACGGGATCATGTTATGCCTTACAGAGGGGTAAGGTGTGACAGTTAGAGACAGTTTAAATGAGCACTGAAACACTTCAAATTGTGTTTCTCAGTTAGCAAAGACTCAGGGAAGAGGAAGGAAACACTGAGTCAGAGCCAAGAGGCATATATCAGAGGTTTGTGCACAATAGTTATTTCTTTTGAATTTTTCAATTGAAATAAATTATAATTATTTGTATATTATTGTTTTAAATTGTGTTTGTGCACAATAGTTATTCCTTTTGAAATTTTCAATTGTAATAAATTATGATTATTTGTATGTTATTGTTTTAAATTGTGTTTGTGCACAATAATTTTGACTTCTCATTTTCTACTTAAAAATTTAATTGAACATTATAGTTTTAAATTGTGTCCGTGCACAATACTTTTATATTCACTGCTTTTACTAGCAAATTTATTTGGAGAAATGAGTTATGAATAATTTTTTATTGTTTTGGTTTTGGGAATATTATTTGGAAATTATTGTATTGCCAACTTTGCAAATAGAAATTTTGAGATATAATGTGATTTGTGGTTTGTATGAAATATTGTTATTTGAAATTGTTTTGATTTACACTTAGCATGACACTGTTACTATGTTCCTCCTCCATTTATGGGGTGAGTGTGATTATATTCCTCCCTCTTTAACTTATCAGTCTGGGGTGAGTGTGATTATGTTCCTCCCTCTTTGACTTGCCAGTCTGAGGCGAGTGTGGATGAGTACTCATTTTTCAGCTAGCTTCCTCCCTCATTGATTTCGATTATTAGGGTGAGTGTGTCTTGTCGTGGTGTACAACACGGCATGTGTGGAAAAATTATGTCATGGCCTAAATTGTGTTATCAATTGGCAACACTGTGTTATTTAGTTATTTGATCAAATGGTGTTATTAATTGGCAAAACTGTGTTATTTAGTTATTTGATCAAATGGTGTTATTAATTGGCAAAACTGTATTATTTAGTTATTTGATCAAATTGTGTTATTAATTAGCAAAACTGTATTATTCAGTTATTTGATCATATTTGATCAAAATGTGTTATTGATGGGCAAAACTATATTATTCAGTTATTTGATCAAATGGTGTTATTGATTGGCAAAACTGTATTATTCAGCTATTTGATCAAATGGTGTTATATGAACTTTGTAAATTGTGAAATGGAATTGTGAATTATTTGATTTGTGAATTGCCAATAAAAGATTTATATATCGCATTTCAAATTGTTATTGTGCACCACTGAGTAAATTTTACTCAGCGATAGCTTTTCATTGCTGTCGCAGGTAGACAGACTAATAGGGCAGCAGACTAGGTTGCTAGTACTACACTGAGAGATCATCAGGTATATTGAGTATACCACAGTTTGCATTTTGTATTGCAATGTATGTTCACTGTATGTATATAGTGTTCTTGGTTTTGAGCAGTTGTAAATTAAAATTGTACATTGAAGTTGTAAAAAAAAATTATGAGTTATTTTAGCTTGTAAAATTTGTGCTATATTTCTTTTATCTCAGTCTTTGAAAATATTGAAAAATTGTTGTGGATTTGAGTTGACTAAATGTTGGAATTGAGATTGAGAAATATATTTGAAGTGCTTTTTACAGGTTTTTGAAGAACTGTTTTATTCAAAATACAGATAGCACTCTGTCAAAATTTTTGCAGAAATTGTTAATTATCCAAATGTGTTAGTTGTTTCACTTCAGTTCAAAATTTTTTTTTTTAACACCTGTAAATAGTGCTCACCACTGTAAAAGGAAGTAAGAAAAGTTTTAAAATCCCTTGTAGTGTATTTAATGAGTTACTAGTAGACGAAGTTGGTAATTCATTAGGTATACTACGGGATCATGTTATGCCTTACGGAGGGGTAGGGTGTGACACAGAAATTACCATAAGTAAGCCAAATAGCTTGCACAAGTTCGGGTCCAAAAACTGACCGAACCAAAAGTGACCTAAAATGACCTAAAGTGACCAATTTTGGTACATTCTGACCAGCAATAGTAAAATGACCATAACTTGGTCCACATAACTCAGAATGACCTAAAATTTTGCCCCGCATGCAATAAGACATAGATCTAGAAGTTTATAGTTTTTGCTAAAACCCGAAAACCGAGGGAACTAGGTCATCCGGTTAGGTCAAATTAGTATATCGGAATCCGGCAAATTACAATAAAATGTAACATACATGAGAATGAATTTGGTAACATGTACCAATATCAAAAGGCTACAAATGTGACATATTGGTAACATTAAAATCTAATTCACCTAGAATGCATCGAGGGTCAACATCTTAGGTTGACTAAGGAAATAATAGAATTCGATAAATTAATTATTGAACCTTATTCTTAGAGACAGTTTAAATGAGTACTGAAACACTTCAAATTGTGTGTTTCAGTTAGCAAAGACTCATGGAAGGGGAAGGAAACACTGATTCGGAGCCAAGAGACAGTTATCAGAGGTTTGTGCACAATAATTATTTCTTTTGAATTTTTCAATTGAAATAAATTATGATTATTTGTATATTATTATTTTAAATTGTGTTTGTGCACAATAATTTTGATTTCTCATTTTCTACTTAAAAATTTATTTGAACATTATAGTTTTAAATTGTGTTTGTGCACAATACTTTTTATATTCACTGCTTTTACCAGAAAATTTATTTGGAGAATTGAGTTATGAATAATTTTTTATTGTTTTAACTTTGGGAATTGTATTTGAAAATTATTATGTTGCCTACTTTGCAAATGAAAATTTTGAGATAAAATGTAATTTGTGGTTTGTATGAAATATTGTGATTTAGAATTGTTTTGATTCACACTTAGCATGACAATGTTACTATGTTCCTCCTCCATTTATGGGGTGAGTGTGATTATATTCCTCCCTCTTTGACTTGCCAGTCTGAGGTGAGTGTGGATGAGTACTCATTATTTAGCTAGCTTCCTCCCTCATTGATTTCGATTATTGGGGTGAGTGTGTATTGTCGTGGTGTACAACACGGCATGTGTGGAAAAATTGTGTCATGGCCTAAATTGTGTTATTGATTGGCAGCACTGTATTATTCAGTTATTTGATCAAATGGTGTTATTGATTGGCAAAACTGTATTATTCAGTTATTTGATCAAATTGTGTTATTGATTTGCAAAACTGTATTATTCAGTTATTTGATCAAATGGTGTTATTGATTGGCAAAAATGTATTATTCAGTTATTTGATCAAATAGTGTTATTGATTGGCAAAACTGTGTTATTCAATTGTTTGATCAAATTTGTGTTACATGAACTTTGTAAATTGTGAAATGGAATTGTGAATTATTTGATTTGTGAATTGTCAATAAAAGATTTATATATCGCATTTCAAATTGTTATTGTGCACCACAGAGTAAATTTTACTCAGCGATAGCTTTTCATTGTTGTCCCAGGTAGACAGACTGATAAGGCAGCAGACTAGGCTGCTAGTACATTCAATGAGAGATCATCGGGTATATTGAGTATACCATATTTTGCATTTTGTATTGTAATGTATGTTCACTGTATGTATATAGTGTTCTTAGTTTTGAGCAGTTGTAAATTAAAATTGTACATTGAAGTTGTAAAATAAGTTGTAAATTATTTTGGCTTGTAAAATTTGTGATATATTTCTTTTATCTCAGCCTTTGAAAATACTGAAAAATTACTGTGGATTTGAGTTGAGAAACATATTGTATTGATTAAATGTTGGAGTTTGAGATTGAAAAATATATTTGAAGTGCTTTTTACAGGTTTTTGAAGAATTGCTTTATTCAAAATACAGAGGGCACTCTGCCAAAATTTTTACAGAAATTACTAATAATTCAAATGTGTTAGCTGTTTCCCCTTAATTCCAAAAAAAAAAAAAATTTAACAGCTATAATTAGTGCTCACCACTGTAAGAAGAAGTAAGAAAAGTTTTAAAATCTCTTGTAGTGTATTTAATGGGTTATCAGTAGACGAAGTTGGTAATTCATTAAGTATACTATGGGATCATGTTATGCTTTACAGAGGGGTAGGGTGTGACAACCAAGATCACATATGGTAGTCCTTGAACAGCTTCTAAAGCTTTTTCTATGAATTAGAAAATCAAGTTTTGCCTTTTGAGAGATTATAGATGTAAACAGAACACTAGAAATGATTTCTAGTATTTTTAATTTAAGAGATTGTTGGGAAATCTCTTTGAATTGATGAGAGATGAAGAAGAAGAGAAGATGAGGCACTCAAAGGTGGCGGCACCAAAGAGACAACAGCAGCTTGTATTTTTGCTCTTTCATCCTTACAGTTATATAGTTAGGTCACCACTTAAAACCCTTGCCACATGTCACCTTCTGATTGGCTCTAGGTTTAATTGACCCAATCACATTATGCCAAGTGTCAAACCTATATTTAATCTTGACTTTTATCATCTTACATGATTAAAAGACATATGGCAAGCACATGTCTCCCTGTGAAATGACCGAAATATCCCAATGTCTTAATTTTGAGTTCTTAACCCAAAATAATTATTTCTCTTCTTCTAATCAATTTATATCAAATATAAATTAATTAATCTTTATTAATTAATTTCTCATTAATTAAATTCATATTTAAACACTTTAAATATAAATTTAACTTATACTATACATCCAATAACCTAGATTTGGTTTCAAGCCATGCTAGGGACTTTGCAATCTAATTGCAAACCAAACCTATTTAATTAATCAATTAAACTAATTAATTAATTAATTAATTAAATTATATTTAATTTGGTAATTACTTGTGTATGTGTGTGACTTACTAGGCTCATCATTAATTGGCAATGATACATGATATCAACTCTTAATATCATCAGAACTCTTTCTTACCATAAACCATGGTTAACACCTAGCATAGCATGCCATGGCCACCAAATCAGTAATAAGGTTTACCTTAAATGAACCTATAATCATATGTTACCATGTACTAGAATCTCTCTGTTACAAAATCTCAATCGAGCTGGAGTCATGGTTTATATCAAACCCCATTTGCTATGAATATTATGTTCTCTTTTAATTCCAGCTCTTGATTAAAAAAATTTTCTCATCAGAAACTCTTTTCTGATTAAATCTATCTGTCCTGGCCAGGAATTTAAAACATCAAGAATAATTAAATGAACATAGGATTTTATCCCTATTTACTTAGAGGAACAGATTCCATCTTGATCAACACCTACCTCCATATATAACTAGTAGGAGCCAACACATGCCCATATACCCATACACAGTACAAGTATGAAAGCAGTATCAAACTCAAACCACCTATATACAAGATAACTGTGCTATCTTAGATCTAAAGATTATATGCACTAATATGATTTATGACAATGCATTGACAATAGTAAACTCCATGTGCTTGTCATAAGTGTCACTGGTTCGATCTACTTATCATGTATAAGTGCCTATCATGTTTGTTATATGGCATGAGACTCACCATTCCATCTTATTTACATCTCATATAAATAACTTGGGAACAAATATGATTATAATCTTTCTGGATAAGTCATGTCCTTATTGAGAAGTATCCTCGATTGTAAACCTATTTATGATACTTTGTGCTAGAAATATTATCACTCATATTCTTAACAATCTAAGAATAGAATTTCTAACAAAATATCAATGGACCTTTTCTTTTACACATAAATATATTACGTAAACGGAAAAGTAAAAATGCCTTTTATTAATTAAAATATGTACAAGATACATACTAAATGATATGCTCTAGGGCATACTACTAACACTCAAGCCTTGCCAACCAATTAGAAATTAGAGATTTACCTTTAGAGAGGTTGTAGATGTATATAGGACACTAGAAACAATTTCTAATAATTTTAATTCAAAAGAATTTGGGCAATTCTTTTTGAATTGATGATAGAAGAAAAAGAGGAGAGGAGAGCACTATAGGTGGCGGTACCAATTGAAGAATAAAAGAATGTGTTTATTTTTATTTCTTTTCCCTTTTATAATTTGGTCATCACTTAAAACCCTTACCACATGTCATCACCTGATTGCATCTTAATTTTAATTGACCTAATCACATTAAACCAAGTGTCAAAGCTAGATTTAATCTTGACTTTGATCACCTTGCATGATAGGAAGACAAATGGCAAACTTATATGGTGCCATGTGTCACCATCTCATGGTGTCACATGTTTGTAAAATGACCAAATTACCCTTGTGTTTTAATTTTGAGTTCTCAACCCAAAATAATTATTTCTCCTCTTCTAATTAATTTATATCAAATATAAATTAATTAATTAATCTCTATTAATTAATTTCTCATAATTAAATTCATATTTAAACACTTTAAATATAAATTTAACTTATACTATACATCCAATAACCTAGATTTAGTTTCAAGCCATGCTAGGGACTTTGCAATCTAATTGCAAACCAAACTTATTTAATTAATCAATTAAACTCTTTAATTAATCACTTAAATCACATTTAACTTGGTGATTACTTGTGTATGTGTGTGACTCACTAGGCTCATCATTAATTAGCAATGAGATATGATATCAACTCTTAATATCATCAAAACTTTTTCTTACCATAAATGATTTCTCTAAATCATTTTAGGCACCTCATAGACCATGGTTAACACGTAGCATAGCATGCCATGGCCATCCAATCAGTAATAAGGAATACCTTAAATGAACCTATAATCATATGTTACTATGCACTAGAATCTCTCTGTTACAAAATCCTAATTCTAGCTGGAGCCATGGTTAATGTCAAACTCCATTTTCTATGAATATTATGTTCTCTTTTAATTCCAGTTCTTGATTAAAAAGATTTTCTCATCAGAAACTCTTTTCTGATTAAATCTGTCTGTTCTGGCCAGGAACTTGAAACATCAAGAACAATTAAATAAACATAGGATTTTATTCCTATTTATTTAAGGTAACAGATTCCATCTTGATCAACGCCTATCTCCATATATAACTGGTAGGAGCCAACACATGCCCATATAACCCCTATGCAGTTTAAGTATTAAAGCAGTATCAAACTCAAACCACCTATATACAAGATAACTGTGCTATCTCAGGTCTAACGATTATATGCACTGATATGATTTATGACAATGCACTGACAAGAGTAAACTCCACGTGCTTGTCATAAGTGTCACTGGTTCGGCCTACTTATCATGCATAAGTGCCTATCATGTTTGTTATATGGCAAGAGACTCACGATTCCATCTTATTTACATCTCATATAAATAACTTGGGAACAAACATGATTACAATCTTTATGGATAAGTCATGTCCCTATTGTGAAGTATTCTCGATTGTGAAGCAATTTATGATACTTTGTGCTAGAAATACTGCCACTCATATTCTTAACAACTTAAGAATAAAATTTCTAACAAAATATCAATGGACCTTTTCTATTACACATAAATATATTATGTAAACGAAAAAGTAAAATTGCCTTTTTATTAATAAAACGTGTACAAGATACATACTGATTGATATGCTCTAGGGCACACTACTAACATAACCTAGGGTTATAAATTTAAAATTTGACCCTCTCTTTTGCTGTTCCTTTAATTGGTATCAGAGCCATTCTATTTTGCTATTAAGAGCTATTTTGCCATTAAGATATTTGTTGCATGTTTATTGTTGATTGAGAACCCAGAATTTGTGTATTTTTAATTGTTAAAAATGTAACTTTTCTAGAAATTGCAATTACATAGGCTTGTGTAAAAGTTACACAAGGTTGTGTGATTCAAAAATGCAAATAGATAGGGCCTTGAGATTGTAAATTACAAAGAGGTCATATAAAAGGTTAAACAAGGTTGTGTGAAGTTTCAAAAACAAAGAATTATAAAAAATGTAAACACACGGGGTCATACGAGCTTATGTATGTGTTTTCTTGAAAAGCTTGTGTGATTTTTCCTTTTTTTTTTTTTCAAATGTTAAGGAGTTAGAGAGTTACACAACTAGCCACACGAGTTTGTGTAACTACTCATGTAAATGCAGCGCAATGAAGCATGCATATACACGGGTCATGTAAGTGTTACACAATGATAAAATTGCAAATAGATAAGCCTAGGACATTTTTTTCTTTTACAATTTTATTTTTCAAGGAATCAGAGAGTTATACAACTAAACTCATTGGGTCGTGTAACAACTTGTGTGTTTGCTATGCAGTGAAGTGTGTAAACACACAGGGCTATGTATAAATGACATGAGGTCATTTAATTATTTTCTTCAGTATGATTGTAACACCCACTACTTTTTGACTTTGAAATTCCTATTATGGATGGGAAGTTCTCATGAAAATTAGGGTTTCACAAACAAGGGAAATAGTGGTAAGTTTTATATGTATGATATGATATGTTAAAGATGTCTTTAACAGTGAAAACGTTTTATTTGTTTTGGCTAAATAAGGTTTTAAGTGTTGTTTTTGGGCAAATGGAACTTCAGCAGCCCAAGGTTGGACTTTAGACAGCTAAAGGTTGAACTTTTGGCAGCCAAAATCCTTTTTACTATTTAAATGTCTTTTTGAATAGAATGGACTCAAGCAGCTTCTGGTAGTTGAAAGTCCCCTCAACAACAGGGGTATAAATAGCTCATTTTGGTTTAAATTTCAAAGAAAAATTGGTTTTTCTTCTCTCTCTCAAACTCTGTTGAATGTAAAGGATTTTTTTCTTGAAGTTTATTTGATTTGAATTTGAGAGCTTGAATGCTTGATTTTTTATTGGGAAGCTGTTTCGCTGGTTTTACAACCCCGCAAGTGCACGGATCGCTAACAAGCAATAAAGTGATGAGTAGAGTATCGTTCCCACGAGAAATTTGATTAGTAAGTACCAATCTATATAGTAATTTTGACTATCTAGGCTATCGAATACTTAAGAAATGAAGTTTGTTAACCTTAAACACTACAATGGTAAACTTAAAACGAAATGATTTATTTGAAACAATTATGGAATTAAGATTTCACACTTGAATCTTACTAGGGATTGACTCTGTCACACCCTACCCCGCTACAAGGCATAACATGATCCCGTAGTATACCTAATGAATTACCAACTTCGTCTACTAATAACCCATTAAATACACTATAAGGGATTTTAAGACTTTTCTTACTTCTTTTTACAGTGGTGAGCACTATTTACAAGTGTTAAAATTTTTTTTGAACTGAAGTGAGACAGCTAACACATTTGAATTATTAGTGATTTCTGTAAAAATTTTGGCGGAGTGCCATCTGTATTTTGAATAAAACAGTTCTTCAAAAACCTGTAAAAAGCACTTCAAATATATTTCTCAATCTCAAACTCCAACATTTGTTAACTCAAATCCACAATAATTTTTCAGTAATTTCAAAGGCTGAGATAAAAGAAATATATCACAATATTTACAAACCAAAATAATTTATAATTTATTTTACAACTTCAATGTACAATTTTAATTTACAACTGCTCAAAACCAAGAACACTATATACATACATTGAACATACATTACAATACAAAATGCAAAATATGGTATACTCAATATACCCGATGATCTCTAAGTGTAGTACTAGCAGCCTAGTCTGCTGCCCTGTCAGTTTGTCTACCTGCGACAGCAATAAAAAGCTATCACTGAGCCATTGTCTCAGTGGTGCACAACATTAACCAAATACAACTTTAAATCACAAATCATAAGTCATATAAATAGTGGATACTTAAAACCATAGTTAAATTCAAAGACAGTGAATGTCAATAAGAATTTAAACTCCATTTCACAATATCACAATAAATATCAATAAATCACACATACAGCTTAATCATGTTTCAAAGTTCAATTCGTCCTAAAAGCCGATGGCTAGTGAGGAAATCAATTCATCCCAAAAGTCGATGGCTAGTGTGGAATAACATAGCTAGCTAGCAATAATATGAGTACTCATTCTATTCGTCCTCAATAGGCACACACCTCAACACTTCAGCTAGAGAGGGAATTCAATTCATCCCACTAGACAAGCTAGCGAGGAATTCAATCAATATACATGATAGCTGTGGTTTCAAACTATTTACAATGCTTTTCAATCAATAAGTATCCATCAAATATCATTCAAGCAATTTTTTACAATTTAAAACAATGATATACAAGTAGTCATAATTTATTTCAATTGAAAGATCAAAAGAAATAACTGTTGTGGACAAACCTCTGATAACTGTCTCTTGGCTCTGACTCAGTGTTTCTTTCCCCTTCCCTGAGTCTTTGCTAACTGAAACACACAATTTGAAGTGTTTCAGTACTCATTTAAACTATCTCTAAGAATAAAGCTTAATAATTAACTTATTGAATTCTATTATTTCCTTAGTCAACCTAAGATGTTGACCCTCGATGCACTCTAGGTGAATTAGGTTTTAATGTTACCAATATGTCACATTTGTAGCCTTTCAGTATTGGTACATGTTACCAAATTCATTTCCATGTATATTGCATTTTATTGCAATTTGTCGGATTCCAGTATACTAATTGACCTAGCCGGATGACCTAGTTCCCTCGGTTTTTGGGTTTCGGTCAAAACTAAAAACTTGTAGGCCTATGTCTTATTGCATGCGGGGCAAAATATCAGGTTATTCTAAGTTGTGTAGACCAAGTTATGGTCAATCTACCAATACTGGACAGAATGTATCAAAATGGTCACTTTAGGTCATTTTTAGGTCACTTTTTGTTCGGCCAATTTTTGAACCTGAAATTGTACAAGCTATTTGGCTTGGTTCTGGCCATTTCTGGGCTTTGGTGTCTTCATAAGAATTGTAGAAAAATGTCTCAACTATTCATGGTAAAAATTTCAGGTCAATTGGACCTGTTTTGAGTGAGTTATGGCCAAAACACTAACTGCTGCCCAAATGGTTAATTTTCAGGTTTTCAAAGCACTAATCCGGATTTGGTCATTTTTCAAGTCACCTTCTAGGCAGAATTTTGGTACTCTTCCTTCATGAAAGTTGGCACATTTTATGCCTAGTTTCACCTCCAATTGGTCTCATACCAATTGGAGCCACACACTTAAGGTTCTAAGTCCAAAACATACACTGCCCTATTGTACATTGTTCACCCTTTACCAATTACACATCCTATGCTTACCAAGTCACTCTTCCATGTCATTTCTGGTTTGTACCATAACATAAACACATTTAGCAACTCATTTTTGGTCATTTTGGCAGCTTATAACTATTCTCAATATGCACATTATAGTACATAATTTTCCAAGTCCAATTACAAACAATTTAACTACATGACATAGCTAATTTACATGTCCAAACTCAAACCTTTATACACATATACATGCTGCCATAACAAGCACTATAATTCAACAATATAATTCTATAAACCAAACCATGAAACAACACATTTTGGTCTACACTTCAAAGTTTCCAATTATACATCCTCTTCAATTAGTTTCCAAGCTTCCAAAATCAAGTGTACTATCACACATACATTTAGTATACATTATCCAATTTATTCCTATACACATAAACACTTACATCAACACTTTAATCTACCATTTACATGCAAGGATAAACTACTCTTATTGAAGTTCCATTGTTGCCAAAAATGTACCTCTCCCTTAACTCATCAAACTTCAAAAATCCTTGCACAATTCAACTACCCACAACACCCATTCAAAGTTTAATGAAACAATAATTAAAAATACATACTTACCACTTTTGAAATTCTTCAAAACCTCACAAAAAATTAATTTTCTTGTTGCCTATCTACTGCCCAAGTTGTGTAGAACAACTTTAGTGAAGGAAAATGTAAGAAAATTGGCTTGGAGATGAGAGAGTGGAGCTTGCATGGAGCTTGGAAGCTTCAGCCATGGAGGTTTTCCTTCAAGGGAATTTCGGCTGGTTTTAGCAAGGTGAAAAAGATGAAGTTTCTGACCAAAATATGATGTTTAATGGTCCACTTAATAGAGTTAGTGGAGCACTATGTAAGGGCTTAATGTTTATTTATTCTAAAGTTTCCAAATTCTCACATTTAACTCCTATCTTTTGCTATTTAATTTATGTACCACTAATTTAATTTTTCATGACATTTTCCAAGTGTAATATCATGTATTTTTAATGAACACTTAGGTCAAAAGACAACTCGGGGTGTCAAATGATCACAATTCCCCTGTTTGGGATGCATTCTCGATTTTTCGGTAACACCGAGTTTTGTCGTTTTCTCGATTTCCTGTTTTTCTTTGTAGTAATTAATTAATTTTTCTTTGATATTTATAATGGTATTTATACTTCAACAGGTCTTTAATTATGTCTTAAAAATATTTTCCAGGGTTCCCGAGGTCCCGGGCTAGTCAACGGTCCACGCCGCAACTTCCCGGTGCGGTCACCCATCGCTAGGGTTCTCGGCTCGTTTAACTTGGTTACATTTCATTGCTATTATTTTTCCTTTGTTTTTCTTGTATTTTCTTTTCTTGTATTTCATTATTTTATGTCTCCTCACTCATATCTAAGTGTAGTTCTAGGCATCCTAGCTGTTCGGATAACACTGGTCATTGGAACAGTAGAACACACTACCGAACATAGGGGTGTTACAATTCTCTCCTCCTTAAAATAAATTTTGTCTTGAAATTTTACCTGGCATCAGTTTCTGAACAGCTGTGCGTGCTGTCTCCTCATGTCCTTTTCACGTTCCCAAGTAGCTTCTTGGCCTGAATGATGGTTCCACAGCACTTTAACTAGGTGTATCTGTTTATTCCTCAGCTGCTTCACCTCATATGCCAGAATTTCTATGGGTTCTTCCTCATATGAGAGGTCTGGATTTACCTCAATCTCTTCAACTGATAATACATGAGATGGGTCAGATCTGTACCTCCTTAACATGGACACATGGAAGAAACTGTGTATCCTTTCTAACTCTGGAGGTAATGCCAACCGCTATGCCAAAGGACCCACTCTTTTCAGAACCTCATATGGTCTGATAAAACGAGGACTCAGTTTCCCCTTTCTGCCAAATCTCATAATCCTCTTCTAAGGAGAAACTTTGAGGAATACCTTATCACCCACTGCATATTCAATATCTCTTCTCTTCAGATCAACATAAGACTTCTGACGGTTTGATGCAGCCTTGAGTCGATCTCTGATCAATCTGATTTTTCCTCTGTCTGCTGAATAATTTCTGGCCCAATCATTTTTCTTTCACCTACTTCATCCCAACATAAGGGAGTTTTGCACTTTTTGCCATACAAAGCTTCATATGGAGGCATCCTAATGCTTGATTGGTAGTTGTTGTTATAAGCAAACTCAATCAAAGGTAAGTGTGTATCCCAACTACCTTCAAACTCAATCACACAAGCCCGTAGCATATCCTCCAATATCTGAATTACCCTTTCAGACTGGCCATCTGTCTGTGGGTGAAATGCTATGCTGAAGTTCAATCTAGTTCCTAGGGCTCTCTGAAGACTACCCCAGAATCTAGAAGTGAACCTAGGATCTCTGTTAGATACAATCGATACTGGCACTCTATGCAATTTTACAATTTCATATATATACAATCTGACCAATCTTTCCAGGCTATAGTCCATCCGAACTGGCAAAAAGTGAGCAGACTTGGTCAGTCTGTCAACTATAACCCATACTGCATCATGACTATTTTGTGTCCTCGAAAGTCCCGTAACAAAATCCATAGTTATCCGTTCCCATTTCCACTATGGTACTGGCAATGGATGTAACAAACTAGCTGGAACTTGATGTTCTGCCTTTACTTGCTGACAAGTTAGGCATTTGGAAACAAATTCAGCTATATCCCTTTTCATACCCATCCACCAGTAATGCTCTTTCAGCCCTCTGTACATTTTAGTTCCACCAGGGTGCATAGTAAAAGGAGACTCATGTGCTTCCTTCATGATGATTTATCTCAATTAAACATCATTAGGAACGCACATTCTGCCCTGATATAGCAATAAACCATCATCTCTCACAGAGAATTCAGGTTTCTTGCCTTGCTGGACTTCTTTCAGTAGCTTCTGATATTTATCATTACTCTGAGCAGCCATTCTGATCTGATCAATCAACACTGGCTGTATATGCCATGCAACTACTGTCTGTCCCTCATCATCAATCTCTAAACTGGCATGCTGTGCTTTTAAATCATGTACCATGGATAAAGGAGAAACTCTGAGACTTGCTATAGTCTTGCGACTTAAGGTGTTAACCACCACATTTACTTTCCCTGGCTGATAGTCTATTAAACAATCATAGTCTTTAATCAGTTCTAACCATCTCCTCTGCCTCAAATTCAATTCCTTTTGGGTGCCCAAATACTTCAAGCTCTTGTGATCTGTGTAAATGTAGCATTTCTCTCCATACAAATAGTGTCTCCAAATTTTTAGAGCAAAAACAATAGCTGCTAGCTCCGAGTCATGTGTTGGGTAGTTCCTCTTATGCGGTTTCAGCTGGCGTGATGCATAAGCAATGACATTCCGATCTTACATCAGTACACAACCTAACCCATTGTAAGAAGCATCACTATAAACTGTGTATTCTTTACCTGGAGTAGGTAAAGTAAGGACTGGAGCTTCAGTCAAACACCTCTTCAACTCATCAAAACTCTGCTAGCATTTATCTGTCCACTGAAATTTTACATCTTTCCGAAGCAGCATGGTCAGTGGAGAAGATAACATAGAAAACCCTTTCACAAATCGACAGTAATATCCAGCTAAACCCAAAAAACTGTGAATTTCTGTGATATTCCTGGGCGGCTTCCAATTAAGGATAGCTTCTACCTTGCTGGAATCTACCTTGATCCCTTTAGCTGACACAACATGTCCCAAAAAGGAGATTTCTTTTAGCCAAAATTCACATTTCGATAATTTGGCGTATAGCTGTTTCTCTCTCAAAGTCTGCAGTATAATCCGCAGATGTCTGTCATACTCCTCTGCATTCCTTAATTATATCAAAATATCATCAATAAACACCACCACAAATTGGTTGAGATATGGTCTAAAAGTAGTGTTCATCAAATCCATAAAAGCAGCTAGAACATTTGTTAACCCGAATGGCATTACTAGAAACTCATAGTGGCCATACTGAGTTCTGAAAGCAGTTTTTGGAATACTCTGCTCTTGCACTTTCAATTGATAATAACCAGATCGCAAATCAATTTTGGAGAATATAGTTGCACCCTTCAACTGATCAAACAGATCATCAATGCGAGGCAATGGATATCTGTTCTTTATTGTCACTTTATTCAACTGCCGGTAGTCAATAAATAAATGAAGAGTGCCATCTTTCTTCTTAACAAACAATATTGGCGCTCCCCAAGGTGACACACTAGGGCGGATGAAGCCCTTTTCAAGTAGTTCTTGCAACTGTACCTTCAACTCCTTCAACTCTACTGGTGCCATTCTATATGGTGTTATGGAGATTAGATCCGCACTAGGCAGAAAATTAATTTCAAACTACACCTCTCTTTCTAGAGGTAATCCTGGCAATTCATTAGGAAACACATATGGAAAGTCATATACTGTAGGGATTGTCACACCCTACTCTCCTATAAGATGTAACATTATCCCATAGTATACCTAATGAATTACCGAACTTCGCCTACCGATAATCCATTAAATATACTACAAGGGATTTTAAAACAATTTTCATGAAATTTAAATCATTGATTAAAATCTGGTGTTATAATTTTTTTTTTTAAGCCAACACATTTGAACTATTAGTAATTTCTGTAAAAATTTTGGCAGAGTGCCATCTGTATTTTGGATAAAACAGTTCTTCAAAAACCTGCAAAAAGCACTTTAATATATTTCTCAATTCAAATCCACAATAATCAAATCAATCTCCTCATAAAAGAAACATTTTATTGATTACAAAACTCAAAATTTATATTACAAAACTATTCAGATAAATGAAATCCCAAACTTGCATTTACAATAATTTACCTTTAATTACATACCAAAATATTTTACAAGAGTTTTTATACAACTGCTCAAATAATTTACATACATATTATTACATGCTTACATCAAAACCTATGTACATGGGTATACCTATGATATACCTGGAGCTGATCTAAATGTGTCTTCAAAGAAACTTACTCACTGCTCTATGCTCTTCTTACCTGCGATAGCATACAAAGCTATCGCTGAGTGGTGAACTCAGTGGTGCACAACTATAATTTAAAACATAGTACAATATACATTGACAAAATTTACAGCAAATAATTTGGAAATCTGAATACTCATCAAATTCCAAAACTCAAAATATTCATGGCCAATAAAGTAAATCATTTGTATAAAATGACTTTGATCACGAAATTCAATTTATCAAATCATGACTAACCATTTAAGGTAGTTCCAACAAAATCAATTATACATAAATCATAACTGAAATCACAATTCTTTACTGTTCAAAAACATTCTGTGTCTCAAAAACCATGTTGTATCTCAAAAATCATGCTGTATTTCCAAAATCATGCATTATCTAAAAAAAAATCATTTTTTATCTCAAAAATCATTCTTTATCTCACTAACTATGCAAGACTAATCCGAAAGGGCCATATTCGATGTGATTCTAACTCCCTATGGTCGGGGAGGTCGAATCAGATTCTAACTCCCTATGGTCGGGGAGGTCGAATCATCGTGCACAGTACACACCAAAATAATGAATCTTCCGCAAGGGCCATAACGAAAAAAAAAAAAGCTTAGATCTAATCTCAAATCAGAGGAAAATCTAAGCATGTGCACGTACCATGGTAATCTAAACACAACTAACTCCATTGTCTTCTTAACAAATGAGAGAGATGGGTAATAACCTAGTCAAGCATCTATAGTGAGATATAAAACAATATCACAATCCTTTTAGCGAGCATAAATCACAATACAATTCAATTTAAAGTCAATTCTAATATCCAATAATTTTTATGCTCATCACAATTCAAATCATAAATTTGCATTTTTCCATGAAAATTACCATCATAATTCAAAACATGTTCTATCATAATTTTCCAAAACATAATTTATTCAATCCATAACAATGCTTAATACTTATGGAAATACCATTTCACAAAGCTAAATTCATACATACTATAACAATTTCAATAATCATTGAATTAAATCCAATGCTTGTTAAACACAATATATAAGAAAAATATGTCATTTAATCATATGAAATATTCAAAACAAAATCAGTTAAAAACTAGTTGTGCACAAACCTCTGATAACTGTCTCTTGGCTCTGACTCAGTGTTTCCTTTCCCTTCCCTGAGTCTTTGCTAACTGAAACACACAATTTGAAGTGTTTTAGTACTCATTTAAACTGTGTCTAAGAATAATGCTTGATAATTAATTCATTGAATTCTATTATTTGCTTAGTCAACCTAATATGTCGACCCTCGATGCATTCTAGGTAAATTAGGTTTTAATGTTACTAATATGTCATATTCAATAGTCTTTTAGGGTTGGTACATGTTACTAAATTCATTTTCATGTATATTGCATATTATTGCAATTTGTCGGATCCCGGTATACTAATTTGACCTAGCCGGACGACCTAGTTTCCTCGGTTTTTAGGTTTCAGTCAAAACTAAAAACTTGTAGATCTATGTCTTATTGCATGCGGGGCAAAATTTCAGGTCATTCTGAGTTATGTAGACCAAGTTATGGTCATTTTACTATTGCTGGTCTAAATGCATCAAGATTGGTCACTTTAGGTCATTTTAGGTCAATTTTGGTTCGGCCAGTTTTTGGACCCGAACTTGTGTAAGCTTTTTGACTTGCTTATGGTCATTTATGGGCTTTGGTGTCTTCATAAGACTTGTAGATATATGTCTTAACTATTCATGGTCAAAATTTCAGGTCAATTGGACCTGTTTTGAGTGAGTTATGGCCTAAACACTAACTGCTGCCCAAATGGTAAATTTTCAGGCCTTAATTGCACTAATCTGGATTTGGTCACTTTTCAAGTTACCTTACAAGCAGAATTTTGGCAAGCTTCCTTCATGAAAGTTGGCACATTTTGTGCCTAGTTTCACCTCCAATTGGTCTCATACCAATTGGAGTCACCAATTGTCACTTAAGGTTCAATTTACTTACTGCCTTCATAACACAGAATCTGCACACAATTAACACTTCCAAATGACATTTCTCCTCCTTCCCAAAACTACCAACATACATTCATAACACTTCTATATCATTCATCAAATCTCAAACATGTCCATTTGGACAGAATATACAAGTCTTAAAAATACAATACACAACCTTAGTTTCAAAAGTCAAAATCAACATCTTACACAAGAAATTACTTAGCTAATACATATACTTCAATTAGTAACATACAATACACTTTTACTAATCCAATCAATACCATAATTTACCGAATAATTTCATGAAACTATCAACCTTCCAAGCTCATCAAGGCTGCCAGAATTTTTCACTTGTCCAAGGTCTTCCACAATTACTCAAATCCTACCTCAAAACATCAACATTTAACATACTCATGAAATAATCTTTTTAACTCATGCAATACCTTAATTTACAACACAAAACACTTCTTTTACCCATGAATAAATCAAAGTCTAAATTCTTCCTTGGCTGCCAAAAATTGTACACATCAATAACCCATTAAAATCTTCCAATTTATTCACCATTAAACTCATTTCAACCTTAGTATAAAGTTTAATCAAGTGAGGTAAGGACAACTAGCACTAACCTTTTGTGGAGCTTGATCAAAACTCACCAATCTTGCTTCCTTTTGCTGCCAAAATACTGCCCAAGCTATGTAGTGTAACTTTAATGAAGAACAAGTGAAGAAGTTATGGCTTAAAATGGTGGATTGGAGTTCATGCATGGTGGGTGGCCATGGAGTCTTAAGGAGAGAAAATCAAATTCGGCAAGGTTGCTTGGAATGAAGAAATGAGGTGGTTTTTGGTAATGAAATCTGTCCACTTAGGTATTTATACACTCCACTAATTGAGATTAATAAATATAATATGTGCCACTAGCATTAGATTAACATTATAATAATTAAACTTATGAATATCTCAATTATTTCCCCATAATTCCTTTAATTGCATTATGTGTAAAATTTCTTATTTTCATGACATTTTCAAAATTTTTATATCACTTATTTTTAATGGAAATTTAGGTCAAAAGGCAACTCTAGGTGTCAAATGACCAAAATACCCCACTTCGGGTTATATTCCCAATTTTTCGGTAATACCGATTTTTGTCTGTTTCTTGATTTTTCATTTTTCTTTGTACTAATTAATTATTTTTTTCTTTGTTATTTCTAATGGTATTTATACTTCAATAGGTGTCTATCTAAGTCCTAAAAATATTTTTTAGGGTTCTCCGCAGTCCAGGGCTAGTCAACGGTCCACGCCGCGACTTTCCGGTGCGGTCACCCATCGCTAGGGTTCTCAGCTCGTTTAACTTGGTTACATTTCATTGCTATTATTTTTCCTTTGTTTTTCTTGTATTTTCTTTTCTTGTATTTCATTATTTTATGTCTCCTCACTCATATCAAAGTGTAGTTCTAGGCATCCTAGCTGTCCGGACAACACTGGTCACCGGAACAGTAGAACGCACTACCGAACTTAGGAGCGTTATAGGGATGTCCCTCAATGCTGGACTCCCCACTTGGGTGTCTTCCACATGTGCCAAGTATGCTTCACACCCCTTTTTGATCATTTTTCTGGCCAGTGCAGCCGAAATGATGTTTGATGGCAATAGCTGCCTCTCCCCATGTATTATCACATCACTGTACTGAGGGAGACCAAAAGTGACTGTCTTCAGTCTACAGTCAATCATGGCGTGATGCCTGGCTAACCAATCCATGCCCAAGATGATATCATAATCTCTGAAGGGCATTTTAATGAGATCAGACAGAAAAGTATGTCCTTGGATCACCAAAGGACAATCCCTATACATTCTATTAACCCTGACCTCTTATCCTAGCGGACTTGTTACTAGCACCTCAAAGTCCATTTTTGTACATGGAATAGCAATGCAATCAATGATGCTAGCACTCACATAAGAATGGGTAGAACCCGGATCAAATAACACAAAGACATCTTGATTAAAAGTTGAGAAGGTACTAGCCACAACATCAGATGTCTCAGCCTCTTCTCTCTGTCTCATTACATAGACTCTGACTGGAGCACTGCCTTGCTCTGATTGATTCACAGTGCCTTAGCTGCCTGTTGGGTTACCTCTACCCCTGCCTTTACCTCTGCTAGGTGATTGTGAACCTCTGGTGATAGGGCTCTGAACTGACCCTTCAGCAAAAGTAAGAGGTGGTCCAACTCTGTGAGTACTGGTGCAGTCTTTGGCAAAGTGCCCTGTGCCTCCACAGTTATAATAGGCTCCTATGGCCTTGTAGCACACCCCACCATGATTTCTTCCACAAGTTTCACATTGGCGGGGAGGGTAGAAACTTCTGGTATTCTGCTGACTAGATAGAGGAGGTTTCTGTCTCGAATATCTTCCCCTACCAGACTTTTTACTACCCCTGCTGTGTCCCCCATGGTTCTTCCTCTTTCCAGTAGGACTACTGGAACTCTGTTCTACTGACTTTCCCTCTTTCTCTGTCTTCTCTGATTTGTTTTTCTCTAGGGCCGCTTCGGACTCATTTCTTTCTAATTCTAGTACTTGAGAAATAAGCTCAGAGAAGTTAGTATGTTTAAATCCGGCCACTTGTAATCTGATACTAGGCTTCAAGCCAGTTTCAAACCTCTTACATCTCTCCCTACTGGTAGCTAGTAGACTTACTGCATAATGGCTTAGGCGGGAAAATTCTCTTTCATATTCAGCCACCGATCTACTCCCCTGTTTTAGACTTAGGAACTCTTGCAGCTTCTGGTCCACATAAGCATCAAGGACATATTTTTGTCTGAACTCCCATAAAAATCATTCCATGTTAGCACTGAAGGTTCTACCATACTATGGGGAATGGTTTTCCACCAGTCATATGCATCCCCTTATAGCAGAGATACTGAATATTCAAATCTGAGCTCCTCTGTACAATGTAGCTTCTTGAACACCCTATCCATTCTCTTTAACAACTGTTCTGTCTCTAGAGGATCTATTGTCCCCTTGAACTCAGTAGCCCCATATTTCATTAATTTGTCATACTGCCTAGCAGAAGACTGTAGTTGTACCACTGGTGTCTGTAGTGGGAGTTGAGTAGGCATGTTACTAGCCATTTGTTGAAACATTGCAGCCATCTGCTGAGCAAACTGAGCAGGAAACTGCGGTACTGAGGGGGCTGGTGCTGCTGATCCACTGACATTGTGTAGGGTTGGGGCATCCCCTTGCACCTCAGCCTCTATAGATTGATCGACTGAATGATCACCCTTTTTCATAGACAATTCAAGGATCTTAGACCTCCTGAACAAATAACACAAGGAGATTTTCTCCTGTTAGTGCATATTTATAATGTAATGTACTGTATGTATCAAACAATGACATTGAGCAGTTGTACTATGAAGAAAGAATATTCAAATTATAGGTGAAAACAGAATTTAAAAAGTAGCTCTGATACCACTTAAACATGTCACACCCTACCCCTCTGTAAGGCATAACATGATCCTGTAGTATACCTAATGAATTACCAACTTCGTCTACTGATAACCCATTAAATACACTACAAGAGATTTTAAAACTTTTCTTACTTCTTTTTACAGTGGTGAGCACTATTTACAGGTGTTAAAAATTTTTTTGAATTGAAGTGAGACAGCTAACACATTTGAATTATTAGTAATTTCTGTAAAAATTTTGGCGGAGTGCCATCTGTATTTTGAATAAAACAGTTCTTCAAAAACCTGTAAAAAGCATTTCAAATATATTTCTCAATCTCAAACTCCAACATTTGTGAACTCAAATCTATAATAATTTTTCAGTAATTTCAAAGGCTGAGATAAAAGAAATATATCACAATATTTACAAACCAAAATAATTTACAATTTATTTTACAACTTCAATGTACAATTTTAATTTACAACTGCTCAAAACCAAGAACACTATATACATACATTACAATACAAAATGCCAAATATGGTATACTCAATATACCTAATGATCTCTCAGTGTAGTACTAGCAACCTAGTCTGCTGCCCTGTCAGTCTGTCTACCTGCGACAGCAATGAAAAGCTATCACTGAGCCATCAGTGGTGCACAACATTAACCAAATACAACTTTAAATCACAAATCATAAGTCATATAAATAGTGAATACTTAAAACCATAGTTAAATTCAAAGACAGTGAATATCAATAAGAATTTAAACTCCATTTCACAATATCACAATAAATATAAATAAATCACACACACAGCTTAATCATGTTCCAAAGTTCAATTCGTCCCAAAAGCCGATGGCTAGTGAGGAATTCAATTCATCCCAAAAGCCGATGGCTAGTGAAGAATAACATAGCTAGCTAGCAATAATTTGAGTACTCATTCTATTCGTCCTCAACAGGCACACACCTCAACACTTCAGCCAGAGAGGGAATTCAATTCGTCCCACTAGACAAGCTAGCGAGGAATTCAATCAATATACATGATAGCTGTGGATTCAAACCATTTACAATGCTTTTCAATCAATAAGTATCCATCAAATATCATTCAAGTAATTTTTCACAATTTAAAGCAATGATATACAAATAGTCATAATTTATTTCAATTGAAAAATCAAAAGAAATAACTGTTGTGTACAAACCTCTAATAACTATCTCTTGGCTCTGACTCAGTGTTTCTTTCCCCTTCCCTGAGTCTTTGCCAACTAAAACACACAATTTGAAGTGTTTCAGTACTCATTTAAACTATCTCTAAGAATAAAGCTTAATAATTAACTTATTGAATTCTATTATTTCCTTAGTCAACCTAAGATGTTGATCCTCGATGCACTCTAGGTGAATTAGGTTTTAATGTTATCAATATGTCACATTTGTAGCCTTTTAGTATGGGTACGTGTTACCAAATTCATTTCCATGTATATTGCATTTTATTGCAATTTGTCGGATTCCGGTATACTAATTTGACTTGGCCGGATGACCTAGTTCCCTCGATTTTTGGGTTTCGGTCAAAACTAAAAACTTGTAGGTCTATGTCTTATTGCATGCGGGGCAAAATATCAGGTCATTCTAAGTTGTGTAGATCAAGTTATGGTCAATCTACCAATACTGGACATAATGTATCAAAATGGTCACTTTAGGTCATTTTTAGGTCACTTTCGGTTCGGCCAGTTTTTGAACCAGAAATTGTGCAAGCTATTTGGCTTGGTTCTGGCCATTTCTGGGCTTTGGTGTCTTCATAATAATTGTAGATACATGTCTCAACTATTCATGGTAAAAATTTCAGGTCAATTGGACCTGTTTTGAGTGAGTTATGGCCAAAACACTAACTTCTACCCAAATGGTCAATTTTCAGGTTTTCAAAGCACTAATCCGGATTTGGTCATTTTTCAAGTCACCTTCTAGGCAGAATTTTGGTAAGCTTCCTTCATGTTGGCACATTTTGTGCCTAGTTTCACCTCCAATTGGTCTCATACCAATTGGAGCCCCACACTTAAGGTTCTAGGCCCAAAACATACACTGCCCTATTGTACATTGTTTACCCTTTACAATTACACATCCTATGCTTACCAAGTCACTCTTCCATGTCATTTGTGGTTTGTACCATAACATAAACACATTTAACAACTTATTTTTGGTCATTTTGGCAGCTTATAACTATTCTCAATATGCACATTATAGTATATAATTTTCCAAGTCCAATTACAAACAATTTAACCACATGACATAGCTCATTTACATGTCCAAACTCAAACCTTTATACACATATACATGCTGTCATAACAAGCACAATAACTCAACAATATAATTCCATAAACCAAACCATGAAACAACACATTTTGATCTACACTTCAAAGTTGCCGATTGTACATCTTCTTCAATTAGTTTCCAAGCTTTCAAAATCAAGTGTACTATCACACATACATTTAGTATACATTATCCAATTTATTCCTACACACATAAACACTTACATCAATACTTTAATCTACCATTTACATGCAAGGATAAACTGCTCTTATTGAAGTTCCATGGCTGCCAAAAATGTATCTCTCCCTTAACTCATCAAACTTCAAAAATCCTTCCTCAATTTAAGTACCCACAACACCCATTTAAAGTTTAATGAAACAATAATTAAAAATACATACTTACCACTTTTGAAATTCTTCAAAAACCTCACCAAAACTTAATTTTCTTATTGCCTATCTACTGCCCAAGTTGTGTAAAACAACTTTAGTGAAGGAAAATGTAAGAAAATTGGCTTGGAGATGAGAGAGTGGAGCTTGCATGGAGCTTGGAAGCTTCAGCCATGGAGGTTTTCCTTCAAGGGAATTTCGGCTGGTTTTGGCAAGGTGAGGAATATGAAGTTTCTGTCCAAAATATGATGTTTAATGATCCACTTAATGGAGTTAGTGGAGCACTAAATAAGGGTTTAATGTTTATTTATTCTAAAGTTTCCAAATTCCCACATTTAACTCCTATCTTTTGCTATTTAATTTGTATACCACCAATTTAATTTTTCATGATATTTTCCAAGTATAATATCATGTATTTTTAATGGACATTTAGGTCAAAAGACAACTCGGGGTGTCAAATGACCACAATGCCCCTGTTCGGGTTGCATTCCCGATTTTTCGGTAACACCGAGTTTTGTCGTTTTCTCGATTTCCCGTTTTTTTTGTACCAATTAATTAATTTTTCTTTGATATTTTTAATGGTATTTATACTTTAATAGGTCTTTAATTATGTTTTAAAAATATTTTCGAGGGTTCCCTGTGGTCCAGGGCTAGTCAACGGTCCACGCCGTAACTTCCCGGTGCGGTCACCCATCGCTAGGGTTCTCGGCTCGTTTAACTTGGTTACATTTCATTGCTATTATTTTTCCTTTGTTTTTCTTGTATTTTCTTTTCTTGTATTTCATTATTTTATGTCTCCTCACTTATATCTAAGTGTAGTTCTAGGCATCCTAGCTGTTCGGACAACACTGGTCATTGGAATAGTAGAACGCACTACCGAACATAGCGGTG
This sequence comes from Hevea brasiliensis, assembly GCF_030052815.1. Lineage (NCBI taxonomy): Eukaryota > Viridiplantae > Streptophyta > Magnoliopsida > Malpighiales > Euphorbiaceae > Hevea > Hevea brasiliensis. The sequence goes on along the minus strand of NC_079508.1, from coordinate 29,348,760 downwards.
TTACAGACTCAACCAGAAATATTGTAATCATGTTTGTTCCCAAGGTATTTATATGAGACATAAATAAGATGGAATGGTGAGTCTCATGCCACATAAAAAACATGATAGGCACTTATACATGATAAGTAGGCCGAACTAGTGATGCTTATGACAAGCACATGGAGTTTACTCTTGTTAATGCATTGTCATATATCATATCAGTGCATATAATCTTTAGACTTGAGATAACACAGTTATCTTGTATATAGGTGGTTTGAGTTTGATACTGTTACTGTGTATGGGTATATGGGCATGTGTTAGCTCCTACTAGTTATATATGGAGATAGGTGTTGATCAAGATGGAATCTATTACCCTAAGTAAAAAGGGATAAAATCCTATATTCATTTAATTGTTCTTGATATTTCAAGTTCCTAGCCAGGACAGACAGATTTAGTGAGAAAAGTGTTTCTAAAAAGCAAATCTAATTAATCAAGAACTGGAATTAAAAGAGAACATAATGTTCATAGCAAATGGCATTTGACATTTGTTAGTAGTATGCCCTAGAGCATATCATTTAGTATGTATCTTGTATAATAAAAGGCAATTTCACTTTTCCGTTTACATAATATATTTATGTGTAATAGAAAAGGGTCCATTGATATTTTGTTAGAAATTCTATTCTTAAGTTGTTAAGAATACGAGTGACAGTATTTCTAGCACAAAGTATCATAAATTGGTTCACAATCGAGGATACTTCACACAGGACATGACTTATCTAGAAAGATTGTAATCATGTTTGTTCCCAAGGTATTTATATAAGATATAAATAAGAAGGAATGGTGAGTCTCATGCCATTTAACAAACATGATAGGCACTTATACATGATAAGTAGGCCGAACCAGTGACGCATATGACAAGCACATGGAGTTTACTCTTGTCAATGCATTGTCGTATATCATATCAGTGCATATAATCTTTAGACATGAGATAACACAGTTATCTTGTATATAGGTGGTTTGAGTTTGATACTGCTTTCATACTTGTACTGTGTATAGGTATATGGGTATGTGTTGGCTCCTACTAGTTATATATGGAGGTAGGTGTTGATCAAGATGGAATATGTTACTCTAAGTAAATAGGGATAAAGTCCTATGTTTATTTAATTGTTCTTGATATTTTAAGTTCCTGGCCAGGACAGACAGATTTAGTCAGAAAAGAGTTTCTGACTAGAAAATCTAACTAATCAAGAACTAGAATTAAAAGAGAACATAATATTCATAGCAAATGGGGTTTGACATAAACCATGACTCCAGCTCGAATTGGGATTTTATAACAAAGAGGTTCTAGTACATGGTAACATATGATTATAGGTTCATTTAAGGTATTCCTTGTTACTGATTGGGTGGCCATGACATGCTATGCTAGGTGTCAACTATGGTCTATGAGATGCTTAAAATGATTTAGAGAAATCATTTATGGTATGAAAGAGTTATGATGATATTAAGAGTTAATATCATATCTCATTGTCAATTAGTGATGAGCCTAGTAAGTCACACACATACGCAAGATAATCACTAAGTAAAATGTGATTTAATTGATTAATTAAAGAGTTTAATTAATTAATTAAATAGGTTTGGTTTGCAATAAGATTGCAAAGTCTCTAGCATGGCTTGAAACTAAATCTAGATTATTGGTGAAGGAGTGGAAGCATGAAAAATTATTAGATTAGAACATTGAATTCAAAAATTTTTTTTCTAGGGTCTCATGCATCATGCCAGATTCAATTTTTACCTATTGATTTCAATGTTCAATTGCATATTAAAACTCTTTTAATATGTATTTGGATCTATGTTTGCCATTTAAGATTTTTAGAATTAACAGATTAATTCATTAGAACCCTAGATTAAAACAAGAACATGTGCACTAACTTTTTGATGCACTGTAGTTGTGTTTGGTACCTTTGGGATGCACCTAGGACACCAGATGTTATCCCTCTATATTGTCCACACCAAGATCACCAATGGCAGCCCCTTGAACAGTTTCTCAAGCCTTTCCAATCAATTAGAAATTGTGATTTTGCCTTTTAGAGAGATTACAGATGTATATAGGACACTAGAAACGATTTCTAGCAATTTTAATTCAAGAGAATGTTGGCAATTCCCTTTAAATTGATGAGAGATGAATAAGAAGAGAGGAAGAGGAAGACAAGGGTGGTGGCACCTCTTTTGAAAAAATCATATTATTCTATTTCTTCTTTTATCCTTTCCCTTATATAGTTAGGTCATCACTTAAAACCCTTGCCACATGTCATCCTCTGATTGGCTCTTAGTTTAATTGACCCAATCAAATTATGCCAAGTGTCAAACCTAGATTTAATCTTGACTTTGATCATCTTACATGATTAAAAGATAAATGTCAAGCTTATATGTAGTGCCATGTGTCACCCTGTGAGATGACCAAATTACCCTTGTGTCTTAATTTTGAGTTCTTAACACAAAATAATTATTTTTCTTCATCTAATCAATTTATATCAAATATAAATTAATTAATTAATATCTATTAATTAATTTCTCATAATTAAATTCATATTTAAACACTTTAAATATAAATTTAACATATACTATACATCCAATAACCTAAATTTGGTTTCAAACCATGCTAGGGACTTTGCAATCTAATTGCAAACCAAACCTATTTAATTAATCAATTAAACTCTTTAACTAATTAATTAAATCACATTCAACTTGGTGGTTACCTGTGTATGTGTGTGACTCACTAGGTTCATCACTAATTGACAAAGAGATATGATATTAACTCTTAATATCCTCAAAACTCTTTCTTATCATAAATAATTTCTCTAAATCAATTTAGGCCTCTCATATGCTATGGTTAACACCTAGCATAACATGCCTTAAAAGAATCTATAATCATATGTTACCATGCACTAGAATCTCTCTATTACAAAATCCCAATTCAAGTTGGAATCATGGTTTATGTCAAACCCTATTTGCTATGAATATTATGTTCTCTTTTAATTCCAGTTCTTGATTAAAAAGATTTTCTCCTCAGAAACTCTTTTCTGATTAAATCTATCTGTCCTGGCCAGGAACTTGAAATATCAAGAATAATTAAATGAACATAGGATTTTATCCCTATTTACTTAGGGTAACAAATTCTATCTTGATCAACACCTACCTCCACATATAACTAGTAGGAGCCAACACATGCCCATATACCCTTACACAGTACAAGTATGAAAGCAGTATCAAACTCAAACCACCTATATACAAGATAATTGTGCTATCTCAGGTCTAAATATTATATGCACTGATATGATTTATGACAATACATTGGCAAGAGTAAACTCCATGTGCTTGTTATAAGTGTCACTGGTTTGTCCTACTTATCATGTATAAGTGCCTATCATGTTTGTTATATGGCATGAGACTCACCATTCCATCTTATTTACATCTCATATAAATAACTTGGGAACAAACATGATAACAATCTTTCTGGATAAGTCATGTCCTTATTGTGAAGTATCCTCGATTGTGAACCAATTTATGATACTTTGTACTAGAAATACTGTCACTCATATTCTCAACAACTTAAAAATAGAATTTCTAATAAAATATAAATGGACCTTTTTTATTACATATAAAAATATTATGTAAACGGAAAAGTGAAAATGCTTTTTATTATTAATAAAACATGTTAGTAGTATGCCATAGGGCATATCATTTTGTAACACCCCTTACCCATCTACAGTGTAGCCGAGCAAGTTATGCCACTCAGTGTGTCGGAACACCAATTCATGTTTCAATTTCAATTAATCCTTTTTAATTCATTTATTTATAATTTTTTATAAATCTAAATTTTTTCGCAAATTTTATAGAAAATCCGGCAGAGTGCCGGCTATAAATTGGAAAAACAGTTTTTTCTGAACCTGTTAAAAACACTTCCAATAATATCATCACATTATTCTCAATCAACCTCCAATATATTCTCAACAATTTCTTAATTCACTTCAGTGTCTCAAAAATTCAATTCAATTCAAAATACAATCAACTCAATGAAAAAATGCTCAATTTATTACTGAACATATTCCATAGATACTTACATCAAAAGCATAATTACATGAATTTATAATATACATTACAGAAGGTTACAAAATACAAAATATCAAAATATCAAAATGGCCTAATGTCCTACCAAATGCACTGCAATGTGAGGTGACTTTGAACTCTGAGTGCAGATATGAAGGCTCACCCTGTATGAGGCCTGCTGGACTCCCCAGTTATGTCTCTAGTACCTGCGCGTGGCAAAAGCGATGCGCTAAGCAATTCTGCTTAGTGGTGACAATATAAAATAAAATAAAATAAAATAAAATAAAATAAAAACATGTGTACAGAATGTATGTTTACATTTTTTGGTGAACTAAGTCTGAAATGTTTATTGCAATATTATTCAATTGAAGTTTGGTAAGATTTATTAATACTGCCCGAGTAACTTATACTAGTTGACTGGACTGGATAAATGGGTAAACTGGTACTGGGTACGAAGTACCTCGGATCATCACACCATCGGTCACATTGTGTCTCCTGGTGTGCAACAGAACAGCTAATAAGCTGTGATAATTATCGGGGATTAAACTCGAGTATAACAACTCAATATCATAGCCAAAGGCTATTATGTCACAGAATGGCATGGGAAGCCATGAAATACAGAATGGCATGAAGCCATATGCAGTACTGCTAACAGAACCCTATTGGCATGCAAACCTATCCAAACTAATCACATTAGGCCTACTAGGGCATTTAACACTTTCATTTATGTAATTCTTTGAAATTGAATTTTTATGATTACTATTCATTTCATTGGTCAACCAAAATGTTGAATTTTGCGTTGAAAATAGGTAAATTAGTTTAAATATCATCAACATACCACATTTTGCATTTTAAACTTGTTGGTATTGGTTGCCAATACCATCTCTAAGTTTAATGTGAATTGGACAAAATTTTCAGTTTTCAAGCTTTGGGTTTTACTGTTCCATTAGTCATTTTTTCAGTGGGAATTTGGAAAAATGCTCGACATGAAAGTTGTTCCTCATTTTATGTAGTTGAATTTCCTTTTTTGAATCACTCCATTTGGAGTTTTTTAGCTCAAGTTATGGCGTAAAAACCATAACTGGCCGGATTGGACAGATTCCAAAATTCTGGGCAAATCTGTTTCTGCCAGATTTGGTAACTCAAGTTTGGTTGGCAATTTGACTAGGTTATGATCATAATTTGGGTCAGGTTTCTTCATGAAAGTTGTTGTTCTATTTGTCACCTTGTTTCTGGTAAAATTTCAGGTCAATTGGACCTTTCTACATTGAGTTATGGCCAAATGACCAAACACTGTTCATTTGGTCATTTTGCCCAGGCAGATTGCAGGTCACCCAGATTAGGGCAAACTTTTGGTCAAGTTGGTTTGGTTTTCTGGGCATGGTTTCTTCACCAAAGTTGTGCCATTATGTGTCTAGTTTCATGTCCAATTGGCCTTGCACCAATTGGACCTCTATATTTCAAGTTATGGCTGCCCAAACCTACTGGACTCATGTCCAATTTTGCAGGTCACCTAAGGCAGCCACACTAATCTCAATTAATACAACCCAATTCACTTCATTTTTGATTCAAACCAAACCAAATGGTCACTAATTGACCATTAAAGCCTACTTCCATCATCACATGATCAAAGTCTCATTCCTCAACCCAAACCCTAACTCAACATTTCAAAACCATGCATTATCATTGCATTTATCAATTCCCTTATGAGATACTCATTAAGGGCAGCCATACTAGCATGTTAACTCCCCAAAAATCATCACCATATTACCCTAACCATGGCTGCCAAAATTTATGGTTAGCATACCAATGGTGTTTCATCAAATTTATTTGTCATTTAGACATATTTATAGTTCTTAAACATGAAATTAAAGTGAAATTCAAGGTTTAGGTCACTAACCTCTTAGGGAGCTAATCCAAAGCTTGTAAGAACTCTTTCTTTTTAATTCTTTTTGCTCCCAAAAGCTTCACTAGGATGTAAGAACAAATTTTTATGTTGCTAGGTTAGGGTTTTATTGAGAAAAGACTAAGGAATTCAAGCTTTGCAAGCATGAAAATGGAGGAGGGAAAGGAGGAGTGTGGGGCATCTCTTTTGGGAAGATGAGTAGCTGCAGAATTTTTTCTACAATTGCCTCTTTTTCTGCCCAATTTATGTATTATAAATGTCTTCCTTTAATTTGATTGGCCATCCCTTTTTAATTACCTCATGCTTACATAAGCATGAGGTAATAAATCTCATTTTCTTTCCATTTCTTATCTAATTAATTTCAATTAAATTTTTAACAACATTTAGTCGTATTTTATGTTATATAAATTATTTATTTAACTGGACAAGTTGATAAAAAATCATTTCTGAAGACGAAATGACCAAAATGCCCTCCATTTGGCTTATCGGGCCAAAATTGTCTGTACCAATTGAAAAATTTTTCTAAGTATTTTCTTGGCATTCTAATGGAATAAGAACCTCAATAACCCTTCTCTGGAGTCCCAAAAATTATTTTATAATTTTTCCCCCGAGTCTAGGGCTCCTAGTTGCGAGAACCGCAACTTCTCACTAGGTTACCCATTGCTAGGGCACCGGCTCATTTAACTTGGTTGTATTTTATTTCTAAAATTTTTGCTAAATTTTTCTTATTAATATTTGAGTTAATTATGGTTCCTCACTTTAGTTTAAATATATACATATATATATTTTTTCGGATGTTCTAGCTGTCCGTACCGACACTGGTCACCAGAATAGTAGAATGTTCGGAGTTGCTACAGGGAGGGTGTTACAACTCTTCCCCTCTTATTTAAATTTCATCCTCGAAATTTACCTGATGCAAATAGTTGAGGGAACTGTTGCCTCATCGTCTCTTCACTTTCCCAAGTTGCTGTTAGTAGTATGCCCTAGAGCATATCATTTAGTATGTATCTTGTACATATTTTTATTAATAAAAGGCATTTTCACTTTTTCGTTTACATAATATATTTATGTGTAATAAAAAAGTTCCATTGATATTTTGTTAGAAATATTATTCTTAAGTTGTTAAGAATATGAGTGACAATATTTCTTGCACAAAGTATCATAAATAGGTTCACAATCGAGGATACTTCATAATAAGGACATGACTTATCCAGAAAGATTGTATTCATGTTTGTTCCCAAGTTATTTATATGAGATATAAATAAGATGGAATGGTGAGTCTCATGCCATATAACAAACATGATAGGCACTTATAAATGATAAGTAGGCCGAACCAGTGACACTTATGACAAGCACATGGAGTTTACTCTTGTCAATGTTTTGTCATAAATCATATCAGTGCATATAATCTTTAGACCTGAGATAGCACAGTTATCTTGTATATAGGTAGTTTGAGTTTGATACTGCTTTCATACTTGTACTGTGTATGGGTATATGGGCATGTGTTGGCTCCTACTAGTTATTTATGGAGGTAGGTGTTGATCAAGATGGAATCTGTTCCGCTAAGTAAATAGAGATAAAATCCTATGTTCATTTAATTGTTCTTGATGTTTCAAGTTCCTGGCCAGGAAAGATAGATTTATTCAGAAAAGAGTTTCTGATGAGAAAATCTTTTTAATCAAGAACTGGAATTAAAAGAGAACATAATATTCATAGCAAATGGAGTTTGACATAAACCATGACTCCAGCTTGAGTTGGGATTTTGTAATAGAGAGATTCTAGTGCATGGTAACATATGATTATAGGTTCATTTAAGGTAAACCTTATTACTAATTGGGTGGCTATGGCATGCTATGCTAGGTGTTAACCATGGTCTATGAGGTTCATAAAATGATTTAGAGAAATCATTTATGGTAAGAAAGAGTTCTGATGATATTAATAGTTGATATCATGTCTCATTGCCAATTAGTGATGAGCCTAGTAAGTCACACACATACACAAGTTATCACCTAATTAAATATGATTTAATTAATTAATTAAAGAGTTTAATTGATTAATTAAATAGGTTTGGTTTGCAATTAGATTACAAAGTCCCTAGCATGACTTAAAACCAAATCTAGATTATTGGATGTATAATATAAGTTAAATTTATATTTAAAGTATTTAAATATGAATTTAATTAATGAGAAATTAATTAATAGAGATTAATTAATTAATTTATATTTGATATAAATTAATTAGAAGAAGAAAATAATTATTTTGGGTTAAGAACTCAAAATAAAGACACAGGGGCATTTTGGTCATTTTACAGTGTGACACGTGGCACCATGAGATGGTGACACATGGGATTACACATAAGCTTGCCAAATGTTTTTTAATCATGTAAGATGATTAAAATCAAGATTAAATATAGGTTTGACACTTGGCACAATGTGATTGGGTCACTTAAACCTAGAGCTAATCAAAAGGTGACATGTGGCTAGGGTTTAATGTGTTAACCTAGCTATTTAAGTGTGGTTATGAAAAGAAAAAACAACCAGCAGCCACACTCCTTTGTCACGCCACTTTGAGGGTTTTCATCTCTTCTTCTTCATCTCTTATCAATTCAAAGAGATTAGCCATCAATCTCTTGAATTAAGAACACTAGAAATTGTTTCTAGTGTCCTGTTTACATCTCTAATCTCTTAAAAGGCAGAACTTGAATTTCTAATTAATAGAAAAAGCTTTAGAGGCTGTTCAAGGGCTGCCATAGGTGTTCTTGGTGTGGACAAGCTAGAGAGACAACATCTGGTGTTATGAAGACGAATCTCAAAGGCGCAGACACGCTCCAGTGCATCAAGAGGTTAGTGTAATCGTTCTTGATTTAATCTAGGTTTCTAAAATTAATCTGATTAATTTTAAAATCTTAAATGGAAAATACAGATCCAAAAACATATTAAAAGAGTTTTAATATGTTGTTTATCATTGAAATCAAATAGATAAAAATAAATCTTGCATGATGCATGTGACCCTAGGTGAAAATTTTTGAATTCAATGGTATAAACTTGTGTTTTTCACGCTTCCGTTCCTTCAATTAGTATCAGAGCCACTATATTTGCCATTTAGATTGTTGATTATATGATTTAATTGTGTGTTTGATCATGAGATGATTGATCCATTGCTGGTTGCAATGGAGGTGTGGCGGCATGATTGAAAATCACCATCAATGGTGCGCATGGTTTGGCTTCCATGGGTGGTTCAAGGTTTGGCTTTTAATTCTGCAATTGTTGTATGATCTAAGGCCTATTCTTTGACTAATTAAAGTGTTTAATTAGTAGTTTTAATCACACAATTAAATTATGATTCAAATCAGAATTTTAAAAATTGTTTGAATGTGATTCAAATCTGAATTTTAAAAGTTGTTTGAATGTGATTCAAATCTGAATTTTTAAAGTTGTTTGAATCATATTTAAATCTGATTTTTTAAAATTGATTGAATAAAATTCAGATCTGATTTTTTAAAAAATGTTTGAATGTGATTCAAATCTAATTTTTTAAAAAATGTTTGAATGTGATTCAAATCTGAATTTTTAAAGTTGTTTGAATGTGATTCAAATCTGAATTTTTAAATTTGTTTGAATGAGATTCAAATCTGAATTTTTAAATTTATTTGAATCATATTCAAATCTGAATTTTTAAGTTGAATATGAGATATTCAATTTAATTTAAGTATGTATGTTTTATTTAATTGTTAAATAGTGATATGCATGATGGATGATCATGGACTATAAAAGACCAATGTGATTGGATTTATTTCTTTTATGTTTCTTTGGGATTGTAAATTAATTAATTTATTTTAATTTATTTTGGGCATGTATTATTAAGTTTGTAATAATTTTTGGGTTGTAATTTCATTTATTTAAGTTCTTGTAAATTCGCCTTGGTATGCCAAGGATTACTATGTAATATTGGATTGCAAGAAGTTCAAGGAGGTCAAGAGCATTGGTGGGACCAGTGGGAGGAATTCAAGATCAAGTTTTGATTATGTACTCCTTCAGCAACTCTTGTAAAATGAATGAATGAAATGCACCTAGGAATGCCCTAATTCAATTCTTGGTGGCTCAGAATTGAATCCCTTAGAAAGTCCATGATCATACCATATTTACTGCTTATCCATGAATGCATGAGATGTATGGGAATGTATGCAATTATATGATAAATGCATGCTAAATGGATAATGTGCAAAGTGAGACCTTAATAGTAATTAGAATGACCATGAAATCTTCCAAACAAATGATTAAGTTGGAAATGCTATAATTAAAGTAATTATAACATAGGCCCTCCATTGGGGCAATTATTTTAAGAAATTTTAAATAGTTGCATGAGATGCAATTAATTTAAGAGATTTTCTTAAGAATAATTGTTAAGTATGAGATGTTGTAAATATGTAAATGGTTTAGTGGCCAATATTGGATGTACCTGAGGACATTAAAATTATTTGCATAATTACTGGCTCAATGGGATCAACTTAACTAATGCAAGATAAGTCAATAATGGATGTACCTGAGATTTTGAGCATTAGGGGATAGGTAAAGGATTGAACCTCACATGAGATGTGATGGGCAAGGAGTTGCTCACTTATAGTTTATTGTAATTCCAATAATGGATGTACCTGAGGATGATCAATAGAATTATAAGAATTCAATCACCCACTAGAAATCCATCCAACTAGGATTTCCGTTTCCTACTTTGGAAGTGTAGGATTCGCTAAGTTAGTGGGAGGACCAATTTGATTAAAAGACCATAATCATTTTGGTTAATTACATGATATATTTACTAATTAATCTGGTTATTTTCTGCTTAATTTTTCGATAAAAATGAGCACAAAACAACCACCACCATCCAATATCCTTGCAAGCATACTTGATCACAATAGGTTGACAGGACCTAATCTGTCTGATTGGCTAAGAAATTTGAAACTTGTCCTGAACCTTGAACATATAGGATATGTTCTAGATTCAAATGTTCCTAGTCCCTTACCTCCAGAGGCCACACAAGAGGAACATGATACTTTGGACAAGTGGAAGGAGCATGATATGAGAGCTAAGTGTTACATGCTTGCTACCATGAGTAATGAGTTACAGAAGCAACATGAGAACATGCAGAGTGCGAGTGAGATCCTCCTTCACCTACAAGAGTTGTATGGTGAGCACAGCAGGAATGCTAGGTATGAGATATCTAGACAGCTACTCCGTATGAGGATGTCTGAGGGACAGAATGTTGGGGATCATGTCCACAAGATGATTTGGCTGATTGAGCAGTTGGAACATTTTGACTTCAACATGGATTTCCAACTACAGACGGATTTGATCCTTCAGTCCCTTCCTGAGTCTTTTGGGAATTTTGTGACAAATTTCCATATGACTAAACAGGAATGCACCTTAGCTGGTTTACTCAACATGCTGGTTATTGCCCAAAAGAATATGCCAGGCAATAAAAGAAAAGAGGTAGCTTTGGTTGCATCTTCTTCTGCTGGAAAGTCCAACAAGAAGAAGGGCAATAAGAAAAAGAAACCTCAGATTCCTGGTCCTTCTAAGAAAATAGCTAAACAGAAAAGAAAGACTAAAACTGATGAAGGCAAAGGAAAGTGTTTCCACTGCTAACAGGAAAGTGTTTCCATTGCCAATAAGAAAGTGTTTCCATTACCAGTAAGAAAGTGTTTCCACTGGCCAGAGTATAGCAATCTAAAAGAATACAATGCCATGGTGAAAACCAACTCAAGTTCAAAATATATTTGGCACTTAAGGTTATGTCATGTTGCAGAAGATAGGATTGCAAAACTGGAGAAAATGGGGATTCTATCCTCATTGGGCTCTGAGCCTACTCCAACTTGTGAATCTTGCCTTGTGGCAAAATGACTAGATCACCCTTTGTTGGACAAGGGCTAAGAGCTGAAAATATTTTGGAGCTAATACATAGTGATGTATGTGGTCCATTTAAAGAAATGGCTAGAGGGGGTTTTCATTATTTTATTACCTTTACTGATGATAAATCAAGATTTGGGTATTTGTATTTGATGAAATATAAACATGAATCCTTTGAAAAGTTCAAAGAATTTAAATCTGAAGTAGAAAATCAAACAGGAAAGAGTATTAAAGCTCTTCGATCAGATCATGGAGGTGAATATTTGAGTACTGAATTTGATAAATACTTGAGAGAGCATGGCATTGTTTCTCAGCAGACTCCTCCAGGAACGCCACAACTAAATGGTGTATCTGAAAGGAGAAATCGTACCCTATTGGATATGGTACGTAGTATGATGAGCTATACTGATATGCCAATCTTCTTTTGGGGATTTGCATTAGAATCAGCTTTGTATATTCTGAATAGGATTCCATCAAAATCAGTTTCTTCCACACCTTATGAGATATGGCATGGAAGAAAACCAAGTCTTAAGCATGTTAAGATTTGGGGTTGTCCATCTTATATCAAAAAGCTGAACACTGATAAATTGGAGACCAGATCAGAAAAAGGTCGATTTGTTGGATATCCAAAAGATAGTTTTGGATATTATTTTTATTTGCCTACTTCACAAAAGTTTGTGATAAGTAGAGATGCCACATTTCTTGAACAACAGTTTGTTCAAGAAGGAGGCAAAGGAAGGCAAATAGAGTTAGAATTGGAGAATTCTGACCAACCAACAGATCATATGGATATAGATCCATCTAGTCAACCAATACCCGTTGATGAAACATCTACAATTCCTCGTAGAACAACGGGGTATCTCACCCACCAGTGAGATATGGTTTTCTTCATGAAGAAGAACAAGAGTTGTCTACTCATGAAGAAGTAGATCATGGAGATGATCCACTTACCTATGAAGAAGCTATATCAGATATAGACTCTTCAAAATGGATTGATGCTATGAAATCCGAGATTGATTCCATGTATAAGAATCAAGTTTGGGATCTTGTTGACCCACCTGAAGGTATTATACCTATAGGGAACAAATGGGTTTTCAAGAAGAAAATTGGTTCTGATGGAAAGGTAGAGACCTATAAGGCAAGGCTAGCAGCGAAAGGGTTTTGCCAAAGGCAAGGAATCGACTATGAGGAGACTTTCTCGCCTGTTGCCATGCTTAAATCAATTAGGATTTTATTAGCAATAGCTGCATACTATGATTATGAGATTTGGTAGATGGATGTCAAAACAGCTTTTCTCAATGGATACATTGAAGAAAACATTTTCATGGAACAACCTAAGGGATTTGAATCCCAAGATAGTTCCAAGGTATGCAAGCTAAAGCGATCCATTTATGGATTGAAACAAGCTTCGAGGAGTTGGAACATCCGTTTTAATGAAGCCATTAAATCCTTTGGTTTTATCAAAAATGAGGATGAGCCATGTGTATATAAGAAGGTTAGTGACAGTGCTATCACTTTCCTTGTCTTATATGTGGATGACATATTGTTGATGGGTAATGACACAGGTATGTATAAAGATATGGTTGTCAAATACATTCTCCATGAAAGACTTAGGGGAGGGAACCTATATTCTTGGGATTCGCATCTATAGAGATAGAGCAAAAAGAATAATTGGTTTATCCCAAAGTCTATACTTGGAAAAGGTGTTAAAGAGGTTTAACATGCTTGATTCCAAGAGAGGATTGTTACTAGTGAGACATGGTATCCATCTTTCTAAAGAGATGTCTCCAAAGACACCTGAAGAAAGAGATAAGATGGCCAGGATTCCATATGCTTCGGCTATTGGAAGTTTAATGTATGCAATGTTGTGTACTAGGCCTGATATCGCATATCTTTGTTAGTTTGACTAGCGGTATCAATCCAATCCAGTTTGGAACATCGATAAGCTGTCAAGAATATTCTTAAGTACTTGAGAAGAACTAAGGATTTATTCTTGATTTATGGAGGTGGAGACTTGCAATTGGATGGTTATACTGATTCTGATTTCCAATCAGATATCGATGATAGAAAGTCTACCTCTGGATATGTGTTCATTTGTAATGGAGGTGCAGTCAGTTGGAAGAGTTCCAAATAGAGCACAACTGCAGATTCCACTACAGAGGCTGAGTATATTGCTGCATCAAATGCTGCAAAGGAAGCTGTTTGGATAAAGAAGTTCGTGACAGAACTTACAGTAGTTCCTTCCATTGAGTCAACAGTTCCACTACACTGTGACAATAATGGAGCAGTCATATAGGCTAAGGAACTAAGGTCTCACCAGAAATCCAAACACATAGAAAGGCGCTACCACATTATCAGAGAAATAGTTGGGCGAGGCGATGTAGCCATGCAGAAAATAGCATCAGCTGAAAATCCAGCTGATCCATTCACTAAGCCTATATCACAGACTCAGTTAGACCGACATCTTAAGAAGATAGGTATAAGATATTGTAATGAATGGCTCTAGTGCTAGTGGGAGATTGTTAGTAGTATGCCCTAGAGCATATCATTTAGTATGTATCTTGTACATATTTTTATTAATAAAAGGCATTTTCACTTTTCCGTTTACATAATATATTTATGTGTAATAGAAAAGGTCCATTGATATTTTATTAGAAATATTATTCTTAAGTTGTTAAGAATATGAGTGACAATATTTCTTGCACAAAGTATCATAAATAGGTTCACAATCGAGGATACTTCATAATAAGGACATGACTTATCCAGAAAGATTATATTCATGTTTGTTCCCAAGTTATTTATATGAGATATAAATAAGATGGAATGGTGAGTCTTATGCCATATAACAAACATGATAGGCACTTATAAATGATAAGTAGGCCGAACCAGTGACACTTATGACAAGCACATGGAGTTTACTCTTGTCAATGTTTTGTTATAAATCATATCAGTGCATATAATCTTTAGACCTGAGATAGCAGCTTATCTTGTATATAGGTAGTTTGAGTTTGATACTGCTTTCATACTTGTACTGTGTATGGGTATATGGGCATGTGTTGGCTCCTACTAGTTATATATGGAGGTAGGTGTTGATCAAGATGGAATCTGTTCCGCTAAGTAAATAGAGATAAAATCCTATGTTCATTTAATTGTTTTTGATGTTTCAAGTTCTGGCCAGACAGATAGATTTATTGTAAAAGAGTTTACGATGAGAAAATCTTTTAATCAAGAACTGGAATTAAAAGAGAACATAATATTCATAACAAATGGAGTTTGACATAAACCATGACTCGGCTTGAGTTGGGATTTTGTAACAGAGAGATTCTAGTGCATGGTAACATATGATTATAGGTTCATTTAAGGTAAACCTTATTACTAATTGGGTGGCTATGGCATGCTATGCTAGGTGTTAACCATGGTCTATGAGGTTCATAAAATGATTTAGAGAAAACATTTATGGTAAGAAAGAGTTACGATGATAATAGTTGATATCATGTCTCATTGCCAATTAGTGATGAGCCTAGTAAGTCACACACATACACAAGTTATCACCTAATTAAATATGATTTAATTAATTAATTAAAGAGTTTAATTGATTAATTAAATAGGTTTGGTTTGCAATTAGATTGCAAAGTCCCTAGCATGACTTGAAACCAAATCTAGATTATTGGATGTATAATATAAGTTAAATTTATATTTAAAGTGTTTAAATATGAATTTAATTAATGAGAAATTAATTAATAGAGATTAATTAATTAATTTATATTTGATATAAATTAATTAGAAGAAGAAAATAATTATTTTGGGTTAAGAACTCAAAATAAAGACACAGGGGCATTTTGGTCATTTTACAGTGTGACACGTGGCACCATGAGATGGTGACACATGGGATTACACATAAGCTTGCCAAATGTTTTTTAATCATGTAAGATGATTAAAATCAAGATTAAATATAGGTTTGACACTTGGCACAATGTGATTGGGTCACTTAAACCTAGAGCTAATCAAAAGGTGACATGTGGCTAGGGTTTAATGTGTTAACCTAGCTATTTAAGTGTGGTTATGAAAAGAAAAAACAACCAGCAGCCACACTCCTTTGTCACGCCACTTTGAGGGTTTTCATCTCTTCTTCTTCATCTCTTATCAATTCAAAGAGATTAGCCATCAATCTCTTGAATTAAGAACACTAGAAATTGTTTCTAGTGTGCTGTTTACATCTCTAATCTCTTAAAAGGCAGAACTTGAATTTCTAATTAATAGAAAAAGCTTTAGAGGCTGTTCAAGGGCTGCCATAGGTGTTCTTGGTGTGGACAAGCTAGAGGGACAACATCTGGTGTTATGAAGACGAATCTCAAAGGCGCAGACACGCTCCAGTGCATCAAGAGGTTAGTGTAATCGTTCTTGATTTAATCTAGGGTTCTAAAATTAATCTGATTAATTTTAAAATCTTAAATGGCAAATACATATCCAAAAACATATTAAAAGAGTTTTAATATGTTGTTTATCATTGAAATCAAATAGATAAAAATAAATCTTACATGATGCATGTGACCCTAGGTGAAAATTTTTGAATTCAATGGTATAAACTTGTGTTTTTCACGCTTCCGTTCCTTTAGTTGCCTCCTCGTTGTTGTAGTGCCTTTAAAGCACTTTCACCAGTGGAATCTGCTTATTCCTCAACTCTTTTACTTCCTGAGCCAGGATCCGTATGGGTTTCTCTTCATATGTCAAATCCGATTGTACTTCAATTTCTTCCATGGAGATGACATGTGAAGGATCTGAGCGGTATCTTCTTAGCATAGACACGTGTAACACATTGTGGATCTTGTCCAGCTCTGGTGGTAAAGCTAGCCTGTAGGCTACTGGTCTCACACGTTCAATGACTTCATATGGGCCAATAAACCTAGGGCTCAATTTACCTTTTCTTCCAAACCTTAATACCTTCTTCCACAGTGACACCTTGAGGAATACTTTATCGCCAACCGCATATTCTATTTCTTTTCTCTTTAGGTCGGTATAAGACTTCTGTCTATCGGAGGCAATCTTCAGGTTTGCTTTGATTATTTTCACTTTTTCCTCAGTCTGTTTCACCAGGTCTGGCGCTACCAGTTTGTCTTTGCCCAATTCAGTCCAGCACACTGGAGTTCTACATTTCCTCCCATACAGTGCTTCATACAGAGCCATTTGAATGCTAGCTTGGTAGCTATTATTGTATGCGAATTTTGCCAGTGGGAGATATCTATCCCAACTCCCCTCAAACTCAATGACACAACTCCTTAGCATATATTTCATGTTATTATTATCATTTCAGTTTAATATTTGCATTAGTTCAATTGGTTTCAAATGTTTACCTGTATTACTCTTTCTGATTGCTCATCTGTCTGAGGATGGAAAGCCGTGCTAAAGCAGAGTTGTGTGCCCAAGGCTTCTTGTAACTTTTTCCAAAATCTCGATGTAAACCTTGGGTCTCAGTCATATATGATGGAAAGTGGGATTCCATGCAGCCTAACTATGTCACTGATATACAATTCTGCTAGCTTCTCCAGTGAGTAGTCAGTCCTAACTGGCAGAAAATGTGTTGACTTCGTCAATCTGTCCACTATCACCCACACTACATCATGCTTCCTTTGGGTGAGAGGTAGACCATTAACAAAATCCATAGTGACCCGGTTCCATTTCCATTCAGGTATGTTTATAGGCTGTAACAAACCCGATGGAACTTAATGTTCTGCCTTAACTTGTTGACATGTCAAGCATTTAGTCACATAGTCAGCTATATCCCTCTTCATACCAGGCCACCAATAATGAGGCTTCAAATTATTATACATTTTTGTGCTCCCCGGGTGCATAGCATAAACACTCGTGTGTGCTTCTTTCAGAATACTAGTCTTCTGTTCCTCATCATCTGGTACACACACTCTTCCTCTGTAGCATAAACACCCATCTGCTTTCACCTCATATTCAGTTTCCTTCCCCTCAGGAATTTTAGACATAATTGTCGTTAGTTTTTCATCTGCCTTCTACCCATCTTGTATTTGTTATAGTAGGGTTGGCCTCACTTGCAACTCAGCCAAAATAGCTCCATCTTGAGCTAAGGACAGACAGGCATTGAGTGATCTTAAAGTTGTGATGGACTTCCTGCTCAAAGCATCAGCAACTATATTTGCCTTCCCAGGATGATAATCTATCAAACAATCATAGTCCTTTAGGAACTCAATCCATCGCCTCTGTTTAAGATTGAGCTCCTTCTGGGTTGGCAAATATTTTAAACTTTTTTGGTCTGTATAGATGTAGCATTTTCACCATATAAATAATGCCTCCATATCTTCAGTGCGAAGATAATCGCTGCTAACTCCAGGTCATGAGTAGGGTAGTTCTGTTCATGTGGCCTTAACTGCCTGGAAGCATAGGCGACCACTTTCCCCTCTTGCATCAATACACACCCTAGCCCATTATGTGAGGTATCACTGTAGACCACAAAGTCCTTTCCCGACACTGGCTGTGTTAACACTGGTGCCTCTGTCAACATAGCCTTTAACCTCTCAAAACTAGCCTAACATTTGTCATTCCAGTTAAATCTGACATTTTTGTGTAACAACTTGGTCATTGGAGCAGCTATTAAGGAAAATCCCTTCACAAATCTTCTGTAATACCCAGCTAGCCCCAAGAAACTTCTGACCTCAGTTGTATTTCTGGGAGGCTTCCATTTCATTACTGCTTCTATCTTTTTGGGATCCACTCTAATCCCCTCTGCTGATACTATGTGTCCAAGGAAAGAGATTTCACTCATCCAGAAGTCACACTTGGACAACTTAGCATACAGCTTCTTTTCTCGCAGGGTTTGCAGAACAATCCTCAAATGTTCATCATGTTCTTCCCTGGTCTTGGAATACACCAGAATATCATCAATAAATACCACTACAAACCGATCTAAGTATGGATGGAAGATACGGTTCATAAGGTCCATAAATGCTGCTGGTGCATTTGTTAACCCAAACGGCATCACTAGAAATTCATAGTGCCCATACACAGTTACGAATGCGATTTTGACACATCTGCATCCTTTACCCTCAACTGATGATACCCTGATCTGAGGTCAATTTTTGAAAATACACCGGCTCCCTTCAACTGATCAAACAGATCGTCAATTCTGGGCAATGGATATTTATTCTTCACAGTTACCTTATTCAACTGCCGGTAATCAATACACAATCTCAAAGTTCCATCCTTTTTCTTCACAAACAGCTTCACAGTTACTTTATTCAACTGCCGGTAATCAATACACAATCTAAAAGTTCCATCCTTTTTCTTCACAAACAGCACCGGAGCTCCCCATGGTGACACACTGGGGCGTATGAACCCCTTATCAAGCAACTCTTGCAACTGAGTTTTCAACTCCCTCAATTCAGTGGGTGCCATCCTATAAATGCAATGGAAATGGGTGCTGTACCTGGCATTACCTCAATAGCAAACTCGACTTCCCTTTCTGGTGGTAAACCAGGCAACTTTTCAGGAAATACATCTGGGAAGTCTTTTACTGTGGGTATATCATTCAGGTTTGGCTTAGCTTGCCTAGTATCAACCACGTGTGCTAGGTAAGCTTCACAGCTTTTTCTCATCATTCTTCTTGCAACTGTAGCTGAGATAACACTGGACAGGAAATCTGTCCTTTCACCCACAATAGTGATCTCATTACCCTCAGAAGTTTTCAGAGAAATTCTCTTCAATTTATAATCAACTATTGCCTGATGACGTGACAACCAGTCCATTCCCAAAGGGCAATTCAATTAGGTCTGTCGAGAATTCATACCCCTGAATCCTCAACGGGTAACTTTTATACACCTTATTCACTATCACACTGTGGCCTAGTGGATTTGTGACCAGAATGTCTTGATCACTCTCCTCTACTGGAACTCCCCTCTTTATGGGTAGTTTGATGCAAATGTAGGAATGACTGGATCCTGGATCCACCAATGCATGTACAGAAGTGTTGTAGAGGGAAAACGTACCCCTGATGACATCCGGGGCATCTTGCTCCTCTTGAGCTCTGATGGCATAAGCCCTGGCTACTATTCTAGTGTTTGGCCTCTCAGTTGACTCGGATGTAGGCCTCAGTGATGGACCAACTGCCTCAGGTTTACCAGGCTTCCTACCTCTTTGTGGTGCAGGAGTAAGTCTGTCAGTTTGTGTTGGAGCAACAGTAGTAGTCCTTTTAGGACAATTCTTGATCTGGTGTTCTGTCGATCCACACCGTAAGCATGCACCGGTCACTCGCCAACACTCCCCTTTATGCCACTTCTGACAGTACTGACAGGCAGAAGATGCAGGGGCTGGTCCCCTAAACACCGTCCTTGGAGAGCTGCCCATTGTGTTAGTAGTATGCCCTAGAGCATATCATTTAGTATGTATCTTGTACATATTTTTAATAATAAAAGGCATTTCCACTTTTCCGTTTACATAATATATTTATGTGTAATAGAAAAGGTCCATTGATATTTTGTTAGAAATATTATTCTTAAGTTGTTAAGAATATGAGTGACAATATTTCTAGCACAAAGTATCATAAATAGGTTCACAATCGAGGATACTTCATAATAAGGACATGACTTATCCAGAAAAGATTGTATTCATGTTTGTTCCCAAGTTATTTATATGAGATATAAATAAGATGGAATGGTGAGTCTCATGCCATATAACAAACATGATAGGCACTTATAAATGATAAGTAGGCCGAACCAGTGACACTTATGACAAGCACATGGAGTTTACTCTTGTCAATGTTTTGTCATAAATCATATCAGTGCATATAATCTTTAGACCTGAGATAGCACAGTTATCTTGTATATAGGTAGTTTGAGTTTGATACTGCTTTCATACTTGTACTATGTATGGGTAAATGGGGATGTGTTGGCTCCTGCTAGTTATATATGGAGGTAGGTGTTGATCAAGAAGGAATCTGTTCCTCTAAGTAAATAGAGATAAAATCCTATGTTCATTTAATTGTTCTTGATGTTTCAAGTTCCTGGCAATGACAGATAGATTTATTCATATAAGAGTTTATGATGAGAAAAATCTTTTAATCAAGAACTGGAATTAAAAGAGAACATAATATTCATAGCAAATGGAGTTTGACATAAACCATGACTCCAGCTTGAGTTGGGATTTTGTAACAGAGAGATTCTAGTGCATGGTAACATATGATTATAGGTTCATTTAAGGTAAACCTTATTACTAATTGGGTGGCCATGGCATGCTATGCTAGGTGTTAACCATGGTCTATGAGGTTCATAAAATGATTTAGAGAAATCATTTATGGTAAGAAAGAGTTCTGATGATATTAAGAGTTGATATCATGTCTCATTGCCAATTAGTGATGAGCCTAGTAAGTCACACACATACACAAGTTATCACCTATTTAAATATGATTTAATTAATTAATTAAAGAGTTTAATTGATTAATTAAATAGATTTGGTTTGCAATAAAATTGCAAAGTCCCTAGCATGACTTGAAACCAAATCTAGATTATTGGATGTGTAGTATAAATTAAATTTATATTTAAAGTGTTTAAATATGAATTTAATTGATGAGAAATTAATTAATAGAGATTAATTAATTAATTTATATTTGATATAAATTAATTAGAAGAAGAAAATAATTATTTTGGGTTAAGAACTCAATATTAAGACACAGGGGCATTTTGGTCATTTTGCAGTGTGACACGTGGCACCAAGAGATGGTGACACATGGCATAACACATAAGCTTGCCAAATATTTTTAATCATGTAAGATGATTAAAATCAAGATTAAATATAGGTTTGACACTTGGCACAATGTGATTGGGTCACTTAAACCTAGAGCTAATCAAAAGGTGACATGTGGCTAGGGTTTAATGTGTTAACCTAGCTATTTAAGTGGGGTTATGAAAAGAAAACACAACCAGCAGCCTCTCCTCTCATATGTCACGCCACTTTGAGCCTCTCCAGCTATTTCTCTTCATCTCTCATCAATTCAAAGAGATTAGCCATCAATCTCTTGAATTAAGAACACTAGAAATTGTTTCTAGTGTCCTGTTTGCATCTCTAATCTCTTAAAAGGCAGAACTTGAATTTCTAATTAATAGAAAAGGCTTTAGAAGCTGTTCAAGGGCTGCCATAGGTGTTCTTGGTGTGGACAAGCTAGAGGGACAACATCCGGTGTCTCAAGACGAATCTCAAAGGCGCATATTGCGGCACATCAAGAGGTTAGTGTAATCGTTCTTGATTTAATCTAGGGTTCTAAAATTAATCTGATTAATTTTAAAATCTTAAATGGCAAATACAGATCCAAAAACATATTAAAAGAGTTTTAATATGTTGTTTATCATTGAAATCAAATAGATAAAAATAAATCTTGCATGGTGCTTGTGACCCTAGGTGAAAATTTTTGAATTCAATGGTATAATCTTGTGTTTTTCATGCTTCCGTTCCTTCAATTGGTATCAGAGCCACTATATTTGCCATTTAGATTGTTGATTATATAATTTAATTGTGTGTTTGATCATGAGATCAAGAGATTCATTGCTGGTTGGATCATGAGATGTGGCGTCACACATGGAGAAGCCACCATTGGTGGCGGCAACAATGGTTCCATGGGTGATTCAAGGTTTGGCTTTTAATTCTGCAATTGTTGTATGATCTAAGGCCTATTCTTTGACTAATTAAAGTGTTTAATTAGTTGTTTTAATCACACAATTAAATTATGATTTAAATCAGAATTTTAAAAAATGTTTGAATGTGATTCAAATCTGAATTTTAAAAGTTGTTTGAATGAGAATCAAATCTGAATTTTTAAAGTTGTTTGAATCATATTTAAATCTGATTTTTTAAAATTGATTCAATAAAATTCAGCTCTGATTTTTAAAAATATTTGAATGTGATTCAAATCTGATTTTTAAAAAATGTTTGAATGTGATTCAAATCTGAATTTTTGAAGTTGTTTGAATGTGATTCAAATCTGAATTTTTAAATTTGTTTGAATGAGATTCAAATCTGAATTTTTAAATTTATTTGAATCATATTCAAATCTGGAATTTTAAGTTGAATATGAGATATTCAATTTAATTTAAGAATGTATGTTTTATTTAATTGTTAAATAGTGATATGCATGATGGATGATCATGGACTATAAAAGACCAATGTGATTGGATTTATTTCTTTTATGTTTCTTTGGGATTGTAAATTAATTAATTTATTTTAATTTATTTTGGGCATGTATTATTAAGTTTGTAATATTTTTGGGTTGTAATTTCATTTATTTAAGTTCTTGTAAATTCGCCTTGGTATGCCAAGGATTACTATGTAATATTGGATTGCAAGAAGTTCAAGGAGGTCAAGAGCATTGGTGGGACCAGTGTGAGTAATTCAATATCAAGTGTTGATTATGTACTCCTTCAGCAACTCTTGTAAAATGAATGAATGAAATGCACCTAGGAATGCCCTGATTCAATTCTTGGTGGCTCATAATTGAATCCCTTAGAAAGTCCATGATCATACCATATTTACTGCTTATCCATGAATGCATGAGATGTATGGGAATGTATGCAATTATATGATATATGCATGCTAAATGGATAATGTGCAAAGTGAGACCTTAATAGTAATTAGGATGGCTATAAAATCTTCCAAACAAATGATTAAGTTGGAAATGCTATAATTAAAGTAATTATAACATAAGCCCTCCATTGGGCAATTATTTTAAGAAATTTTAAATAGTTGCATGAGATGCAATTAATTTAAGAGATTTTCTTAAGAATAATTGTTAAGCATGAGATGTTGTAAATATGTAAATGGTTTGGTGGCCAATATTGGATGTACCTGAGGACATTAAAATTATTTGCATAATTACTGGCTCAATGGGATCAACTTAACTAATGCAAGATAAGTCAATATTGGATGTACTGAGATTTTGAGCATTAGGGGCTAGTAAAGATTGAACCTCACATGAGATGTGATGGGCAAGGAGTTGCTCACTTATAGTTTATTGTAATTCCAATAATGGATGTACCTGAGGATGATCAATAGAATTATAAGAATTCAATCACCCACTAGAAATCCATCCAACCAGGATTTTCGTTTTCTACTTTGGAAGTGTAGGATTCGCTAAGTTAGTGGGAGGACCAATTTGATTAAAAGACCATAATCATTTTGGTTAAATACATGATATATTTACTAATTAATCTGGTTATTTTCTGCGATTAATTTTTACGATAAAAATGAGCACAAAACAACCACCACCATCCAATATCCTTGCAAGCATACTTGATCACAACAGTTGACAGACCTAATGCATGCGATTGGCTAAGAAATTTGAAACTTGTCTGAACCTTGAACATATAGGATATGTTCTATATTCAAATGTTCTGGTCCCTTACCTCCGGAGGCCACACAAGAGGAACATGATACTTTGGACAAGTGGAAGGAGCATGATATGAGAGCTAAGTGTTACATGCTTGCTTCCATGAGTAATGAGTTCTGAAGCAACATGAGAACATGCAGAGTGCTAGTGAGATCCTCCTTCACCTACAAGAGTTGTATGGTGAGCACAGCAGAATGCTAGGTATGAGATATCTAAACAGTTATTCCGTATGAGGATGTCCGAGGGATGAGAATGTTGGGGATCATGTCCACAAGATGATTGGTGATTGAGCGGTTGGAACATCTTGACTTCAACATGGATTTCCAACTACAAACGGATTTGATCCTTGATCCCTTCCTGAGTCTTTTGGGAATTTTGTGACAAATTTCCATATGACTAAACAGAATGCACCTTAGCTGAATTACTCAACATGCTGGTTATTGCCCAAAAGAATATGCCGTGCAATAAAGGAAAAGAGGTAGCTTTGGTTGCATCTTCTTACTGGAAAGTCCAACAAGAAGAAAGGCAATAAGAAAAAGAAACCTCGATTCTGGTCCTTCCAAGAAAATAGCTAAGCAGAAAAGGAAGACTAAAGGCGATGAAGGCAAAGGAAAGTGTTTCCACTGCCAAAGGATGGGCCTTTGGAAAAGGCGCCTGAGTATCTTGCTTCTCTGTAGGACAAGAAGGATACACCTTCGGACGGTATGTCCATCTCGTGTTATGTAGATTCTGATGTTACTTATAGTTCATCTACAGGTGGGGTTTTAGATACTGGTGCCAGTTCTCATATTTCTAATGATATGCGAGGAACTAGCAAACAATGGCGACTTGCATTCTCAAGATATTAGAGTCCTGGATTGGCAATGGCTCAAGCTGTGAAGCTTTAGCCATAGGATCTAAATCTTTTACATGTTTGGACATGTTTTGTGTTTGGATAATATTTTATATGTACTGATGCTTTTAAGAACATCATTTCTATATCTAGTTTGACTAGAAATGGCTATGAATTTGATTCACAGATGATGTTTGCAATATTTATTTTGGAAATAAATATGTTGGTTCGAGTTATATGAATGATGGTCTTTATTATTTGGATAATAATGACAAACACAAAATGAATGCAAGTGATCTAAAAGAATACAATGCCATGGTGAAAACCAACTCAAGTTCAAAATATATTTGGCACTTAAGGTTATGTCATCTTGCGAGAAGATAGGATTGCAAAATTGGAGAAAATGGGGATTCTATCCTCATTGGGCTCTGAGCCTACTCCAACTTGTGAATCTTGCCTTTAAGGCAAAATGACTAGATCACCCTTTGTTGGACAAGGGCTAAGAGTGAAAATATTTTGGAACTAATACATAGTGATGTATGTGGTCCGTTTAAAGAAATGGCTAGAGGGGCTTTCATTATTTTATTACCTTTCGATGATAAATCAAGGTTTGGGTATTTGTATTTGATGAAATACAAACATGAATCCTTTGAAAAGTTCAAAGAATTTAAATCAAGTAGAAAATCAAGCAGAAAAAATATTAAAGCTCTTCGATCGGATCGTGGAGGTGAATATTTGAGTCTTGAATTTGATGAATACTTGAGAGAGCATGGCATTGTTTCTCGGTGACTCCTCCGAGGCATACGGTGAATGGTGTATCTGAAAGGAGAAATCGTACCCTATTGGATATGGTACGTAGTATGATGAGCTATCTTGATATGCCAATCTCCTTTTGGGGATTTGCATTAGAATCGACTTTATATATTCGAATAGGATTCCATCAAAATCAGTTTCTTCCACACCTTATGAGATATGGCATGGAAGAAAACCAAGTCTTAAGCATGTTAAGATTTGGGGTTGTCGACTTATATCAAAAAGTGAACAACGATAAATTGGAGACCGGATCGTAAAAGGTCGATTTGTTGGATATCCAAAAGATAGTTTTGGATATTATTTTTATTTGCCTACTTCACAAAAGGTTGTGATAAGTAGAGATGCCACATTTCTTGAACAACGGTTTGTTCAAGAAGGAGGCAAAGGAAGGCAAATAGAGTTAGAATTGGAGAATTCGACCAACCAATGCATCGGATGGATATAGATCCATCTAGTCAACCTATACCCATTGATGAAACATCTACAATTTGTTCCTCGTAGAACAACCGGTATCTCACCCACGGTGAGATATGGTTTTCTTCATGAAGAAGAACAAGAGTTGTCTACTCATGAAGAAGTAGATCATGGAGATGATCCACTTACCTATGAAGAAGCTATATCGGATATAGACTCTTCAAAATGGATTGATGCTATGAAATCGAGATTGATTCCATGTATAAGAATCAAGTTTGGGATCTTGTTGACCCACTGAAGGTATTGTACCTATAGGGAACAAATGGGTTTTCAAGAAGAAAATTGGTTACGATGGAAAGGTAGAGACCTATAAGGCAAGGCTAGTAGCGAAGGGTTTCGCCAAAGGCAAGGAATAGACTATGAGGAGACTTTCTACTTTGTTGCCATGCTTAAATCAATTAGGATTTTATTAGCAATAGTGCATACTATGATTATGAGATTTGGCGGATGGATGTCAAAGCGGCTTTTCTCAATGGATACATTGAAGAAAACATTTTCATGGAACAACCTAAGGGATTTGAATCCCAAGATGGTTCCAAGGTATGCAAGTGACGATCCATTTATGGGTTGAAACAAGCTTGAGGAGTTGGAACATCCGTTTTGATGAAGCCATTAAATCTTTTGGTTTTATCAAAAATGAGGATGAGCCATGTGTATATAAGAAGGTTAGTGACAGTGCTATCACTTTCCTTGTCTTATATGTGGATGACATCTTGTTGATGGGTAATGATACGGGTATGTTGGCGACTATAAAGGTATGGTTGTCAAATACATTCTCCATGAAAGACTTAGGGAGGCAACCTATATTCTTGGGATTCGCATCTATAGAGATAGAGCGAAAGAATAATTGGTTTATCCCAAAGTCTATACTTGGAAAAGGTGTTAAAGAGGTTTAACATGCTTGATTCCAAGAGAGGATTGTTACAGTGAGACATGGTATCCACCTTTCTAA
Organism: Hevea brasiliensis; assembly: GCF_030052815.1. Classification (NCBI taxonomy): domain Eukaryota; kingdom Viridiplantae; phylum Streptophyta; class Magnoliopsida; order Malpighiales; family Euphorbiaceae; genus Hevea; species Hevea brasiliensis. The sequence goes on along the minus strand of NC_079508.1, from coordinate 29,321,400 downwards.
AGAGATGTCTCCAAAGACACACGAAGAAAGAGATAAGATGGCGAGATTCTATATGCTTGGCTATTGGAAGTTTAATGTATGCAATGTTGTGTACTAGGCCGGATATCGCATATCTTTATTAGTTTGACTAGCGGTATCAATCCAATCGAGTTTGGAACCTTTGGATAGTATCAAGAATATTCTTAAGTACTTAAGAAGAACTAAGGATTTATTCTTTATTTATGGAGGTGGAGACTTGCAATTGGATGGTTATACTGATTCTGATTTCCAATCAGATATCGATGATAGAAAGTCTTACCTCTGGATATGTGTTCATTTGTAATGGAGGTGCAGTCAGTTAGAAGAGTTCCAAGCGAGCACATTGCAGATTCCACTACGTAAGTGAGTATATTCTTTGCATCGAATCTTTGCAAAGGAAGGTGTTTGGATAAAGAAGTTCGTGATGAACTTACGATAGTTCCTTCCATTGAGTCGCGGTTCCACTACTGTGACAATAATGGAGCGATCATCTGAGCTAAGGAACTAAGGTCTCACCCAAAATCCAAACACATAGAAAGGCACTACCACATTATCAGAGATATAGTTGGGCAAGGCGATATAGCCATGCAGAAAAATAACATCAGCTGAAAATCCAGCTGATCCATTCACTAAGCCTATGTCACAGACTCAGTTAGACCGACATCTTGAGAAGATAGGTCTACGATATTGTAATGAATGGCTCTAGTGCTAGTGGGAGATTGTTAGTAGTATGCCCTAGAGCATATCATTTAGTATGTATCTTGTACATATTTTTAATAATAAAAGGCATTTCCACTTTTCCGTTTACATAATATATTTATGTGTAATAGAAAAGGTCCATTGATATTTTGTTAGAAATATTATTCTTAAGTTGTTAAGAATATGAGTGACAATATTTCTAGCACAAAGTATCATAAATAGGTTCACAATCGAGGATACTTCATAATAAGGACATGACTTATCCAGAAAGATTGTATTCATGTTTGTTCCCAAGTTATTTATATGAGATATAAATAAGATGGAATGGTGAGTCTCATGCCATATAACAAACATGATAGGCACTTATAAATGATAAGTAGGCCGAACCAGTGACACTTATGACAAGCACATGGAGTTTACTCTTGTCAATGTTTTGTCATAAATCATATCAGTGCATATAATCTTTAGACCTGAGATAGCACAGTTATCTTGTATATAGGTAGTTTGAGTTTGATACTGCTTTCATACTTGTACTATGTATGGGTATATGGGCATGTGTTGGCTCCTTCTAGTTATATATGGAGGTAGGTGTTGATCAAGAAGGAATCTGTTCCTCTAAGTAAATAGAGATAAAATCCTATGTTCATTTAATTGTTCTTGATGTTTCAAGTTCCTGGCCAGGACAGATAGATTTATTGAGAAAAGAGTTTATGATGATTAAAATCTTTTAATCAAGAACTGGAATTAAAGAGAACATAATATTCATAGCAAATGGAGTTTGACATAAACCATGACTCGGCTTGAGTTGGGATTTTGTAACAGAGAGATTCTAGTGCATGGTAACATATGATTATAGGTTCATTTAAGGTAAACCTTATTACTAATTGGGTGGCCATGGCATGCTATGCTAGGTGTTAACCATGGTCTATGAGGTTCATAAAATGATTTAGAGAAATCATTTATGGTAAGAAAGAGTTCTGATGATATTAAGAGTTGATATCATGTCTCATTGCCAATTAGTGATGAGCCTAGTAAGTCACACACATACACAAGTTATCACCTATTTAAATATGATTTAATTAATTAATTAAAGAGTTTAATTGATTAATTAAATAGATTTGGTTTGCAATAAAATTACAAAGTCCTAGCATGACTTGAAACCAAATCTAGATTATTGGATGTGTAGTATAAATTAAATTTATATTTAAAGTGTTTAAATATGAATTTAATTGATGAGAATTAATTAATAGAGATTAATTAATTAATTTATATTTGATATAAATTAATTAGAAGAAGAAAATAATTATTTTGGGTTAAGAACTCAAAATTAAGACACGAGGCATTTTGGTCATTTTGCGGTGTGACACGTGGCACCATGAGATGGTGACACATGGCATAACACATAAGCTTGCCAAATATTTTTAATCATGTAAGATGATTAAAATCAAGATTAAATATAGGTTTGACACTTGGCACAATGTGATTGGGTCACTTAAACCTAGAGCTAATCAAAAGGTGACATGTGGCTAGGGTTTAATGTGTTAACCTAGCTATTTAAGTGGGGTTATGAAAAGAAAACACAACCAGCAGCCTCTCCTCTCATATGTCACGCCACTTTGAGCCTCTCCAGCTATTTCTCTTCATCTCTCATCAATTCAAAGAGATTAGCCATCAATCTCTTGAATTAAGAACACTAGAAATTGTTTCTAGTGTCCTGTTTGCATCTCTAATCTCTTAAAAGGCAGAACTTGAATTTCTAATTAATAGAAAAGGCTTTAGAAGCTGTTCAAGGGCTGCCATAGGTGTTCTTGGTGTGGACAAGCTAGAGGACAACATCGGTGTCCTCAAGACGAATCTCAAAGGCGAGACACGGCTGACACATCAAGAGGTTAGTGTAATCGTTCTTGATTTAATCTAGGGTTCTAAAATTAATCTGATTAATTTTAAAATCTTAAATGGCAAATACAGATCCAAAAACATATTAAAAGAGTTTTAATATGTTGTTTATCATTGAAATCAAATAGATAAAAATAAATCTTGCATGGTGCTTGTGACCCTAGGTGAAAATTTTTGAATTCAATGGTATAATCTTGTGTTTTTCATGCTTCCGTTCCTTCACATTGATGGTGTGGACTGGCCTCTCCTAGGTGTAAACTATGGTCTGGGCCCCTGAGACTGACCCTGACACTGTGGTGGTCTTGAACTTTGAGCAGGAGGACCCTTACTCTTCTTGCTGGGAGCAGAGAATGCACTAGACTGACCCGGACCTCTCTTCTGCTGTCTTTCCCTTCTATTTTGCTCATTGATTCTAACCCTTTCCACTTTTGTTGCAGCATCCACCAGTTTAGAAAAATCTGTCATCTCCAGTGCTGTGATCATGACTTTGATGTTGTCATTGAGCCCTTCCTCAAACCGTCTGCACCTCTCTGCCTCGGTAGGGACTATCTCCCTCCCATACCGGCTCAGTCTAACAAACTCAGGCTCATACTCAGCCACTGACAACTGTCTCTGTCTCAAACTGATGAATTCCCTTCTTCGCACTTCTAAATGCACTTTACTAATATATTTCTTCATGAACTCTGTGAGGAAGAATTCCCAGGTGATCCGTTCAGGTTGCACCTCACTGGTTACTGTGTCCCACCACTGATATGCATCATCCTGAAGTAGGGACACAGCACCCACCAGTTACGCTCGAGTGCGGTTTAGGCTGTTTCGATTACTGATGGTTCTGTCCAACCAATTTTCTGCAGCCATGGGATCATCCTCCCTCTTTCCAAAGAAGTCTACAGCCCCATGTTTTCACAATTTCTCCAAATGGGACTTCTGTGGGGCTAGTGGAGGTTGTGGCTATGGTTGTGGTGGTGGAATTGCTCCCATCATTTGCCGATAGAATTCGGTCATTTGCTGGAATAGAGCAAACTGAGGTTGAGTAGGTGCCTCAGCTGCTGGTGGAGCAGATTCTCCCACCTTTGAGACTCGGCCTTGGTGGAGCATGACTCTCCACCTCTTCATCAACTGCTCTTTGCAAAGCAGGATCCATATCCTATTCAAAATAAGAAAACAAACAGATCTGCATCAGTGTCACCTCAACACTTACAAATGCAATGCAATGGTATGTACTCTATCTAGACCCAGAAATGCCTAAACCGATGCTCTGATACCACTAAATGTGACACCCCTTACCCGTCTACAGTGTAGTCGAGCAAGTTATGCCACACAGTGTGTCGGAACACCAATTCATGTTTCAATTTCAATTAATCCTTTTTAATTCATTTATTTATAATTTTTGATAAATCTAAATTTTTTCGCAAATTTTATAGAAAATCCGGCAAAGTGCCGGCTATAAATTGGAAAAACAGTTCTTCTGAACCTGTTAAAAACACTTCTAATAATATCATCACCTTATTCTCAATCAACCTCCAATATATTCTCAACAATTTCTCAATTCACCTCAGTATCTCAAAAATTCAATTCAATTCAAAACACAATCAACTTAATGAAAAATGCTCAATTTATTACTGAACATATTCCATAGATACTTACATCAAAAGCATAATTACATGAATTTATAATATACATTACAAAAGGTTACAAAATACAAAATATCAAAATATCAAAATGGCCTAATGTCCTACCAAATGCACTGCAATGTGAGGTGACTCTGAACTCTGAGTGCAGATATGAAGGCTCACCCTATATGAGGCCTGCTGGACTCCCCAGCCATGTCTCTATTACCTGCGCGTGGCAAAAGCGACACGCTAAGCAATTCTGCTTAGTGGTGACAATATAAAATAAAATAAAATAAAATAAAAACATGTGTACAGAATGTATGTTTACATTTTTGGATGAATTAAGTCTGAAATGTTTATTGCAATATTATTCAATTGAAGTTTGGTAAGATTTATTAATACTGCCCGAGTAACCTATACTAGTTGACTGGACTAAATAAATGGGTAAACTGGTACTGGGTACTAAGTACCTCGGACCATCACACCATTGGTCACATTGTGTCTCCCGATTATTACATGAGCGGCTAATAAGCTGTGATAATTATCGGGGATTAAACCCGAGTATAACAACTCAATATCATAGCCAAAGGCTATTATGTCACAGAATGGAATGGGAAGCCATGAAATACAGAATGGCATGAAGCTATATGCAGTACTGCTAACAGAACCTTATTGGCATGCCAACCTATCCAAACCAATCACATTAGGCCTACTAGGGCATTTAACACTTTCATTTATGTAATTCTTTGAAATTGAATTTTTATGATTACTATTCATTTCATTGGTCAACCAAAATGTTGACTTTTGCATTGACAATAGGTAAATTAGTTTAAATATCATCAACATACCACATTTTGCATTTTAAACTTGTTGATATTGGTTGCCAATACCATCTCTAAGTTTAATGTGAATTGGATAAAATTTTCAGTTTTCAAGCTTTGGGTTTACTGTTCCATTAGTCATTTTTGCAGTGGGAATTTGGAAAAATGCTCAACATGAAAGTTGTTCCTCATTTTGTCTAGTTGAATTTCATTTTTTGAATCACTCCATTTGGAGTTTTTTAGCTCAATTTATAGGCTAAAAACCATAACTGGCCGGATTGGACAGATTCCAAAATTCTGGGCAAATCTGTTTCTGCCAGATTTGGTAACTCAAGTTTGGTTGGCAATTTGACTAGGTTATGGTCATAATTTGGGTCAGGTTTCTTTATGAAAGTTGTTGGACTATATGTCACCTTGTTGCTGGTAAAATTTAAGGTCAATTGGACCTTTCTACATTGAGTTATGGCCAAATGACCAAATACTGTTCATTTGGTCATTTTGCCCAGGCAGATTGCAGGTCACCCAGATTAGGGCAAACTTTTGGTCAAGTTGGTTTGGTTTTCTGGGCATGGTTTCTTCACCAAAGTTGTGCCATTATGTGTCTAGTTTCATGTCCAATTGGCCTTGCACCAATTGGACCTCTATATTTCAAGTTATGGCTACCCAAACCTACTAGACTCATGTCTAATTCTGTAGGTCACCTAGGGCAGCCACACTAATCTCAATTCCCACGACCCAATTCACTTCATTTTTTATTCAAACCAAACCAAATGGTCACTAATTGACCATTAAAGCCTACTTCCATCATCACATGATCAAAGTCTCATTCCTCAACCCAAACCCTAACTCAACATTTCAAAACCATGCATTATCATTGCATTTATCAATTCCCTTATGAGATACTCATTAAGGGCAGCCATACTAGCATGTTAACTCCCCAAAAATCATCACCATATTACCCTAACCATGGCTGCCAAAATTTAAGGTTAGCATACCAATGGTGTTTCATCAAATTTCTTTGTCATTTACACATATTTATAGTTCTTAAACATGAAATTAAAGTGAAATTCAAGGTTTTGGTCACTAACCTCTTAGGGAGCTAATCCAAAGCTTGCAAGAACTCTTTCTTTTTAATTCTTTTTGCTCCCAAAAGCTTCACTAGGATGTAAGAACAAATTTTTATGTTGCTAGGTTAGGGTTTTATTGAGAAAAGACTAAGGAATTCAAGCTTTGCAAGCATGAAAATGGAGGAGGGAAAGGAGGAGTGTGGGGCGTCTCTTTTGGGAAGATGAGTAGCTGCAGAATTTTTTCTACAATTGCCTCTTTTTCTGCCCAATTTATGTATTATAAATGTCTTCCTTTAATTTGATTGGTCATCCCTTTTTAATTACCTCATGCTTACATAAGCATGAGGTAATAAATCTCATTTTCTTTCCATTTCTTATCTAATTAATTTCAATTAAATTTTTAACAACATTTAGTCATATTTTATGTTATATAAATTATTTATTTAACTGGAAAAGTTGGTAAAAAATCATCTCTGAAGACGAAATGACCAAAATGCCCTCCATTTGGCTTATCGGGCCAAAATTGTCTGTACCGATTGAAAAACTTTTCTAAGTATTTTCTTGGCATTCTAATGCCATAAGAACCTCAATAACCCTTCTCTGGAGTCCCAAAAATTATTTTATAATTTTTTCCCCGGGTCTAGGGCTCCTAGTTGCGAGAACCGCAACTTCTCACTAAGTTACCCATCGCTAGGGCACCGGCTCATTTAACTTGGTTGTATTTTATTTCTAAAATTTTTGCTAAATTTTTCTTATTAATATTTGAGTTAATTATGGTTCCTCACTTTAGTTTAAATGTATATATATATATATTTTTTTTTTCGGACGTTCTAGCTGTCCGGACCGACACTGGTCACCGGAACAGTAGAATGTTCGGAGTTGCTACAGGGAGGGTGTTACACATTTAGTATGTATCTTGTACATATTTTATTAATAAAAGGCATTTTCACTTTTCCGTTTATCTAATATATTTATGTGTAATAAAAAAGGTCCATTGATATTTTGTTAGAAATTCTATTCTTAAGTTGTTTAGAATATGAATGACAGTATTTCTAGCATAAAGTTTCACAAATTGGTTCACAATCGAGGATACTTCACACAGGTTCACACAGGACATGACTTATCCAGAAAGATTGTATTCATGTTTGTTCTCAATGTTTTTATATGAGATATAAATAAGATGGAATGGTGAGTCTCATGCCATATAACAAACATGATAGGCATTTATGCATGATAAGTAGGCTGAACCAGTGACATTTATGACAAGCGCATGGAGTTTACTCTTGTCAATGCATTGTCATAAATCATATCAGTACATATAATCTTTAGACCTGAGATAGCATAGTTATCTTGTATATAGGTGGTTTGAGTTTGGTACTGCTTTCATACTTGTATTGTGTATGAGTATACGGGCATGTGTTGGCTCCTACTAGTTATATATGGAGGTAGGCGTTGATCAAGATGGAATATATTACCCTAAGTAAATAGGGATAAAATCCTATGTTCATTTAATTGTTCTTGATGTTTTAAGTTGCTGACCAGAACAGATAGATTTAATCAGAAAAGAGTTTCTGATGAGAAAATCTTTTTAATCAAGAACTGGAATTAAAAGAGAACAAAATATTTATAGCAAATGGGGTTTGACATAAACCATGACTCCAGCTCGAATTGAGATTTTGTAACAGAGAGATTCTAGTGCATGGTAACATATGATTATAGGTTCATTTAAAGTAAACCTTTTTACTAGTTGGGTGGCTATGGCATGCTATACTAGGTGTTAACCATAGTCTATGAGGTACCTAAATGATTTAGAGAAATCATTTACAGTAAGAAAGTGTTCTAATGATATTAAGAGTTGATATCATATCTCATTGCCAATTAGTGATGAGCCTAGTGAGTCACACACATACACAAGTAATCACCAAGTTAAATGTGATTTAATTAATCAGTTAAAGAGTTTAATTAATTAATTATATAGGTTTGGTTTGCAATTACATTACAAAGCCCCTAGCATGGCTTGAAACTAAATCTAGGTTATTGGATGTATAATATAAGTTAAATTTATATTTAAAGTGTTTAAATATGAATTTAATTATGAGAAATTAATTAATAGAGATTAATTAATTAATTTATATTTGATATAAATTGATTAGAAGAAGAGAAATATTTATTTTGGATTAATGACTCAAAATTAAGATACAAGGGTATTTTGGTCATGTCACAGGGTGACATGTGGCATCCTGAGATGCTGACACATGGCACTACATATAAGCTTGCCATTTGTCTTTTAATCATGTAAGATGATCAAAGTCAAGATTAAATCTAAGTTTGACACTTGGCACAATGTGATTGGGTCAATTAAACAAAGAGCCAATCAGAAGATGACATGTGGAAAGGGTTTTAAGTGATGACCTAGCTATATAAGGGAAAGGATGAAAGAACAAAATGCAAGCTACTATTTCTTTCATATGTGCCGCCACCCTTGGAGACCTCTTCCTCTCTTCTTCTTCATCTTTCATCAATTTAAAGAGAATTGCCAACATTCTCTTGAATTCAAATTGCTAGAAATCGTTTCTAATGTCCTATATACATATATAATCTCTCTAAAGGAAAAACCTGAATTTGTAATTAATTGGAAAGGCTTGAAAAGCTATTGAAGGGGCTGCCATTGGTGATCATGGTGTGGACAAGCTAGAGGGACAACATCTGGTGTCCTAGGTGCATCCCAAAGGTACCAAACACAACTACAGTGTATCAAAAGGTTAGTGCACTTGTTCTTGATTTAATCTAGGGTTCTAATGAATTAATTTGTTAATTCTAAAATCTTAAATGGCAAATGTAGATCCAAAAACATATTAAAAGTGTTTTAATATGCTGTTTAACATTGAAATCAAATATATAAAAAATGAATCTTTCATGATGCATGAGACCCTAGAAGAAAAATATTGAATTCAATGATCTAAACTTATGTTTTTCATGCTTCCACTCCTTCAATTGGTATTAGAGCTACTATATTTGCCATTCAGATTGTTGATTATATGATTTAATTGTGTGATTTGATCATGAGATGATTTATTCATTGCTGGTTGCAAAGAATAAGTGGCGGCAAGAAGATGAACACCATTGGTGCGCATGGTTTGGTGCATCCAACCATGCGCATGGCTTTTGGGCTTGAATGTGGGCTTGATTTCAAGGCCCATTGTCATACCCCACCCCTTAGTAAGATGTAACATGATCTCGTAGTACATCTAATGATTTACCGTACTTCGCCTACCGGTAACCCATTAAATATACTACAATGGATTTTCAAATCATTTTCTTACATTTTGAAAGTGGTGAGCATTTTGGTAGGAAATAAAAACATTTAATTAAAGTTTGAAAACTAGTTAAGATTTTTGTCACATTTTATTTTTTCACAAATTTTATAAAAATTTCGGCAGAGTGCCATCTATTATTTGGGAAAAACAGCTCTTCAAAACCTGTGAAAAACACTTCCAAATAATTAATTTCAACCCCATTTGCAACCACCAAACTTCAAATCAACAGCAATAGCAACACTTCAATTCAAAATCCAAATTTCAAATCAAGAATTGATATCTCAAAACATTTCATAAACTCATGCACATTGCATTTTAAATATTTAATTTACATTCATAAGTTAATTTACAGACGTAAAATCTCAAAAATAATATTATTATACATTGACTGTACAACTACCCAATCTACCTTAATATATATGACACTAAACCATTTACATCAAAATAATTACAAAGATATTAACAAATGCCCATATAAAAATTCTTCAACTGTGCTCCTCTTTGACTGTAGCAGCTCACTCTGCTGCTATATCCTTTTCTCTATCTGCGACAACCAAAAAAGCTATCGCTGAGTATAAAAATACTTAGCGGTGCACAATAAATATAAAAAGCAAAATATAAAACATTTCTCATTAATTCATAGTTCAAATATTTCACAATCACATTTCACAAAATTTTTTTTCAAATCACATTTTAAACATTTCACAAATTTCAAAACTTAATATAACACAAATTTGATCAAATAATTTAATAATCATAGTGTTGCCAATCAATAACACAACTTAGGCCATGACACAAAATTTCCAAACATGCCGTGTTGTACACCACGACAAGGCAAACTCACCCCACTATTCCAAATCAATGAGGGAGATGGCTAGCTAGCTAATGAGTACTCATCCAAACTCACCTCCTGATAGGAAAGCCAAAGAGGGAGGAATATAGTTAAACTCACCCCATAAATGGAGGAGGAACATAATAAGGGACTGCCATGCCAAGTGTGAATCAAAACAATTTAAAACTATGATGTTCAATTATAATTGATACAACAATTAAACAAACTTCATTTCAAATCTCCATTTCTAAAGTAGGCAACACACAAATTCTTAAATAAAATTTCCAAGGCCATAACCAAATTCACAATCATATTGTTCAAATATTTCATACAAATCAATAAATAATTTTCATTTCAAAATTCCATTGTAAAATAAGCAACACAACATTCTCGAAATTCATAATGAATAAAACACATTTACAATGTATAACAAATTAGTTTTCATTGTGAAATTAAAAATTTTTGTGCACAAACCTGACGTGAGTCGCCTCTAGGCCTTGACTCAGTCCCTTAGACCTTCCAGGTCCTTTTAAGCTAAAATATGAAATTTATAGTGTCTCAGTATCTTTGTCTTACAATAATTCCAATAATTAATTCATATATGTTCAATTCTAGTCCCAATATGCTTAAACTTACATTCTTGAAAATTTTCATGTTGAGGTTACTATTCATGGTATTATTCAAGTCAAAATATTAACTTTCTTATGCTTAATAGGTATGGGAAACGTAACTATACTCACATACCACATTTTGGTTACCAAACTTATTGGTTTTGGTCATTTTTTCAAAACTTAAGTCTTTTAGGCAAACTTTCAAATTTTCAATTTTGGTGACTTATATTGTACTGTTCCATTGGTCATGTTGCTGTTAGAATTTGGCCAAGTTTTCTTCACAGAAATTGTTCCTTATTGTCTTAACTTTATTCTCCTTTTTGAATCACTCCATTGGGAGTTTTGTAGCTCAAGTTATAGCCATTTGAACATGGCTGCCGGATTAGCCTAACCCAGATTTTCTGGGCACCAAAACTGGTTCTAGCAGTTTTAAGTCACTAAATTTGGGTGGCTAAATGACTTGGTTAAGGGCATAATTTGATTTTTTGTTCTTCATAAAAGTTGTAGGTATATATCTCAGCTTTTTACTGGTAATATTTTAGGTCATTTAGAATAGCCCAAGTTACGGCCAAATGAACAGATGTTCATTTGGTTATTTTTGTACAGGTCAGAACACCCAATTCCGGATTTGGTAAATTTGTTCACTAAGTTATGGTCACTTTCTGGGCATGATTCCTAAATGAAAAATGTGCCATTTTGTGTCTGGTTTCATTCCCAATTGGCCTCATACCAATTGGGTTGGTAAATTTTCACTTTTGGTCCCTGAAAGTGACCTTGGTCTTGCTGCCTGCAGAATGACCATATCCAATCCGAATTTCCATTTGGTTCCAACACTTTCAACACACTACAATTGGTCATACATGACCATTTTTCAGCTCAAACAAGGTCAAACACACCATTTGACCAATTCTCAAAATTTTGTCTCCCAAACCCTAGGTCCAAAACCCTAACTTTTATAAAATTCAAATCTAATGCATTATAAACACCTATCCATAGTCTACATGCATAATTCAACCTAAACAACCATTCAAATGCATCAAATTCACTCATTTCAAGCCCTAACCTACTGCTTTCCGAATTTATATTTGGTTCCCAAGGATAGTTTTCTTTTAATTTTAAGTATATTTCTAAGTTAATTGAACTAAGAACATAAACATTTAACTAAAATATTCAAGTTTAGATTACTAAACTTTTCTTGAATATCCAATCTTTAAATCTCTATTTTTCCTCCTTCCTTTTCTTGATCAATCACCTTCTCAAGTTGGTCTAACAAGTTTTGATGGGGAATTTGGGGACAAAGTGGGTTTAGGTAGTTGGAAGAAGCTTGGTTTAAAGCTTTAATGGAGTTTTCTTCAATGGTGAAGTGAGGAAGAGAAGGGCAGCCCGTTGGTGAGGGAGAAGGTCTGATTTTTTTTTCTTCTTTTTAGTGTATTTTTAACTCTTTTAGTCTTAGTTGACTTGGTGAATATTTTTAGGAAAAGTAAAATTAGTTTTGACATCATGATGATGTCATCCAAGTGATGTAAATAAACTTTTTCTTCTTTTTTTTTCTTTTTCTTTTGCATTTATTTTTCCATTAGTTCTTTAATTTAATTCTTCATCTCAAAATTTTCTTTTCTCTGATTTTATTTGACAGTTAGGTCAGGAGTCAGCTCTAGGGGTCAATTGACCAAATTGCCCCTCGTCGGTTCGATCCGGTTTGCAAATAATTCAATATTTCTTCTGGATCCATGACCTAATTATTTGACCAGCTTAATAATTCTTTTTCGTGATTTTCTCTTTTCCACTGTGTTCGCAATAGTCCTAAGGTGTTTAAATCGACCTCGCAGTTCTTCCCGAGAAGGTTACCCATCGTTGTAACTCTCGGCTCATTTAACTTCTTGTGTTATGTTTTTCTTTTCTATACTTAGCTATTTGACAATTACTAATTATTTGTTTTCAGGGCTTAACTAAGTGTCTTAGGCGTGGTTCTAATTCTCTTCATTATCCGGACCGACACCGGTCACCGGAACAGTGAAATATACCTGGCTATACAAATAGGGGTGTTACATCCATAATTAGGCCCATGACTAATTAAAGTGTTTAATTAGGAGTTTTAATCACACAATTAAATTTTGATTCAAATCTGAATTCTTAAATTTGTTTGAATGTGATTCAAATTTGAATTTTTAAATTTGTTTGAATGTGATTCAAATCTGAATTTTTAAATTTGTTTGAATCATATATAAATCTGGATTTTTAAGTTGAATATGAGATATTCAATTTAATTTAAGTATGTATGTTTTATTTAATTATTAAATAGTGATATGCATGATGGATGATCATGGACAATAAAAGACCAATGTGATTAGATTTATTTCTTTTATGTTTCTTTGGGTTGTAAATTAATTAATTAATTTTAATTTATTTTGGTGGCATGTATTATGAAGGTTGTAATATTTTTTTGGGTTGTAATTTCATTTATTTGGTTCTTGTAAATTCGCCTTGGTATGCAAAGGATTACTATGTAATTGGATTACAAGAAGATCAAGGAGGTCAAGAGCATTGGTGGGACAAGTGTGTGGAATTCAAGATCAAGTGTTGATTATGTACTCCTTCAGCAACTCTTATAAAATGAATAAATGAAATATACCTAGGAATGCCCTGACTCAATTCTTGGTTGCTCAGAATTGAATCCCTTAGAAAGTCCATGATCATACCATATTTATTTTTTATCCATGGATGCATGAGATGTATGGGATTGTATGCAAGTATATGATATATGCATGCTAATGGATAATGTGCAAAGTGAGACCATAATAGTAATTAGGCTGACCACAAAATCTTCCAAACAAATGATTAAGTCAGAAATGGTATAATTAAAGTAATTATAACATAGGCCCTCCATTGAGGCAATTATTTTAAGAAATTTTAAATACTTGCATATGATGCAATTAATTTAAGAGTTTTCTTAAGAATAATTGTTAAGCATGAGATGTTGTAAATATGTAAATGGTTTGTTGCCCAATAGTGGATGTGCCTGAGGACATTAAAATTATTTGTATATTTACTAGCTCAATGGGATCAACTTAACTAATACAAGATAAGTCAATAATGGATGTGCCTGAGATTTTGAGCATTATGTGCTAGGTAAAGGATTGAACCTCACATGAGATGTGATGGGAAAGGAGTTGTCCACTTATAGTTTATTGTAATTCCAATAATGTATGTGCCTAAGGATGATCAATAAGATTATAAGAATTCAATCACCCATTAGAAATCCATCCAACAAGGATTTCTGTTTTCTACTATGGAAGTGTAGGATTCGCTAAGTTAGTGGGAGGACCAATTTGATTAAAAGACCATAATCATTTTGGTTAAATACATGATATATTTACTTATTAATCTAGTTATTTTCTGCAGTTAATTTTCTGATAATAATGAGCACACCACAACCACCACCATCCAATATCCTTGCAAGCATACTTGATCGCAATAGGTTGACAGGACCTAATCTCTCTGATTGGCTAAGAAATTTGAAATTTGTTCTTAAACTTGAACATATAGGATATGTTCTAGACTCAAATTTTCCTGGTCCCTTACCTCCAGAGGCCATTCAAAAGGAACATGAAACTTTGGACTAGTGGAAGGAGCATGATATGAGAGCCAAGTGTTACATGCTTGCTTCTATGAGTAATGAGTTACAAAAGCAACATGAGAACATGCAGAGTGCAAGTGAGATCCTCCTTCACCTATAAGAGTTGTATGGTGAGCACAGCAGGAATGCTAGGTATGAGATATCTAGACAGCTATTCCGCATAAGGATGTCTGAGGGACAGAATGTTACGGATCATGTCCACAAGATGATTCAGCTAATTGAGCAGCTGGAACATCTTGACTTTAACATGGATTTCTAACTGCAAATGGATTTGATCCTTCAGTTCCTTCCTGAGTCATTTAGGAATTTTGTGACAAATTTCCATATGACTAAGCAGGAAAGCACCTTGGCTGGTTTACTCAACACACTGGTTATTACCCAAAAGAATATGCTGGGCAATAAAGGAAAAGAGGTAGCTTTGATTACATCTTCTTCTACTGAAAAGTCCAACAAGAAGAAGGGCAATAAGAAAAAGAATCCTCAAATTCTTGGTCCTTCCAAGAAGATAGCTAAATAGAAAGGAAAGAACAAAGCTGATGGAGGCAAAGGAAAGTGTTTCCACTGCCAGAAGGATGGGCACAAGAATAGGAACTACCCAGAGTATAGCAAGTAGTAGCAGCTTTTACTAACGAGATATTAGACTCTAGGTTGGCAAAAGCTCAACTATTGAAGCTTTAGCCATAGGATTTAAATCTTTATACATGTGTAGACCTGTTTTATGTTTAAATAAAGTTTTACATGTACATGATGCCTTTTAACAACAACGTTTCTATATCTAGTTTGACTAGAGATGGTTATGAATTTCAATTCATAAATGATATTTGCAATACTTATTTTGGAAATAAATATATTGGTTCGCGTTATATGCATGATGGACTTTATTATCTAGATAATAATATTAAATACAAATCTAATGCAAGCAATCTAAAAGAATGCAATGCCATGATGAAAATCAACTCAAGTTCAAAATATATTTGGCACTTAAGTTTAGGTCATGTTGCAGAAGATAGGATTGCAAAGCTGGGGAAAATGAGGATTTTATCCTCATTTGTAATACCCCTATGTTCGGTAGTGCGTTCTACTGTTCCGATAACCAGTGTTGTCCGGACTGCTAGGATGCCTAGAACTACATTTCGATATGAGTGAGGAGACATAAAATAATGAAATACAAGAGAAGAAAACACAAGAAAAACAAAGGAAAAATAATAGCAAAGAAATGTAACCAAGTTAAGCGAGCCGAGAACCCTAGCGATGGGTGACCGCACCTGGAAGTCACGGCGTGGACCGTTGACTAGCCCTGGAAAATATTTTTAGGAATTAAATAGACCCCTATTGAAGTATAAATATCATTAGAAATATTAAATAAAAATTAAATAATTAGTACAAAGAAAAGTGGCAAATCGAAAAACGGACAAAACCCGGTGTTACCGAAAAATCGGGAATGCAACCTGAACTGGGGCATTGCGGTCATTTGAAACCCCGAGTTGTCTTTTGATCTAAATGTCCATTAAAAATAAATAATATTACACTTGGAAAATATAGTGGAAAATTAATTTAGGGGTACCTAATATAAATAGCAAAAATGGAGTTCAAATTAGGTAATTAACATATTTAAACATATAAAATAATTGATTTTATGTAAGTGGAGCACTATGGGGATTAAATAAATATTATGTGGGACACTTAAGAGCAAAAATGGGCAGAATATTTTATCTTCTTCAACCTTTCAAAAGGGCAGCCGAAACCAAGAATGGAGTTCCTCCATGGATGCATGGGTTAAAGCTTCATGCAAGCTTGATCTAAGCCACTTTCCATGCACCTTCCTTCATTAAAGTTAATCCTCACACCATGGGCAGTAGATAGGCAACAAGAAAACCAAGTTTTGGAGAGGTTTTGAAGAATTTTCAAAGTGGTAAGTTTGTATTTTTGGGTTATTGCTTCATTAAGTTTGTAAGGATGTTATGGGTGTTTGATTTATGAAAAAATTTTTGAGGTTTGATATTGAATGTGAATGTGTACTTTTTGCAGCCATGGAAACACCTTGAAGGCAGTTTATTTGTGCTTGTAAATGGTGAATTAAATGATTGATTAAATGTATATTGTGTAGGAAATTGTTTGGGTAATGTACACTTAGTATATGTAAATGTAAAATGAAATTTAAAGCTTGGAAAGTAATGGAATGTTAGTGTACCATTGTGGTAGTTTGCTAACTCTTGAGGAATGCTGGAATTCATGCTTGGTTTATGGAATAATGATGTTAAAATGTGTTGGTTGTTATGGCAGTTTGAGTGTATGTATGGTGGTGTGAAGTGGGACATGTAAATGAGCATGAATTGGTGATTGAATTGTTATAAATTGAGTTGGACAAATTCTGCACTTGTTGGTGCACATTAAATGTAATTGCAAGCTGCCAAAATGACCTATAATATGTTAGAAATTATGTTTAGGTTGTGGTACAACCAGAATTGGTTTGAATGTTAAGTTTGGTGAGTGTTAAAAGTGATGCTTGATGTGTATGCAAGAATTTCAATAAGGCAGTTTGTGTTTTAGGCCTATAACTTTAAGTGTGTGGCTCCAATTGGTATGAGACTAATTGGAGGTGAAACTAGGCACAAAATGTGCCAACTTTCATGAAGGAAGCTTGCCAAAATTCTGCTTGCAAGGTAGCTTGAAAAATGACCAAATCCGGATTAAGTGCAAATGAGGCCTGAAAATTGACCATTTGGGCAGCAGTTAGTGTTTAGGCCATAACTTACTCAAAACATGTCCAATTGACCTGAAATTTTAACCATGAATAGCTAAGACCCATATCTACAAGTCTTATGAAGACACCAAAGCCCAGAAATGATCATAAGCAAGTCAAACAGCTTGCACAAGTTCGGGTCCAAAAACTGGCCGAACCTAAAATGACCTAAAATGACCTAAAGTGACCAATTTTAGTGCAAGTTGACCAGCAATAGTAAAATGACCATAACTTGGTCTACATAACTCAGAATGACCTGAAATTTTGCCCCGAATTCCATAAGACATAGATCTACAAGTTTGTAGTTTTGACCGAAACTCAAAAACCAATGGAACTAGGTTGTCTGGGTAGGTCAAACTAGTATCCCGGAATCCATCAAATTGCAAGAAAATGCAAGATACGTGGAAATGAATTTGGTAACATGTACCAACCCTAAAAGACTATTGAATGTGACATATTAGTGACATTAAAACCGAATTTGCCTAGAACGCATCGAGGGTCGACATATTAGGTTGACTAAGGAAATAATAAAATTCAACAAATTAATTATTGAACCTTATTCTTAGAGACAGTTTAAATGAGTACTAAAACACTTCAAATTGTGTTTCTTAGTTAGCAAAGACTCAGGGAAGGGGAAGGAAACACTGAGTCAGAGCCAAGAAACAGTTATCAGAGGTTTGTGCACAGCTAGTTTTTAACTGATTTTGTTTTGAATATTTCATATGATTAAATGACATATTTTCTTATGTATTATGTTTAACAAGCATTGGATTTAATTCAATGATTATTGAAATTGTTATAGTATGTATGAATTTAGCTTTGTGAAATGGTATTTCCACAAGTATTAAGCATTGTTATGGATTGAATAAATTATGTTTTGGAAAATTGTGATAGAACATGTTTTGAATTATGATGGTAATTTTCATAGAAAAATGCAAATTTATGATTTGAATTGTAATGAGCATAAAAATTATTAGATATTGGAATTGAGTTTGAATCGAATTATATTGTGATTTATGCTCACTAAAAGGATTGTGATATTGTTTTATATCTCACTATAGATGCTTGACTAGGTTATTACCCATCTCTCTCATTTGTTGAGAAGACAATGGAGTTGGTTCTGTTTTGATTACCATGGTACGTGCACAGGCTTAGATTTTCCTCTGATTTGAGGTTAGATCTAAGTTTATTTTATCGTTATGGCCCTTGCGGAAGATTCATTATTGTGATAGTACTGTGCACGATGATTCAACCTCCCCGACCATAGGGAGTTAGAATCACATCGAATATAACCCTTTCGGATTAGTCTTGCATAGTTAGTGAGATAAAGAATGATTTTTGAGATACAGAATGATTTTTGAGATACAGGATTGTGATTTCAATTATGATTTATGTATAATTTGATTTTGTTGGAATTACCTAAATGGTTAGTTATGATTTGATAAGTTGAATTTTATGATCGAAGTCATTTTATACAAATGATTTACATTATTGGCAATGAATATTTTGAGTTTTAGAATTTGATGAGTATTCAGATTTCCAAATTATTTACTGTAAATTTTGTCAATGTATATTGTACTATGTTTTAAATTATAGTTGTGCACCACTGAGTTCACCACTCAGCGATAGCTTTGTATGCTGTCGCAGGTAAGAAGAGCATAGAGCAGTGAGTAAGTTTCTTTGAAGACACTTTGATTCGATTCGGTATATTATAGGTATACCCATGTACATAGGTTTTGATGTATGCATGTAATAATATGTATGTAAATTATTTGAGCAGTTGTATAAAAACTCTTGTAAAATATTTTGGTATGTAATTAAATGTAAATTATTGTAAATGTAAATTTGAGATTTCATTTACTTGAATAGTTTTGTAATATAAATTTTGAGTCTTATAATCAATGAAATATTTCTTCATGATGAGATTAGTTTGAAAATGAATTGATTGTGTATTGAGAATTGAATTGTGAATTGAAATAAAGTTTATTGGAGTTTTATTTGAGAAAACATATTGGGAGCATTTTCTTTTGCAGGATTGAAGAACTGTTTTCTCAAAATACAGCCAGCACTTTGCCAAAATTTTGAAAAAAAAAAATTTATAACACCAGATTTTAATCTATGACTTAAATTTTCCGAAAATTGTTTTAAAATCCCTTGTAGTATATTTAATGAATTATCGGTAGGAAAAGTACGGTAATTCATTAGGTATACTACGGGATCATGTTACATCTTATAGGGGAGTAGGGTGTGACATGTTTTGTGGTATCTGAGCAATGGTTTTAAAGTAAATTTTGAACTGTGAATTTGAAATCTTTTTGTTGGTAACTACAACTGCTCAAATGTTTGATACATATAGTACATTTACATCATAAATATGAACTAATGGAGAGGAATCTCCTTGTGTTGGTTGTACAGAAATAGAAAATCCTATGAAAAGATATGGAAGAGAAGAATGAGACAATAGAACAGTCCGTGATGGCAGAAGTACAAGTTGAGGCCCCAGCTCCACAAAGTGTCGAAGGCCCGACTGTACCAGTTTTACTAGTACAAACTACTGCACAAATGGCCCAACAAATGGCCACTTTCTTTCAACAAATGGCTGATACTTTGTCAGCTCAAACTCAAGTACAAACCCAACCCCCACAAGGGCAGTGTGAAATAGTGAAGAGGGAGAAATCTACGGGTCAGAGCTCGAGCTGTAATTTGAGGAAGAGAAAAGAATTTGAGGAACCCCGAGCTCAAGGATACAATAGAGGCAGATCATCAGGGCAGAGAACACCAAGATCTAGTCGTCGAACAAGCAGAAGTTCCTATTCTGCCCGTTTCTGCCATGTTTGTGGTAAGCTATATGGAGGTATTTGTCGAAGGGCCTCTGGAGCCTACTACAATTGTGGAAAACTTTGACCCTTTGCTAAAAATTGTACTAGAGCACCTCGATTTGCTTTCCAGAGTTCACAGACTGTCAGTCAGAGTCGAGATAGAAATAGAGTTGGTACTCCTCACCACTTTAACATAGTGAATCAACCCGAATATAGTAGCGCACCAATCAGAGCGTCCACTATGTACCAAGGAGAAAGAGCAGAAACTTCAGATGTAGCTACTGGTAAGTTCTTAATTTTTGAAAGAAACAATTAGTTATTATTTGATCCCAACACTACTTAGTTGTGTGTTAGTGTCAGAACTATATGTTTTGTTGCTATTCCTTTACAGGGGAATAAATTTTGATGCATTAGTGACTAGTCTTTTAGGATCAAAACTACAATAACAAGTATGATTGACATTAATTTTGGAAGAATTGTTAGCTAAAAGTATTTTCTAACATACTATAAATTATAAAGCTAATTGGCAAGCCTACTTAATGTAAGGCAAGAGGACCTAAAAGTAAGTTACAGTAATAGAATTGCTCTAGATGAGGGCAAAGATGTTACTGTTAGTAATTATTAATGGATATTGGAATCAGAATCAGATTAGGATATTAGTGGATTCGAGAAAGATAAGATGTTAGAAAACCTAGTCCATGAGGTTATAACGTAGTGACTATATAATGTTCTCGATGTTTGTATTGTAAGATGCAGATTATAGTACCGACACGGGATTATTGTGTAGAGCTACGTGCTTCCTTGTGGTATAATAAATTAAGAATATTTGTAAGTAATCTATAAATTGATACAGTTGAACCCGAATAGAGTACTATTACTGGAAATAAATGTGAAAATTTTAGTCAGAAATTTAAAACTTCAGAACTAGCCATCAAAAGACTACACTTGTAAGGTAGCTGGAGTCAGTGACTCAGTTACATTAATGTGAACTACCTGTACCATAGTAATTGCTATAAGCTTAGAGATATCAGTACGACTTATCATCCTCAGACGGATGGACAGTCGAAACAAGTGATTCAGGTAAATTTTGAAACTCATTGAGTTTCTATAAATAATGAAATGAAATGATAATAATAACCTATAAAATGTAATAAACCCTCGAGAATATACTGAGAACTTGTGTCCTTGAATCCAAGGGGAGATGGGACAGATACCTCCCACTAACAGAATTTGTATACATTAATAAGTGTTAAGCTAGCATACAAGTGGCACCCTATGAAACATTGTAAGGGAACAGATAACTATGGATTTTGTGATGAGATTTTCGAGGACACAGAATAGTCATAATGCAGTATAGGTTATAGTTGATAGACTAACCAAGTCTGGTCACTTTTTGCCAGTTCGGATGGACTATAGCTTGGAAAGATTGGCCAGATTGTACATATATGAAATTGTAAAATTGCATGGAGTGCCAGTATCGATTGTATCTGACAGAGATCCTAGGTTCACTTCTAAATTCTGGGGTAGTCTTCAGAGAGCCCTAAGAACTAGATTAAACTTCATCACAGCATTCCACCCACAGACAGATGGCCAACCTGAAAGGGTTATTCAGATATTGGAGGATATGCTACGGGCTTGTGTGATTGAGTTTGAAGGTAGTTGGGATACACACTTGCCTTTGATTTAGTTTGCTTATAACAACAGCTACCAATCAAGCATTGGGATGCCTCCATATGAAGCTTTGTTTGGCAGAAATTGCAGAACTCCCTATGTTGGGATGAAGTTGGTGAAAGAAAGATGATTGGGCCAGAAATTATTTAGCAGACATAGGAAAATATCAAATTGATCAGAGATAGACTCAAGGCTGCATCAGACCGTCAGAAGTTTTATGTTGATCTGAAGAGAAGAGATATTAAATATGCAGTGGGTGATAAAGTATTCCTCAAAGTTTCTCCTTGGAAGAGGATTATGAGATTTGGCAGAAAGGGGAATTTGAGTCCTCGTTTCATCAGACCATATGAGATTCTGGAAAGAGTGGGTCCTTTGGTATATCGATTGGCATTACCTCCGGAGTTAGCAAGGATACACAGTGTCTTCCATGTGTCATGTTAAGGAGGTACGAATCAGACCCATCTCATGTACTATCAGTTGAATAGATTGAGGTAAAATCCAGACCTCTCATATGAGGAAAAACCCATAGAAATTCTGGCTTATGAGGTGAAACAGCTGAGGAATAAACAGATACACCTGGTTAAAGTGTTGTGGAACCATCGTTCAGGCCAGGAAGCTACTTGGGAACGTGAAGAGGATATGAGGAGACAACACTCACAGTTGTTCAGAGACTAATGTCAGGTAAAATTTCAAGACGAAATTTATTTTAAGGGGGGGAGAATTGTAACACCCCTATGTTCGGTAGTGCGTTCTACTGTTCCGGTAACCAGTGTTGTCCGGACAGCTAGGATGCCTAGAACTACACTTCGATATGAGTGAGGAGACATAAAATAATGAAATACAAGAGAAGAAAACACAAGAAAAACAAAGGAAAAATAATAGCAAAGAAATGTAACCAAGTTAAGCGAGCCGAGAACCCTAGCGATGGGTGACCGCACTGGGAAGTCACGGCGTGGACCGTCGACTAGCCCTGGACCGCGGGGAACCCTGAAAAATATTTTTAGGAATTAAATAGACCCCTATTGAAGTATAAATATCATTAGAAATATTAAATAAAAATTAAATAATTAGTACAAAGAAAAGTAGGAAATCGAAAAACGGACAAAACCCGGTGTTACCGAAAAATCGGGAATGCAACCCGAACTGGGGCATTGCAGTCATTTGACACCCCGAGTTGTCTTTTGACCTAAATTTACATTAAAAATAAATAATATTACACTTGAAAAATATAATGAAAAATTAATTTAGGGGTACCTAATATAAATAGCAAAAATGGAGTTCAAATTAGGTAATTAACATATTTAAACATATAAAATAATTGATTTTATGTAAGTGGAGCACTATGGGGATTAAATAAATATTATGTGGGACACTTAAGAGCTAAAATGGGCAGAATATTTCATCTTCTTCAACCTTTCAAAAGGGCAGTCGAAACCAAGAATGGAGTTCCTCCATGGATGCATGGGTTAAAGCTTTATGCAAGCTTGATCTAAGCCACTTTCCATGCACCTTCCTTTATTAAAGTTAATCCTCACACCATGGGCAGTAGATAGGCAACAAGAAAACTAAGTTTTGGAGAGGTTTTGAATAATTTCCAAAGTGGTAAGTTTGTATTTTTGGGTTATTGCTTCATTAAGTTCGTAAGGATGTTATGGGTGTTTGATTTATGAAGAAATTTTTGAGGTTTGATGTTGAATGTGAATGTGTACTTTTGGCTACCATGGAAACACCTTGAAGGTAGTTTATTTGTGCTTGTAAATGGTGAATTAAATGATTGATTAAATATATATTGTGTAGGAAATTGTTTGGGTAATGTACACTTAGTATATGTAAATGTAAAATGAAATTTAAAGCTTGGAAAGTAATGGAATGTAAGTGTACCATTGTGGCAGTTTGCTAACTCTTGAGGAATGCTGGAATTCATGCTTGATTTATGGAATAATGATGTTAAAATGTGTTGGTTGTTATGGCAGTTTGAGTGTATGTATGGTGGTGTGAAGTGGGACATGTAAATGCGCATGAATTGGTGATTGAATTGTTGTAAATTGAGTTGGACAAATTCTGCACTTGTTGGTGCACATTGAATGTAATTGCAAGCTGCCAAAATGACCTATAATATGTTATAAATTATGTTTAGGTTGTGGTACAACCAGAATTGGTTTGAATGTTAAGTTTGGTGAGTGTTAAAAGTGATGCTTGATGTGTATGCAAGAATTTCAATAAGGCAGTTTGTGTTTTAGGCCTATAACTTTAAGTGTGTGGCTCCAATTGGTATAAGACCAATTGGAGGTGAAACTAGGCACAAAATGTGCCAACTTTAATGAAGGAAGCTTGCCAAAATTCTGCTTGCAAGGTAGCTTGAAAAATGACCAAATCCGGATTAAGTGCAAATGAGGCCTGAAAATTGACCATTTGGGCAGCAGTTAGTGTTTAGGCCATAACTCACTCAAAAACAGGTCCAATTGACCTGAAATTTTAACCATGAATAGCTAAGACCCATATCTACAAGTCTTATGAGGACACCAAAGCCCAGAAATGACCATAAGCAAGTCAAACAGCTTGCACAAGTTCGGGTCCAAAAACTGGCCGAACCTAAAATGACCTAAAATGACCTAAAGTGACCAATTTTAGTACAAGTTGACCAGCAATAGTAAAATGACCATAACTTGGTCTACATAACTCAGAATGACCTGAAATTTTGCCCCGCGTTCCATAAGACATAGATCTACAAGTTCGTAGTTTTGACCGATACCAGAAAACCGACGGAACTAGGTCGTCCGGCTAGGTCAAACTAATATCCCGGAATCCAGCAAATTGCAAGAAAATGCAAGATACATGGAAATGAATTTGGTAACATGTACCAACCCTAAAAGACTATTGAATGTGACATATTAGTGACATTAAAACCGAATTTGCCTAGAACGCATCGAGGGTCGACATATTAGGTTGACTAAGGAAATAATAGAATTCAACAAATTAATTATTAAACCTTATGCTTAGAGACAGTTTAAATGAGTACTGAAACACTTCAAATTGTGTTTCTCAGTTAGCAAAGACTCAGGGAAGGGGAAGGAAACACTGAGTCAGAGCCAAGAAATAGTTATCAGAGGTTTGTGCACAGCTAGTTTTTAACTGATTTTGTTTTGAATATTTCATATGATTAAATGACATATTTTCTTATGTATTATGTTTAACAAGCATTGGATTTAATTCAATGATTATTGAAATTGTTATAGTATGTATGAATTTAGCTTTGTGAAATGGTATTTCCACAAGTATTAAGCATTGTTATGGATTGAATAAATTATGTTTTGGAAAATTGTGATAGAACATGTTTTGAATTATGATGGTAATTTTCATAGAAAAATGCAAATTTATGATTTGAATTGTAATGAGCATAAAAATTATTGGATATTGGAATTGAGTTTGAATCGAATTATATTGTGATTTATGCTCACTAAAAGGATTGTGATATTGTTTTATATCTCACTATAGATGCTTGACTAGGTTATTACCCATCTCTCTCATTTGTTGAGAAGACAATGGAGTTAGTTCTGTTTTGATTACCATGGTACGTGCACAGGCTTAGATTTTCCTCTGATTTGAGGTTAGATCTAAGTTTATTTTATCGTTATGGCCCTTGCGGAAGATTCATTATTGTGATGGTACTGTGCACGATGATTCGACCTCCCCAACCATAGGGAGTTAGAATATGATTCGACCTCCCCGACCATAGGGAGTTAGAATCACATCGAATATAGCCCTTTCGGATTAGTCTTGCATAGTTAGTGAGATAAAGAATGATTTTTGAGATACAGAATGATTTTTGAGATACAGAATGGCTTTTGAATGGTAAAGAATTGTCATTTCAATTATGATTTATGTATAATTGATTTTGTTGGAATTACCTAAATTGTTAGTTATGATTTGATAAATTGAATTTCATGATCGAAGTCATTTTATACAAATGATTTACATTATTGGCAATGAATATTTTGAGTTTTAGAATTTGATGAGTATTCAGATTTCCAAATTATTTACTGTAAATTTCGTCAATGTATATTGTACTATATTTTAAATTATAGTTGTGCACCACTGAGTTCATCACTCAGCGATAGCTTTGTATGCTGTTGCAGGTAAGAAGAGCATAGAGCAGTGAGTAAGTTTCTTTGAAGACACTTTCAGTTCAGCTCCAGGTATATTATAGGTATACCCATGTACATAGGTTTTGATGTATGCATGTAATAATATGTATGTAAATTATTTGAGCAGTTGTATAAAAACTCTTGTAAAATATTTTGGTATGTAATTGAATGTAAATTATTGTAAATGTAAATTTGAGATTTCATTTACTTGAATAGTTTTGTAATATAAATTTTGAGTCTTATAATCAATGAAATATTTCTTCATGATGAGATTAGTTTGAAAATGAATTGATTGTGTATTGAGAATTGAATTGTGAATTGAAATAAAGTTTATTGGAGTTTTATTTGAGAAAACATATTGGGAGCATTTTCTTTTGCAGGATTGAAGAACTGTTTTCTCAAAATACAGCCGGCACTTTTCCGAAATTTTGAAAAAAAAAATTTTATAACACCAGATTTTAATCTATGACTTAAATTTCTCGAAAATTGTTTTAAAATCCCTTGTAGTATATTTAATGGATTATCGGTAGGAGAAGTACGGTAATTCATTAGGTATACTACGGGATCATGTTACATATTATAGGGGAGTAGGGTGTGACATGTTTTGTGGTATCATAGCAATGGTTTTAAAGTAAATTTTGAATTGTGAATTTGAAATCTTTTTGTCGGTAACTACAACTGCTCAAATGTTTGATACATATAGTACATTTACATCATAAATATGAACTAATGGAGAGGAATCTCCTTGTGTTGGTTGTACAGGAATAGAAAATCCTATGAAAATATATGGAAGAGAAGAATGAGACAATAGAACAGTCCGTGATGGCAGAAGTACAAGTTGAGGCCCCAGCTCCACAAAGTGTCGAAGGCCGATGTATCAGCTTTTACCAGTACAAATTACTGCACAAATGGCCCAACAAATGGCCACTTTCTTTCAACAAATGGCTGATACTCTGTCAGCTCAAACTCAAGTACAAACCCAACCCCCACAAGGGCAGTGTGAAATAGAGACTTGAAGAAAGAGATAAAATGGCCAGGATTCCATATGCTTCGGCTATTGGAAGTTTGATGTATGCAATGATGTGTACTAGGCTGGATATTGCACATGCTAGAATATCCTTAAGTACTTGAGAAGAACTAAGGATTTATTCTTGATTTATGGAGGTGGTGACTTGTAATTGGATGGTTACACTGATTCTGATTTTAAATCTGATATCGATGATAGAAAGTCTACCTTTGGGTTTGTGATAATTTGTAATGGAAGTGCAGTCAGTTGGAAGAGTTCCAAACAGAGTACGACTGCTGATTCCACTTTAGAGGCCGAGTACATTGCTACATCAGATGCTGCAAAAAGAGGCTGTTTAGATATAAGGAACCTCGGTCTCACCAGAAATCCAAACACATAGAAAGGCGCTACCACATTATCAGAGAGATAGTTGGGCAAGGCAATGTAGCCGTGCAGAAAATAACATTAACAGAATATCCAACTGATCCATTCACTAAGCCTATGTCACAAACTCAGCTAGACTGACATCTTGAGAAGATGGGCCTAAGATATTGTAATGAATAGCTCTAGTGCTAGTGGGAGATTGTTAGTAGTATGCCTTCGAGCATATCATTTAGTATGTATCTTATACATGTTTTTTTAATAAAAGGCATTTTCACTTTTCTGTTTACACAATATATTTATATGTAATAGAAAAGATCCATTGATATTTTGATATTTTGTTAGAAATTCTATTTTTAATTTGTTAAGAATATGAGTGACAGTATTTCTAGCACAAAGCATCATAAATTGGTTCACAATCGAGGATACTTCACACAGGACATGACTTATCCAGAAAGATTGTATTCATATATGTTCCCTATGTATTTATATGAGATATAAATAAGATGGAATGGTGAGTCTCATGCCATATAACAAACATGATAGGCACTTATGCATGATAAGTAGGCTGAACCAGTGATATTTATGACAATCGCATGGAGTTCACTCTTGTCAATGCATTGACATAAATCATATCAGTGCATATAATCTTTAGACCTGAGATAGCACATTTATCTTATATATAGGTGGTTTGAGTTTGATACTACTTTCATACTTGTACTGTGTATGAGTATATGGGCATGTGTTGGCTCCTACTAGTTATATATGGAGGTAGCTGTTGATCAAGATGGAATCTGTTACCCTAAGTAAATAGGGTAAAATCCTATGTTCATTTAATTATTCTTGATGTTTCAAGTCTCTGGCCAGGACAGATAGTTTTGAGAAAAAAAGAGTTTCTGATGAGAAAATCTTTTTAATCAAGAACTGGAATTAAAAGAGAACATAATATTCATAGCAAATGGGGCTTGACGTAAACCATAACTCCAGCTCCAATTGAGATTTTGTAACAGAGAGATTCTAGTGCATGGTAACATATGATTATAGGTTCATTTAAGGTAAACCTTATTACTAGTTGGGTAGCTATGACGCTACGCTAGGTGTTAGCCATAGTTTATGAGGTGCCCAAAATGATTTAGAGAAATCATTTATGGTAAGAAAGAGTTCTGATGATATTAGGAGTTGATATCATATCTCATTGCCAATTAGTGATGAGCCTAGTGAGTCACACACATACACAAGTAATCACCAAGTTAAATGTGATTTAATTAATTAGTTAAAGAGTTTAATTAATTAATTAAATAGGTTTGGTTTGCAATTAGATTGCAAAGTCCCTAGCATGGCTTGAAACCAAATCTAGGTTATTGGATGTATAGTATAAGTTAAATTTATATTTAAAGTGTTTAAATATGAATTTAATTATGAGAAATTAATTAATAGAGATTAATTAATTAATTTATATTTGATATAAATTGATTAGAAGAAGAGAAATAATTATTTTGGATTAAGAACTTAAAATTAAGACACAAGGGTATTTTGGTCATTTCACAGGGTGACATATGGCACCATGAGATGGTGACATATGGCACTACATATAAGCTTGCCATTTGTCTTTTAATCATGTAAGATGATCAAAGTCAAGATTAAATCTAAGTTTGATACTTGGCATAATGTGATTGGGTCAATTAAACTAAGAGGCAATCAGAAGATGACATGTGGCAAGGGTTTTAAGTGATGACCTAGCTATATAAGGGAAAGGATAAAAGAACAAAATGCAAGCTGCTATTTCTTTCACATGTGCCGTCACCCTTGGAGACCTCTTCCTCTCTTTTTCTTCATCTTTTATCAATTCAAAGAGAATTGCCAACATTTTCTTGAATTCAAATTGCTAGAAATCGTTTTAGTATCCTATATACATCTGTAATCTCTCTAAAGGAAAAACCTAAATTTCTAATTGATTGGAAAGGCTTGAAAAGTTGTTCAAGGGGCTGCCATTGGTGATCTTGGTGTGGACAAGCTAGAGGGACAACATCTGGTGTCCTAAGTGCATCCCAAAGGTACCAAACACAACTACAGTGTATCAAAAGGTTAGTGCACTTGTTCTTAATTTAATATAGGGTTCTAATGAATTAATCTGTTAATTCTAAAATCTTAAATGGCAAATGTAGATCCAAAAACATATTAAAAGTGTTTTAATATGCTGTTTAACATTGAAATCAAGTAGATAAATAATGAATCTTGCAAGATGCATGAGACCTTAGAAGAAAAATTTTGAATTCAATGATCCAATCTTATGTTTTTCATGCTTCCTCTCCTTCAAAACATATACAAGATGCATACTAAATGATATGCTCTAGGGCATACTACTAACAATCTCCCACTAGCAATAGAACCATTCATTATAATATCTTAGACCCATCTTCTTAAGATGTCGGTCTAGCTGAGTTTGTGACATAGGCTTAGTGAATGGATCAGCTGGATTTTCAGCTGATGCTATTTTCTGCATGGCTACATCGCCTCACCCAACTATTTCTCTGATAATGTGGTAGCACCATTTTCTGTGTTTAGACTTCTAGTGAGACCAGGGTTCCTTAGCCTGTATGACTGCTCCACTGTTGTCACAGTAGAGAGGAACTGCTTACTCAATGGAAGGAACTACTGTAAGTTCTGTCACGAACTTCTTTATCCAAACAGCTTCTTTTGTAGCAATATACTCAGCCTTGGTAGTGAAATCTACAGTCGTACTCTATTTGGAACTCTTCCAACTGACTGCACCTCCATTACAAATGAACACATACCTAGAGGTAGACTTTCTATCATCGATATCTGATTGAAAATCAGAATCAGTATAACCATCCAATTGCAAGTCACCACCACCATATATCAAGAATAAATCCTTAGTTCTTCTCAAGTACTTAAGGATATTCTTGATGTAACACCCTCCATTAGCAACTCAGACATTCTCATCGCTCCAAAGGACCTGTCCGTCCTGATAGCTAGAACGTTCGGAAAAATATTTAAACTTAAGTGAGGAACCATAATCAACTCAAATATTAATAAGAAAAATTTAGTAAAAAATTTTAGAAATAAAATACAACTAAGTTAGTTAAGCGAGTGGTGTTCTAGCGATGGGTAACCTGCAGGGAAGTTGCGATTCTACAACTAGGAGCCCTAGACCCGGGGGAAAAATTATAAAATAATTTTTGGGACTCCAGAGAAGGGTTATTGAGGTTCCTATGGCATTAGAATGCCAAGAAAATATTTAGAAAATTTTTTCAATCGGCACAGACAATTTTGACCCGTTAAGCCAAACGAAGGGCATTTTGGTCATTTCGCCTTCAGAGGTGATTTTTGGCCGACTTGTCCAGTCGAGTAAATAATTATTATAACATAAAATATGAATAAACATTACCAAAAATTGAAATTGAGTAGTGATGAAAAGAAAAGAAAAATAAAAAAGGCCCATTTATGACATAATGTGATGTCATTTAAAAAGTTTCCACCAATTATAACTAAACAACCATTTCACTAACTAATAAAAGAGATAAATAAAGACCAAAGAAAACAAAAAGTAAACAGCCATCTCCTTCCTCCCAAAACCAGCCGAAACCTTGCTTAGCCCAAACCTCCATTTTTGGTTTTTAAAAGCTTCAATTTCTATGCTTTCCTCGCCTCAAAACCCTAAGTCACCTTCACAAAAATTCATCCCCACATCACAAGGCAACTCTAGGCAGCCATAAAAAGTAGAAATTCTAAGGAGAATACAAGTCCAAGAAGAGCTACTCAAAGGTTAGTGCACATATACACCTAAAGCTCTTTATTTCTATGTTAAGAGACTTGAAATAAGTAAGAAATTGTAACTAAAATGAATAAAAATTTTGTGTATGTCCACCATGAATTTCGGCAGCCCTAAGGAAGGAATGAGTTTGATTGTTTTAATGGACTTAGAATGAATTAGAGATTATGTTTAAGGTGTATATACACATATATAATGAGTAAAAGTGTTCAACAAGGTGTATGGGTGAATTGAAATGGAAATTAAGGTTTTAGGGAGTGAAAATTTGACTTGCTTATGAAATTGTTAAAGAATATTCTAATGGTCAATTAGTGACCATTTGAGGTAAGTTGACCATAATTTGGATTGAAATATAGCATGGCAAAGTGAAATGCTAGGCTGCCTAGGGACAGCAGCAAGGAGGCTGTGAGTCCAGCCCACTTGGACAGCCATAACTTTGGCTGTGTAGGTTCAATTGGTGTTTGGCCAATTGAACATGAAACTAGACATAAAATGGCACAATTTTACTGAAGAAACCATGCCCAAAAGACCAAAGCAAGAAGACCAAAAGTTGGCCCCAATCTGGATACCCTGCAAACAGGTTCTGCAGAATGACCAAATGAATAGTTACTGTTCATTTGGCCATAACTCACTGTAGATATGGTCAATTGACCTGAAATTTTTACAGAAACAATTTAAGACATAGACAAACAACTTTCATGAAGAAACCTACCCCAAATTATGGCCAGAACCTATTCAACAATGCAATCACAATCACTGTTCATGGTACTGTAGATTTGGTAATTCTGCAGTTTTGCCAATCCGGCCAGCTGTGGTTTTTGGACCATATCTGGAGCTACAAAACTTCAAATGGAGTGATTCTAAAAAGGAAATTCAACTAGACAAAATAAGGAACAACTTTCATGTTTGCCATTTCTTCAAATTCCCACTGTAACAGTGCTTAATGGAACAGTAAACCTAGGCTTCAAAAACTGAAATTTCTGCCCTCTTAATTTTAAGTTAGAAATGGTAATGGTGACCAATTCCAACAAGTTTTAAATGCAAAATGTGGTATGTTGGGAGTGCCAAAACCAATGTACCTAATTTCTACCTAAAAGTCAACATTTTAGTTGACCAAAGAGGTGAATAGTGACACCGAAACTTGAAATTCAAAGATTGAAGATTTTTAAAGTATCAAATGCCCTAGTATACCTAACAAGATTGGTTTGGATAGTTTAGCATGCCAATAGGGTTCAGTTAGCAGTACTGCACATGACAATATGCCATTCTGTGATTTCATGACTTTCAGCCATTCTGACCTTGCATTGAGATTTGGCCTTGTGCCTGAGATTATTTACAGCTTGGTAGCTGTTCTGTTGCACACCGGGAGATGCATATGTGACCGATGGTGTGACGGCCCGAGGTACTAGATACCCAAAGGCGGTTACCGTTATCCGATCGATCGTCTAGTATAGGTTACTTGGGCAACCAAATGAATGAAAGTGAACAAAGTTAATGAATATAATGGATATACCAATACCAAACAAATAAAACATATACATTTACTACATATTTATTTCTTGCTATTTCTTTTATTTTATTATTGCACCACTAAGCATTATTACTTAGCGCGTTGCTTTTGCCACGCGTAGGTTCTGGAGATACAGATCGTGAGCCCAGTAGACCGCAGACTGGGTGAGTCCATCCTGCAGTTTCGCACAGTGTCAGTGTCACCTCAACTTCTGCAGTGCATTGGTAGGACACTAGGTGTCATTTTGGCATTCTGTAATAAATTTTGATTTTCTCATATGTAATTAAACTTGTGTAATGTATATTGATGTTCATGTAAATTATGAAAATTGTATTTGTTAATGGAAAAGTAAATATCTATTTGGGATTTATACTTGATTATCACATGTGATGGATGATTGAGAACTGAAATTGAGAAATGTTGTTGGGATCTTGATATTGAGACTTTGTTGATGAATTGAAGTTGGGATTGTTTGGAAACTATTTGGAAGTGTTTTTAACAGGTTCCGAAGAACTGTTTTCTCCATTTTAGCCGGTACTCTGCCGAATTTTCTTTAAAATTTTCGGAACCTCAAATAAATAATAATTTTGATAAATGGCTTAAATAAATTATATTTCATAAACTATATTCAAAACTATGACAAAAATTAATTAAGTTAAAATAGAGTGTGCCGGCACACCGTGGGACATTGCTTACTCGGGTATACTGTACACGGGTAAGGGGTGTCACATTTAGTGGTATCAGAGCACGGTTTAGGCATTTCTGGGCCTAGATTGAGTCCGTACCATGCATTGCATTTGTAAGAGTCGAGGTGACACTAATGCAGATCTGTTTGTCTTTTTTATTTTGAATAGGATATGGACCCTCCATCTCAGAGGGCAGTTGAGGAGGAAGTGGAGAGTCAGCTCCACTTGCAACAGCTGAGACTGGGGGCATAGGAGAACCTGCTCCGCCAGCTCAAGCAGAGCCTGCTCAGCCTCCATAGGCCATGTTCCAGCAAATGGCCGATTTCTTTAGACAAATGGCCGGAGTAATGCCAGCACCACCACCACCTCCACCTCCACAGTAGAAATCACACCTGGAAAGGCTAAGAAAGTTTGGAGCAGTGGACTTTTTCGGTAAGAGAGAAGATGACTCTGTCGCAGCTGAGAATTGGTTGAATAGAACGGGCAGAGTTCTAAAACAACTCCACTGCACCCCAGAGCAAAACCTAGAGGCTGCCATATCCCTGTTGCAAGATGATGCCTACGAATGGTGGGATACTGTGTCTAGTGAAGTGCAGCCAGAAGCTATAACTTGGGACTTCTTTCTCTCAGAATTCAAGAAGAAATATGTGGGTACTGTATACTTGGAAGAGAGAAGAAGAGAGTTCATTAACCTGAGGCAGAGACAGTTGTCAGTGGCCGAGTATGAGAAGGAATTCGTCCGATTAAGCCGCTACGGAATGGAGATAGTCCCTAATGAAGCTGAAAGATGTAAGAGATTTGAAGAGGGACTAAATGACAACATAAAGATTCAGCTCACTGCCTTGGGAATCATAGAATTTAGTAAGTTAGTGGAAGCTGCAATAAGGGTTGAAAAAGTGAGAATCAATGAGCAGACCAGAAGGGATAGACAGTAGAAGAGGGGCCCGGGTCAGTCTAGCTCATCTCCTGCACCTGGGAAGAGGTTCAAGGGTCCACCTGCACAGAGTTCAGCCACCACACTGGCCGTGGTCGGTCTCGAGGCCTGTGCCACGCTTACCCCTAGGAGAGGTCAGTCCACACCATCAGTGGGCAGCTCTCCAGGGATGGGGTTCAGGGGACCAGCCCTAGCATCTTCTGCATTTCCACACTGTCTGAAATGGCACAAGGGGGAATGTTGGAGAGTAACTGGTGCCTGCTTAAAATGTGGGTCGACAGAGCATCAGCTGAGGAACTGCCCACGCAGAACTATTACAGCTGCTCTAACACAAGCATGCACTGCTCCCGCACTACGTAGGGGTAGAAAATCGCAAGTCCGAGGTCAGAGGACCATCACGAGGCTCAGATCGAGCCAGCAGAGAGGCCCGACAGGACCACCCGCAAGAGCTTATGCTATTAGAGCTCAGAGGAGCAAGATGCCTCGGACGTCATCGGGTAATGCTTCTCCTCTACAATACACCTGTGCATGCATTGGTGGATCCAGGATCCACTCATTCATATATCTGCATCAACCTACCCGTAGAAAGGGGGATACTAGTAGGGGAGAGTGACCAAGACATTCTGGTCACAAATCCATTGGGCCACAGTATAGTGGTGAACAAAGTATATAAGGGTTGCCCGTTAAGGATTCAGGGGTATGAATTCTTGGCAGACCTGATTGAGTTGCCCTTCCACGAGTTTGACGTGATTTTGGGAATGGACTGGTTGTCACGTTATCAGGCAATAGTTGATTGCAAATTGAAGAGAATTTCTCTAAAAACTTCAGAGGGTAATGAGATCACTGTTGTGGGTGAAAGGACAGATTTCTTGTCCAATGTCATCTCAGCCACAGTTGCAAGAAAAATGATGAGAAAAGGCTGTGAAGCCTACCTAGCACATGTGGTGGATACTAGGCAGGCTAAGCCAAACCTGAGTGATATACCCACAGTAAGAGACTTCCCAGAGGTATTTCCTGAAGAGTTACCTGGTTTGCCATCAGAAAGGGAAGTTGAATTTGCTATTGAGACACTGCCGGGTACAGCACCCATTTCCATTGCTCCTTATAGGATGGCACCCACTGAATTGAGGGAGTTGAAAACTCAGTTGCAAGAGTTACTTGATAAGGGGTTTATACGCCCCAGTGTGTCACCATGGGGAGCTCTAGTGCTGTTTGTGAAAAAGAAGGATGGGACTTTGAGGCTATGTATCGATTACCGGCAGTTGAATAAAGTGACTGTGAAGAACAAATATCCGTTGCCTAGAATTGATGATCTGTTTGATCAGTTGAAGGGAGCAGGAGTATTTTCTAAGATTGATCTCAGATCAGGGTATCATCAGTTGAGGGTGAAGGATGTAGATGTGCCAAAGACTGCATTCAGGACCCGGTATGGGCATTATGAGTTTCTGGTGATGCCCTTTGGCCTAACAAATGCACCAGCGGCATTCATGGACCTTATGAACCGTATCTTCCATCCATACTTAGATCGGTTCGTAGTGGTCTTTATTGATGATATTCTGGTGTATTCCAAGACCAGTGAAGAACATGATGAACATTTGAGGATTGTTTTGCAAACCTTGAGAGAAAAGGAGCTGTATGCTAAGTTGTCCAAGTGTGACTTCTGATTGAATGAGATTGCATTCCTTGGACACATAGTGTCAGCTGATGGGATTAGGGTGGATCCTAAGAAAATAGAAGCAGTGATGGAATGGAAGCCTCCCAGAAATACAACTGAGGTCAGAAGCTTCTTGGGGCTAGCTAGGTATTACAGAAGATTTGTGAAGGGATTTTCCTTAATAGCTGCTCCAATGACCAAGTTGTTACACAAGAATGTCAGATTTGACTGGAATGACAAGTGTCAGATCAGTTTTGAGAAGTTGAAGGCTATGTTGACAGAGGCACCAGCAGCACACAACAAAGGTCGTGAAAGGACTTTGTGGTCTATAGTGATGCCTCTCATAATGGGTTAGGGTGTGTATTAATACAAGAGGGGAAGGTGGTCGCTTATGCTTCCAGGCAGCTGAGGCCACATGAACAGAATTACCCTACCCATGATCTAGAGCCTGCAGCAATTATCTTCTCACTGAAGATATGGAGGCATTACTTGTATGGTGAAAAGTGCTACATTTACACAGACCACAAAAGCCTAAAATACTTGCCAACCCAGAAGGAGCTCAACCTTAGACAGAGACAATGGATTGAGTTCCTGAAGGACTATGATTATGTAATTGACTACCATCCTGGGAAGGCAAATGTAGTTGCTGATGCTTTGAGCAGAAAGTCCATCACAGCTTTGAGATTATTGAATGCCCGTCTATCTTTGGTTCGAGATGGAGCTATTTTGGCTGAGTTGCAAGTGAGGCCAAACCTGTTACAGCAGATTTTATGTAACACCCCTAAGTTCGGTAGTGCATTCTGCTGTTCCGGTGACCAGTACTGTCCGGATAGCTAGGATGCCTAGAACTATACTTTGACATAAGGGAGGAGACATAAAATAATGAAATACAAGAAAGGAAAATACAAGAAAAATAAAGGAAAAATAATAGCAAAGAAAGGTAATCAAGTTAAACGAGCCGGGAAACCTAACGATGGGTGACCGCACTGGGAAGTCACGGCGTGGACCGTTGACTAGCCCTGGACTGCAGGGAACCCTGGAAAACATTTTTAGGACTTAAATAGACCCTTATTAAAGAATAAATATCATTAGAAAGATCAAAGAAAAATTAAATAATTATTACAAAGAAAAGTGAGAAATCGAAAAACGGACAAAACCCAGTGATATCGAAAAATCGGGAATGCAACCCGAACAGGGGCATTATGGTCATTTGACATCCCGAATTTTCTTTTGACCTAAATTTCCATTAAAAATAAATAATATTACACTTAGAAAATAAAATGAAAAATTAGTTTAGTGGTACCTAATACAAATAGCCAAAATGGAGTGAAAAATGTGTAAATAACACATGTAAACATATTATATGATTTAGTCCAAGTAAGTGGACCACTAAAGGAATAAATTAAAGTTAAGTGGGACATGTGTACACCTAAAATGCAGCTGAAACTTCATCTTCCCTAAGTCCTCCCAACATAGCCGAATTGAAGGAGAAAGAAACCTCCATTGGCGTGTTCATGCAAGCTTGGTCCACTCTCCCATTTCAACTCCAATCACTTTGATAGCTTCATGAAAAATTGTCTACACATCATAAGGAAGAGTTTGATACCAATTTTAAGAAGTTTAATCAAGGTTTGGCAAGTTTCAACCATAAGGTAAGTTAGTATTTTTGAAGATAGCTTTGTTAAGTTTTGTGTGCATGTTATGGGTGTTGGATTTGTGAAGAAAATTTTTGAGTTTGAAGAGTTATTGTTGTGTTCATTTTGGACAGCCATGGAGTCATGTAATTGATGAAATAATTGTGCATATATTTGATGAGAAATGATGTTGATCATGATGATTTAATAACCTAGTGAATTACTTCATATGTATATGGTGAATTTTGCACTTGGAATGGGATTTAATGAATTGTAGGACACTTTGGTGTTGAAGGACAATTTCGGCAGCCTTGAAACTCTTGGATAAGTGTATGTGTTCATGAAGATATGGGCAGAATTGTGGCATTAAGGATTGATGGATATGTGTATGAAATTGTTGTGTAAAGTGTATGTAAAAACTAGTAATGTTTGTGTGTATGTGTAATGGTATTTGAACTTTGGGAATTAGAGTTATATTTGGTGTGTTGAGGATAATTGTAATCTGCCCAAAGTGATGTTAATGTAAAGTAATATATAGTTTTGGTAATGTACCAAAACAGATTTGGTAGGGAAGTAAACATATTGCAAGGTAAATGTGTGTAATTGATGCGTGTTAAGCAAAGTAACCAAGGGCAGTGTACATTTTAGCCAATAAGTTTAAATGTATAACCTCAATTGGTATGAGACCAATTGGAGGTGAAACTAGGCACAAAATGTGCCAACTTTCATTGAGAAAACATACCAAAATTCTGCTTGCAAGGTGACCTAAGAAAATGACCAATTCGGATTAGGTACAATTAGGACCTGAAAAATGACCAATTGGGCAGCAGTGAGTGTTTAGGCCATAACTCACTCAAAACAGGTCCAATTGACCTGAAATTTTAACCATGAATAGTTAAGACCCATACCTACAAGTCTTATGAAGACATCAAAACCCAGAAATGACCAGAAGCAAGTCAAAAAGCTTGCACAAGTTCGGGTCCAAAAACTGGCCGAACCAAAGTTGACCAAATTGACCTAAAATTGACATAATTTGATGCCATTTGACCAGCAATAGTGTAATGACCATAACTTGGTCTACTTAACTCGGATTGACCTAAAATTTTGCCCCGCGTGCAATAAGACATAGATCTACAAGTTTGTAGTTTTGATCAAAACCCAAAAACTGAGGGAACTAGGCCGTCCGGCTAGGTCAAATTAGTATCCCGAAATCCAGCAATTTGCAATGAAATGCAAGAAAACACAATATACATAGAATTGAGTTTGGTAACACGTACTAATCCTAAAACATTATCGAATGTGACATATTAAGGACACCAAAACCTAATTTACCTAAAATGCATCGAGGGTCGGTATATTTGGTGATTAAGCAAATAAAGGTATTCAGTGAATTGTTTATCGAATATTATCGTTAGAGGCAAATTAATTTAGCACTGAAACACTTCAAATTGTGTTTCTCAGTTAACAAGGACTCAGCAAAAGGGAAAGAAATACTGAGTCAAGACCAGGAGACAAATATCAGAAGTTTGTGCACAACAACTATTTCTTTTGAATTATTTTCAATTGAAATAAATATTGACTATTTGTATATTATTGTTTTAAATTGTGGAAATGTATTTGAATGAATATTTATTGCTTGAAAAGCATTGTAAATGATTTGAAACTGTGAGAAATTGTTTGAATGACATTGATGGATACTTATTGATTTAAAAGCATTGGAAATGGTTTGAAACCACAGCTATCATGTATATTGATTGTATTCCTCATTAGCTTGTCTAGTGGGACGAATTGAATTCCCTCTCTGGCTGAAGTGTTGAGGTGTGTGGCTGTTGAGGACGAATTGGATGAGTACTCATATTTTTGCTAGCTAGCTATGTTATTCCTCATTAGTCATCGACTTTTGAGACGAATTGAATACCTCATTAGCCATCGGCTTTTGGGACGAATTGAACTATGGATCATGATTAAGTCGTGTGATTTATTGATGTGTATTGTGAGATTGTGAAATGAATTTAAACTCTTATTGACATATACTGTCTTTTGAATTCAAACATGATCTAACTTATGAAAATTATTGTGATATTGACAAATGGAGTTTAAATTCTTATGGACAATTACTGTCTTGAAATTGACTATGGTTTTAAGTATCCACTATTGATATGATTTATGAATTGTGATTTAAATTGTATTTGGTTAATGTTGTGCACCATCGAGACATTGTCTCAAATGATAGCTTTTTATTGTCGCCGCAGTAGAGAGACAGATGTATACAGACTAGGCCGCATATACCTCCAAAGAAGAGATTTTGGGTATAGTGAGTATACCACATTTGGCATTTTGTAATCAGAATGTATGACACTGTATGTACATTTTGTTTTTGGTTTTGAGCAGTTGTAAATTCAAATTGTACCTTGAAGTTGTAAATTAATTATGAGTTATTTGACTTGTGAAAATTGTATTATATTTCCTTATCTCAGACTTTGAAAAATTTCTATGGAATTGAGTTGATAAATTGTTGTGTTGAGAAATGTATTGGAGTTGAGATTTGGAAAATTATTGAAGTGTCTTTTTACAGGTTTTCTGAAGAACTGTTTTATCCAAAATACAGATGGCACTCTGCCAATATTTTTACATAAATTCCAAATAAATCAAATGAGTTAATTGTTTCACTTCAGTTCACCAAAGTCTTTAACACCTGTAAATAGTGCTCACCACTGTAAAAGAAGTAAGAAAAGTTTTTAAAATCCCTTGTAGTGTATTTAATGGGTTATCAGTAGACAGAGTTGGTAATTCATTAGGTATATTATGGGATCATGTTATGCCTTATAGAGGGGTAGGGTGTGACATGTTTTTGTGGTATCAGAGCAAAGTTTTTAAACTCTGTTTTCACCTGTTACTTGAATGTTCTGTCTTCATAGTACAACTGCTCAATATCATTGTTTGATACATACAGTACATTACATTATAAAAATGCACTAACAGGAGGAAATCTCCTTGTGTTATTTGTTCAGGAGATCTAAAATCCTTGCATTGAATATGGAAGAGGGTGATCGTTCAGTCGATCAATCTATTGAGGCTGAGGTGCAAGGGGATGCCCCAGGCCTACATAATGTTAGTGGTTGGTTCAAGAAGACCACCGCAAGATCTGCTTCGCTCGCTGGTCAAACAGATGGCTGCAATGTTCCAACAAATGGTTGGCAATGTGCCTACTCAAGTCCCAATATAGACACCAGTGGTACAACCACAATCTCCGACTAGGCAGTATGATAAATTGATGAAATATGGGGCTGCAGAGTTTAAGGGGACAGTAGATCCTCTAGAAGCTGAACAATGGTTAGAAAGGATGGATAGGGTGTTCAAGAAGCTACATTGTACAGAAGAGCTTAGATTTGAATACTCAGTGTCCTTACTACAGGGGGATGCTTATGATCGTGGAAAACCATTCCCACGATGCAGTAGAGCTGCAGTGCTAACATGGAATGACTTCCTCGGAATTCAGTAAATATGTCCCTGATGCTTATGTAGACCAGAAGCTGCAACAGTTCCTAAGTTTGAAACAGGGGAACAGATCAGTGGCTGAGTATGAAAGAGAAT
The DNA here is from genome assembly GCF_030052815.1 of Hevea brasiliensis. Lineage (NCBI taxonomy): Eukaryota > Viridiplantae > Streptophyta > Magnoliopsida > Malpighiales > Euphorbiaceae > Hevea > Hevea brasiliensis. Next base: position 29,280,319 of record NC_079508.1, on the reverse strand, counting down.
TTTCCCGCCTGAGCCATTATGCAGTAAGTTTGCTTGCTACCAGCAGGGAGAGATGCAAGAGGTTTGAAACTGGCTTGAAGCCCAGTATCAGAGTACAAGTGATCGGCTTCAAACACACTAACTTCTCTGAACTTGTTTCTCAAGCCCTAGAGTTGGAAAGAGTTGAGTTTGAGACTGCTCCAGAGAAAAAGAGATCAGAGAAGACAGAGAAAGAGGGAAAATCAATAGAACAGAGTTCCAGTGGTCATACTGGAAAGAGGAAGAACTATGGGGGACATGGCAGAGGTGGTAAGAAATCTGGTAGGGGAAGATATTCAGGACAGAGACCTTCCCTATCTGGTCAGCAGAGTACCAGAGGTTCCTATCCTCCCCGCCAATGTGAAACTTGTGGAAAAAATCATGGTGGGATATGCTATAAGGCTATTGGAGCCTGTTATAACTGTGGAGGCACCGGACACTTTGCCAAGGACTGCACCAGTAGTCGCAGAGTTGGACCACCTCCTACTACTGCAAAAGGGTCAGTTCAGAGCCCTGTCACCAGAAGCTCACAACCACCTAGCAGAGGTAGAGGCAGGGGTAGAGGTAACCCAAAGAGCAGCCAAGGCACAGATGAAACAATCGAGCAAGATGCTGTCCAAATGTAATGTATGCCATGAGACAGAGGGAAGAGGCTGAGACATCTGATGTTGTGGCTGATACCTTCTCAGCTTTTAACCAAAATGTATTTGTGTTATTTGATCTGGGCTCTACCCATTCTTATGTGAGTGCTAGCATCATTGATTGCATTGCTGTTCCATGTACAAAAATGGACTTTGAGGTGCTAGTAACAAGTCCACTAGGACAGGAAGTCAGAGTTAATAGAATGTATATAGATTGTCCTTTGGTGATCCAAGGACACACTTTCCTGTCTGATTTCATTGAAGTGCCCTTCAGAGATTATGATATCATCTTGGGCATGGACTGGTTAGCTAGGCATCATGCCATGATTGGATCAGTAGGTCAAGATACCACTTTTGGCCTTCCTCAGTACAATGATGTGGTAATACATGGGGAAAGACAGTTATTGCCATCAAACATCATTTCGGCTGCACTAGCCAGAAAAATGATCAGAAAGGGGTGTGAAGCCTACTTGGCACATGTGATAGACACCCAAGTGGGGAGTCCAGCGTTGAAGGACATCCCTACAGTACAAGACTTTCGGATGTGTTTCTGATGAATTGCCGTGATTACCTCGAAAGAGAAGTGCATTTGAAATTAATGTTATGCTCGTGTGGATACAATCTCCATAACGCCATTCAGTATGGCACCAGCAGAGTTGAAGGAGTTGAAGATACAATTGCAACAATTACTTGAAAAGGGCTTCATCTGCCCTAGTGTGTCACCTTGGGGAGCACCAGTGTTGTTTGTTAAGAAGAAGGATGGTACTCTCCGCTTATGCATTGACTACCGGCAGTTGAATAAGGTGAGAATAAAGAACAGATATCCATTGCCTCGCATTGATGATTCGCTTGATCACCAAGGGTGCAAATGTATTCTCCAAAATTGATTTGCGATCCGGTTATTATCGCTGAAGGTGCAAGAGCGAGTATTCCAAAACTACTTTGAACTCGATATGGCCACTATGAGTTTCTAGTAATGCCATTCGGGTTAACAAATGCTCCACCGCTTTTATGGATCCGATGAACACTATCTTCGACCATATCTTGATCAATTTGTGGTGGTGTTTATTGATGACATTTTGATATATTCAAGGAATGCAGAGGAGCATGACAGACATCTGCATGATTGTACCAGACTTTAAGGGAGAAACAACTATACGCCAAATTATCGAAATGTGAATTTTGGCTGAAAGAAATCTCCTTTTGGGACATGTTGTGTCACCAAGGGATCAAGGTAGATTCCAAAGAAGGTAGAAGCTATCCTTAATTGAAGCCGCCAGAACATCACGTAAATTCGTAGTTTTCTGGTTTAGCTGGATATTACCGCCGGTTTGTGAAGGGATTTTCTATGTTATCTTCTCCACCGACCAAACCGCTCGAAAGATGTAAAATATCGCGGGATGATAAATGTCGAAAGTTTTGATGAGTTGAAGAGGTGTTTGACCAAGCTCAGTCCTCACTTTACCTACTCCGTAAAGAATACACGCTTTATAGTGATGCTTCTCACAATGGGTTAGGCTGTCTCGATGCAAGATCGTAATGTCATTGCTTATGCATCACGCCATTAAACCGCATGAGAAGAACTACCCAACACATGATCCGGAGTTAGCAGCTATTGTTTTTGCTCAAGATCCGAGACACTATTTGTATGGGGAGAAATGCTACATTTACACAGATCACAAGAGCTTGAAGTACTTAGGCACCCAGAAGGAATTGAATTTGAGGCAGAGGAGATGGTTAGAACTCATTAAAGATTATGATTGCTTAATAGACTATCAGCCAGGGAAAGCAAATGTAGTGGCTGACGCCTTAAGTCGCAAGACTATGGCAAGTCTCAGAGTTTCTCCTTTGTCCATGGTATATGAGTTGAAAGCACAGCATGCCAGTTTAGAAATTGATGATGAGGAACAGACAGTAGTTGCATGGCATGTACAGCCAGTGTTGATTGATCAGATCAGAATGGCTGCTCAGAGTGATGAAAAGTATCAGAAGTTAATGAAAGAAGTCCAACAGGGCAAGAAACCTGAATTCTCTGTGAGAGATGATGATTTATTGCTACATCAGGGCAGAATGTGCGTTCCTAGTGATGTGGAATTGAGACAGATCATTATGAAGGAAGCACATGAGTCTCCATTTGCTATGCACCCTGGTGGAACTAAAATGTACAGAGGGCTGAAAGAGCATTACTGGTGGATAGGCATGAAGAGAGATATAGCTGAATTTGTTTCCAAATGCCTAACTTGTCAGCAAGTAAAGGCAGAACATCAAGTTCCATGGTTTGTTACATCCTTTGTCGATGCAGTGGAAATGGGAACGAATAACTATGGATTTTGTTACAGGACTTCCAAGGACACAGAGTAGTCATGATGCAAGATGGGTTATAGTTGATGATTGACCAAGTCCGCTCACTTTTGCCGGTCGGATGGACTATAGCCCGGAAAGATTGGCTAGATTGTACATATATGAGATTGTAAACCGCATGGAGTGCCAGATCAATTGTGTCTGCGAGAGATCCTAGGTTCACTTCTAGATTCGGGTAGTCTTCAGAGAGGCCTAGGAACTAGATTGAACTTCAAAGACAACATTCCACCCACGCATGCATGGCCACCCGAGAGGGTTATTCAGATATTGGAGGATATGCTACGGGCTTATGTGATTGAATTTGAAGGTAGTTGGGATACACACTTGCCTTTGATTGAGTTTGCTTATAACAACAGCTACCAATCAAGCATAGGGATGCCTCCATATGAAGCTTTGTATGGCAGGAAGTGCAGAACTCCCTTATGTTGGGATGAAGTAGGTGAAAGGAAGATGATTGGGCCAGAAATTGTTCAGTAGACAGAGGAAAAGATCAGATTGATCAGAGATAGACTCAAGGCTGCATCAGACCGTCAGAAGTCCTATGTTGATCTAAAGAGAAGAGATATTGAGTACGCAGTGGGTGATAAGGTATTCCTCAAAGTTTCTCCTTGGAAGAGGATTATGAGATTTGGCAGAAAGGGGAAACTGAGTCCTCGTTTCATCGGACCATATGAGGTTCTGGAAAGAGTGGGTCCTTTGGCATATCGGTTGGCATTACCTCCAGAGCTAGCAAGGATACACAGTGTCTTCCATGTGTCTATGTTAAGGAGGTACAGATCTGACCCATCTCATGTATTACCAGTTGAAGAGATTGAGGTAAATCCAGACCTCTCATATGAGGAAGAACCCATAAAAATTCTGGCTTATGAGGTGAAGCAGCTGAGGAATAAACAAATACACCTGGTTAAAGTGTTGTGGAACCATCATTCAGGCCAGGAAGCTACTTGGGAATGCGAAGAGGATATGAGGAGACAGCACCCACAGCTGTTCAGAGACTAATGCCAGGTAAAATTTCGAGACAAAATTTATTTAAGGGGGGGAGAATTGTAACACCCCTAAGTTCTAGAGTGCTCATTGCTATGACCGGTGACCAGTCCGGACAGCTAGGATGCCTAGAACTACACTTTGACATAAGGGAGGAGACATAAAATAATGAAAGACAAGAAAAGAAAATACAAGAAAAACAAAGGAAAAATAATAGCAAAGAAAGGTAATCAAGTTAAACGAAATGAAACCTAACGATGGGTGATCATGATCGGGAAGTCACTACAGAGACCGTTGACTAGCCCTCGACCGTGGGGAACCCTGGAAAACATTTTTAGGACTTAAATAGACCCTTATTGAAGAATAAATATCATTAGAAAGATCAAAGAAAAATTAAATAATTAGTACAAAGAAAAGTGAGAAATCGAAAAACGGACAAAACCCGGTGATACCGAAAAATCGGGAATGCAACCCGAACAGGGGCATTATGGTCATTTGACATCCCGAATTGTCTTTTGACCTAAATTTCCATTAAAAATAAATAATATTACACTTAGAAAATAAAATGAAAAATTAGTTTAGTGGTACCTAATACAAATAGCCAAAATGGAGTGAAAAATGTGTAAATAACACATGTAAACATATTATATGATTTAGTCCAAGTAAGTGGACCACTAAAGGAATAAATTAAAGTTAAGTGGGACATGTGTACACCTAAAATGCAGCTGAAACTTCATCTTCCCTAAGTCCTCCCAACATAGCCGAATTGAAGGAGAAAGAAACCTCCATTGGCGTGTTCATGCAAGCTTGGTCCACTCTCCCATTTCAACTCCAATCACTTTGATAGCTTCATGAAAAATTGTCTACACATCATAAGGAAGAGTTTGATACCAATTTTAAGAAGTTTAATCAAGGTTTGGCAAGTTTCAACCATAAGGTAAGTTAGTATTTTTGAAGATAGCTTTGTTAAGTTTTGTGTGCATGTTATGGGTGTTGGATTTGTGAAGAAAATTTTTGAGTTTGAAGAGTTATTGTTGTGTTCATTTGGACAGCCATGGAGTCATGTAATTGATGAAATAATTGTGCATATATTTGATGAGAAATGATGTTGATCATGATGATTTAATAACCTAGTGAATTACTTCATATGTATATGGTGAATTTTGCACTTGGAATGGGATTTAATGAATTGTAGGACACTTTGGTGTTGAAGGACAATTTCGGCAGCCTTGAAACTCTTGGATAAGTGTATGTGTTCATGAAGATATGGGCAGAATTGTGGCATTAAGGATTGATGGATATGTGTATGAAATTGTTGTGTAAAGTGTATGTAAAAACTAGTAATGTTTGTGTGTATGTGTAATGGTATTTGAACTTTGGGAATTAGAGTTATATTTGGTGTGTTGAGGATAATTGTAATCTGCCCAAAGTGATGTTAATGTAAAGTAATATATAGTTTTGGTAATGTACCAAAACAGATTTGGTAGGGAAGTAAACATATTGCAAGGTAAATGTGTGTAATTGATGTGTGTTAAGCAAAGTAACAAAGGGCAGTGTACATTTTAGCCAATAAGTTTAAATGTGTAACCTCAATTGGTATGAGACCAATTGGAGGTGAAACTAGGCACAAAATGTGCCAACTTTCATTGAGAAAACATACCAAAATTCTGCTTGCAAGGTGACCTAAGAAAATGACCAATTCGGATTAGGTACAATTAGGACCTGAAAAATGACCAATTGGGAAACAGTGAGTGTTTAGGCCATAACTCACTCAAAACAGGTCCAATTGACCTGAAATTTTAACCATGAATAGTTAAGACCCATACCTACAAGTCTTATGAAGACATCAAAACCCAGAAATGACCAGAAGCAAGTCAAAAAGCTTGCACAAGTTCGGGTCCAAAAACTGGCCGAACCAAAGTTGACCAAATTGACCTAAAATTGACCTAATTTGATGCCATTTGACCAACAATAGTGTAATGACCATAACTTGGTCTACTTAACTCGGATTGACCTAAAATTTTCCCCGCGTGCAATAAGACATAGATCTACAAGTTTGTAGTTTTGACCGAAACCCGAAAATCGAGGGAACTAGGCTGTCCGGCTAGGTCAAACTAGTATCCCGAAATCCAGCAATTTGCAATGAAATGCAAGAAAACGCAATATACATAGAATTGAGTTTGGTAACACGTACTAATCCTAAAACATTATCGAATGTGACATATTAAGGACACCAAAACCTAATTTACCTAAAACGCATCGAGGGTCGGTATATTTGGTGATTAAGCAAATAAAGGTATTCAGTGAATTGTTTATCGAATATTATCGTTAGAGGCAAATTAATTTAGCACTGAAACACTTCAAATTGTGTTTCTCAGTTAAGAAGGACTCAGCAAAAGGGAAAGAAATACTGAGTCAAGACCAGGAGACAAATATCAGAAGTTTATGCACAACAACTATTTCTTTTGAATTATTTTCAATTGAAATAAATATTGACTATTTGTATATTATTGTTTTAAATTGTGGAAATGTATTTGAATGAATATTTATTGCTTGAAAAGCATTGTAAATGATTTGAAACTGTGAGAAATTGTTTGAATGACATTGATGGATACTTATTGATTTAAAAGCATTGGAAATGGTTTGAAACCACAGCTATCATGTATATTTATTGTATTCCTCATTAGCTTGTCTAGTGGGACGAATTGAATTCCCTCTCTGGCTGAAGTGTTGAGGTGTGTGGCTGTTGAGGACGAATTGGATGAGTACTCATATTTTTGCTAGCTAGCTATGTTATTCCTCATTAGTCATCGACTTTTGAGACGAATTGAATACCTCATTAGCCATCGGCTTTTGGGATGGTCCATGCTCAGAAGATACCGCCAGATCCTTCACATGTCATCTCCAGGGAAGAAATTGAAATACAACCGGATTTGACATATGAAGAAGAACCTCTACGGATCCTAGCTCGGGAAGTAAAAGAATTGAGGAACAAACGAATTCCACTAGTGAAAGTGCTTTGGAGGCACCACAACACCGAAGAGGCAACATGGGAAAATGAAGAGACGATGAGGCAACAGTTCCCTCAACTATTTGCATCAGGTAAATTTTGAGGACGAAATTTAAATTAGAGGGGAAGAGTTGTAACACCCTCCTAGTAGCAACTCCGTACATTCTACTATTCCGGTGACCGGTGTCGGTCCGGATAGCTAGCACGTTCGGAAAAATATTTAAACTTAAGTGAGGGACCATAATCAACTCAAATATTAATAAGAAAAATTTAGTAAAAAATTTTAGAAATAAAATACAACTAAGTTAAACGAGCCGGTGCCCTAGCGATGGGTAACCCAGAGGGAAGTTGCGGTTCTCGCAACTAGGAGCCCTAGACCTGGGGGAAAAATTATAAAATAATTTTTGAGACTCCAGAGAAGGGTTATTGAGGTTCCTATGGCATTAGAATGCCAAGAAAATATTTAGAAAATTTTTTCAATTGGTACAGACAATTTTGACCCGTTAAGCCAAACGGAGGGCATTTTGGTCATTTTGCCTTCAGACATGTTTTTTGGCTGACTTGTCCAGTCGAGTAAATAATTATTATAACATAAAATATGAATAAACATTACCAAAAATTGAAATTGAGTAGTGATGAAAAGAAAAGAAAAATAAAAAAAAGGCTCATTTATGACATAATGTGATGTCATTTAAAAAGTTTCCACCAATTATAACTAAACAACCATTTCACTAACTAATAAAAGAGATAAATAAAGACCAAAGAAAACAAAAAGTAAACAGCCATCTCCTTCCTCCCAAAACCAGCCGAAACCTTGCTTAGCCCAAACCTCCATTTTTGGTTTTTAAAAGCTTCAATTTCTATGCTTTCCTCACCTCAAAACCCCAAGTCACCTTCACAAAAATTCATCCCCACATCACAAGGCAACTCTAGGCAGCCATAAGAAGTAGAAATTCTAAGGAGAATACAAGTCCAAGAAGTGCTACTCAAAGGTTAGTGCACATATACACCTAAAGCTCTTTATTTCTATGTTAAGAGACTTGAAATAAGTAAGAAATTGTAACTAAAATGAATAAAAATTTTGTGTATGTCCACCATGAATTTCGGCAGCCCTAAGGAAGGAATGAGTTTGATTGTTTTAATGGACTTAGAATGAATTAGAGATTATGTTTAAGGTGTATATACACATATATAATGAGTGAAAGTGTTCAACTAGGTGTATGGGTGAATTGAAATGGAAATTAGGGTTTTAGGGAGTGAAAATTTGACTTGGCTTATGAAATTGTTAAAGAACATTCTAATGGTCAATTAGTGACCATTTGAGGTAAGTTGACCATAATTTGGATTGAAATATAGCATGGCAAAGTGAAATGGTAGGCTGCTTAGGGATAGTAGCAAGGAGGCTGTGAGTCCAGCCCACTTGGATAGCCATAACTTTGGCTGTGTAGGTTCAATTGGTGTTTGGCCAATTGTACATGAAACTAGACATAAAATGGCACAATTTTGCTGAAGAAACCATGCCCAAAAGACCAAAGCAAGAGGACCAAAAGTTGGCCCCAATCCGGATACCCTGCAAACAGGTTCTGCAAAATGACCAAATGAACAGTAACTGTTCATTTGACCATAACTCACTGTAGATATTGTCAATTGACCTGAAATTTTTACAGAAACAAGTTAAGACAGACAAACAACTTTCATGAAGAAACCTACCCCAAATTATGGCCAGAACCTATTCAAAAATGCAATCACATTCACTGTTCATGGTACTGTAGATTTGGTAATTCTGCAATTTTGCCAATCCGGCCAGCTGTGGTTTTTGGACCATATCTGGAGCTACAAAACTCCAAATGGAGTGATTCAAAAAAGGAAATTCAACTAGACAAAATAAGGAACAACTTTCATGTTTTCCATTTCTTCAAATTCCCACTTTAACAGTGCTTAATGGAACAGTAAACCTAGGCTTCAAAAACTGAAATTTCTGCCCTCTTAATTTTAAGTTAGAAATGGTAATGGTGACCAATTCCAACAAGTTTTAAATGAAAAATGTGGTATGTTGGGAGTGCCAAAACCAATGTACCTAATTTCTACCTAAAAGTCAACATTTTAGTTGATCAAAGAGGTGAATAGTGACACCGAAACTTGAAATTCAAAGATTGAATAATTTTAAAGTATCAAATGCCCTAGTATACCTAACAAGATTGGTTTGGACAGTTTGGCATGCCAATAGGGTTCAGTTAGCTGTACTGCACATGGCAATATGCCTTTCTGTGATTTCATGGCTTTCAGCCATTCTGACCTTGCATTGAGATTTAGCCTTGTGCCTGAGATTATTTACAGCCTGGTAGCTGTTCTGTTGCACACCGGGAGATGCATATGTGACTGATGGTGTGACGGCCCGAGGTACTAGATACCCAGTGCCAGTTTACCCGTTATCCAATCCAGTCTTCTAGTATAGGTTACTTGGGCAACCAAATGAATGAAAGTGAACAAAGTTAATGAATATAATGGATATACCAATACCAAACAAATAAAACATATACATTCACTACATATTTATTTCTTGCTATTTCTTTTATTTTATTATTGCACCACTAAGCATTATTACTTAGCGCGTTGCTTTTGCCACGCGTAGGTTCTGGAGATACAGATCGTGAGCCCAGTAGACCGCAGACTGGGTGAGTCCATCCTGCAGTTCTGCACAGTGTCAGTGTCACCTCAACTTCTGCAGTGCATTGGTAGGACACTAGGTGTCATTTTGGCATTCTGTAATAAATTTTGATTTTCTCATATGTAATTAAACTTGTGTAATGTATATTGATGTTCATGTAAATTATGAAAATTGTATTTGTTAATGGAAAAGTAAATATCTATTTGGGATTTATACTTGATTATCACATGTGATGGATGATTGAGAACTGAAATTGAGAAATGTTGTTGGGATCTTGATATTGAGACTTTGTTGATGAATTGAAGTTGGGATTGTTTGGAAACTATTTGGAAGTGTTTTTAACAGGTTCCGAAGAACTGTTTTCTCCATTTTAGTCGGTACTCTGCCGGATTTTCTTTAAAATTTTCGGAACCTCAAATAAATAATAATTTTGATAAATGGCTTAAATAAATTATATTTCATAAACTATATTCAAAACTATGACAAAAATTAATTAAGTTAAAATAGAGTGTGCCGGTACACCGTGGGACATTGCTTACTCGGGTATACTGTACACGGGTAAGGAGTGTCACACTTGAGAGCTATCCAGTGTTTCAAACCTGGATTGGATTGATACCTGTTAGTCAAACTAATAGCATATGCTATATCCGGCCTAATACACAACATTACATACATCAAACTTCCAATAGTCGAAGCATATGGAATCCTGGCCATGTTATCTCTTTCTTCAGGTGTCTTTAGAGACATCTCTTTAGAAAGGTGGCTACCATATCTCACTGGTAACAATCCTCTCTTGGAATCAAGCATGTTAAACCTCTTTAACACCTTTTCCAAGTTTAGACTTTGGGATAAACCAATTATTCTTTTTGCTTTATCTCTATAGATGTGAATCCCAAGAATATAGGTTGCCTCCCCTAAATCTTTCATGGAGAATGTATTTGATAACCATACCTTTACAGTTGTCAACATACCTGTGTCATTACCCATCAACAAAATGTCATCCACATATAAGACAAGGAATGTGATAGCTGTAGATATTTCATCAATAGGTGCTGGTTGACTAGATGGATCTATATCCATTTGATCTATTGGTTAGTCAGAATTCTCTAATTCTAACTATATTTCCCTTCCTTTGCCTCCTTCTTGAACAAACTATTATTCAAGAAATGTGGCATCTCTACTTACCACAACCTTTTGTGATGTAGGCAAATAAAAATAATATCCAAAACTCTCTTTTGGATATCCAATAAATCGACCCTTTTCTAATATGGTTTCCAATTTATCAGTGTTCAGCTTTTTGATATAAGCTGGACAACCCTAAATCTTAACATGCTTAAGACTTGGTTTTCTTCCATGCCATATCTCATAAGGTGTGGAAGATACTGATTTTGATGGAATCTTATTCAGAACATGCAAAGCTGATTCTAATGCAAATCCCAAAAGGAGATTGGCATATCAGTATAGCTCATCATACTACGTACCATATCCAATAGGGTACGATTTCTCCTTTCAGATACACCATTCAGCTGTGGTGTTCCTGGAGGAGTCAGCTGAGAAATAATGCAATGCTCTTTCAAGTATTTATCAAATTCAGTACTCAAGTATTCACCTCCATGATCTAATCGAAGAACTTTTAATACTTTTCCTGTTTGATTTTCTTCTTCATATTTAAATTCTTTGAACTTTTCAAAGGATTCATATTTGTATTTCATCAAATTTAAATACCCAAACCTTGATTTGTCATTAGTAAAGGTAATAAAATAATGAAAACTGCCTCTAGCCATTTGCTTAAATGGACTACATACATCACTATACATTAGCTCTAAAATATTTTCAGCTCTTAGCCCTTGTCCAACAAAGGGTAATCTGGTCATTTTGCCTTGAAGATAGGATTCACAAGTTGGAGTAGGTTCAGAACCCAATGAGGATAGAATCCCCATTTTCTCCAATTTTGCAATCCTATCTTCTGCAACATGACCTAACCTTAAGTGCCAAATATATTTTGAACTTGAGTTGATTTTCATCATGGCATTGCATTAATTTAGATCACTTGCATTCAATTTGTGTTTATCATTATTATCCAAATAATAAAGACCATCATGCATATAACCCGAGCCAACATATTTATTTCCAAAATAAATATTGCAAACATAATCTGTGAACTGAAATTCATAACCATCTCTAGTCAAACTAGATATCGAAATGATATTCTTAAAAGCATCAGGTACATATAAAATATTATTTAAACACAAAACATGTCCAGACATATAAAAAGATTTAGATCCTATGGCTAAAGCTTCAATAGTTGAGCCATCGCCAATCCAGAGTCTATCATCTCGAGAATGCAAGCTGCTACTGTTTACTAGTTCCTGCATATCATAACAAATGTGAGAACTGGCACCAGTATCTAAAACCCAAGATGTAGATGAACTATGAGTATCATTAGAATCTAAGTAACAAGATATGGACATACCTTTCGAAGGTGTATCCTTCTTGTCCTTCAGTGAAGTAAGATCCCCTGGGTAGTTCCTTTTCTAGTGCCCATCCTGCTGGCAGTGGAAACACTTTCCTTTGCCTCCATCAGCTTTAGTCTTCCTTTTCTGTTTAGCTATCTTCTTGGAAGGACCAAGAATTTGAGGTTTCCTTTTCTTATTGCCCTTCTTCTTGTTGGACTTTTCAGCAGAAGAAGATGCAATCAAAGCTACCTTTTTTCCTTATTGCCCTTGTTCTTGTTGGACTTTTCAGCAGAAGAAGATGCAATCAAAGCTACCTCTTTTCCTTTATTGCCCAGCATATTCTTTTGGGTAATAACCAGTGTGTTGAGTAAACCAGCCAAGGCGCATTCCTACTTAGTCATATGGAAATTTGTCACAAAATTCCCAAATGACTCAGGAAGGGACTGAAGGATCAAATCCGTTTGCAGTTGGAAATCCATGTTAAAGTCAAGATGTTCCAGCTGCTCAATTAGCCGAATCATCTTGTGGACATGATCCCTAATGTAACGATCGGGCTCCAACCACTAGAGGAATTGTCCGCTTTGGCCATAAGCCTCACGGCTTTGTCTCATAGGCGGAATGGAGAACTTCCCAGGAGGTCACTCATCCTAGGATTTCTCTCAAGCGAGCACGCTTAACCATGGAGTTCTTTCAACTTTCCTGGCCAACACCAAAAGGCGCCTTCAGTGATTAGTTCTCCCATTTTATATATCATTACTTTTTGAACCCAAGATCATCTCTGTGCTTTGTCGATGTGAGATTTGCCTTAGGAACCTTTCTCCCCCCTTTTCGAGACTCAGCGTCCTCGCTGATGTTTTTCCCACCATTGCCCAAGAGGACACGCAAGCGGCTCTGATACCAATTGTAATGGTCGGACTCCAACCACTAGAGGAATTGTCCGCTTTGGCCATAAGCCTCATGGTTTTATCCCATAGGTGGAATGGAGAACTTCCCAGGAGGTCACCCATCCAAGGATTTCTCTCAAGCGAGCACACTTAACCCTGGAGTTCTTCAAACTCTCTAGGCCATTCCACCAAAAGGCGCCTCTAGTGATTAGTTCCCCCTAGACCATCTCCGTACTTTGTCGATGTGGGATTTGCCTTGAACTCTTCTGACACTTTTGCAGATCTAAACTCCAGAAATCTCAGTCGATAGTTTACTGGTTTTACTTTCAGTACCTGCGCGAGGAAGCAATTCCATCGCGCTAAGCATTTCTGCTTAGTGGTGCAATAATATAACAAGAAATAATATATACAAATAAAGAAAGAAATAAATCATAATTTGGATATCCAGAAATCAATTATTCTAACTGTATTGTATTTTAAGTCTCTACGGTTCTACAAATTGTATCTTTATTGTGTTTCTATTGCTAATCTCTTTTACTCATTTCATTCAATACTTAATTTAATTGTACTGAAATTTCCTTATACTTAACTTAACTTAACTACCTGAATTGAATAATGTTTTAATTGACTGTCCATGTAGCCTATACACTGACCAGACTGGAAAAACGGATATACTAGCACTGGGTACCTAGTACCTCGGGCCGTCACACCATCGATCACAAAGTGTCTCCCGGTGTGCAAACAGTGTGGCTAAAAAGCCATATAATCAATCAGGCATTAAGCCGAGTATAATAACACAATCTGTATAGCCATAGGATATTAAAATCATAGTATGGAATAATAAGCCATAAAACACAATATGACGTAAAGCCATTTACAGAACAGCTGTCAGAATCCTATTGGCATGCCAACCTATCCAAACTAGTCAACTAGGCAAACTAGGGCATATTACAAGATTAAATATTTATTTCTTTATTTTTAGGGTTTACTGGTCATTATATAATTCACTGGTCAATGAAAATATTGAACTTTTTAGATATCATGGATAAGTTGATTCTAGTATCAACATGTCACAATTTACAATTCAATATGCTGTCAATATAATGCAATTTACCCTTTTCACAAGTTGGCATTCATTGCCAAATTACTTCAAGCATCATTTTATGTAATTGTTAAATTCTCAATTTTTGTATACTAGATTGGTCTAGCTTAAAGTCCTATTTCTTTTGGTTTTTAGCTTCTGGTCGAAGAAGCAAAATTGTAGCTCTATGTCTTATTGCACTCTGGACAAAATTTCAGGTCATTATGAGTTGTATAGACCAAGATATGGTCAATTTACTAAAACTAGACAGATTGCACCTTTAGTGTAAAATTTGGTCAATTTTGGGTCACTTTTGGTTCTAGCAGTTTTGGTACCCAAAATTGTGCAAGCTATTTGACTTGGTTTTGGCTATTTCTGGGCTTTGGTGTCTTCATAAGAATTATAGCTCTATGTCTTATTGCACTCTGGACAAAATTTCAGGTCATTCTGAGTTCTATAGACCAAGATATGATCAATTTACTAAAGCTGGACAGATTGCACCTTTACTGCAAAATTTGGTCAATTTTGGGTCACTTTTAGTTCTAGCAATTTTGGTATCCGAACTTGTGCAAGCTATTTGACTTGGTTCTGGCCATTTCTAGGCTTTGGTGTCTTCATAAGAATTGTAGCTCTATGTCTTATTGCACTCTGGGCAAAATTTCAGGTCATTCTGAGTTGTATAGACCAAGATATGGTCAATTTACTAAAGCTGGACAGATTGCACCTTTAGTGCAAAATTTGGTCAATTTTAGGTCACTTTTAGTTCTAGCAGTTTTGGTATCCGAATTTGTGTAAGCTATTTGACTTGGTTTTGGCCATTTATGGGCTTTGGTGTCTTCATAAGAATTGTAGCTCTATGTCTAAGCTATCCACGGTAAAAAGTTTAGTTAATTGGACCTGTTTTGAGTGAGTTATGGTCATCCTAATGACTACTGTTCATATGGTCAAAAATATGGGTTTGCAAGGTTGCCATTCCGGATTTGGTCATTTTTAAGGTCAGTTTCTAAGCAGAATTTTGGCAACATTTCTACATGAAAGTTGGCCTGTAACACCCCGAACCTCCGAGTTATGAATAGTACCATTTTTGGTCCGTGACTAATACTATTCAAAGACACCTTGAGGACCAAAAATAAATTGAAAATTAATTGAGATAGACACAATAAAAATTCTAGTGAACAAAAAAGCTAAGGACTCATCGGGTATTATAAAAAGAAGGATTATGACCCGATGAGGGGCATTTTGGTCAATTCACCTCAAGAGTTGACTTTTAACCAAAATGTCAATTACATTAAATAAAATTAATGAATTAAATTATGGGGTAAAATTTGAAGAAAAATTCAAGTAAAAATACGTAAGGGAAAATTTAAGAAATGAAAACTTAAACTTTCATTTCCATTATAACAAAATTAAAATGAAAGACTTATGGGTTTTGATAGTTAAATTTAATTATTTAATTAAAAGGAAAAATTAAGTGTAAATGTAAAAACAAAAAAGAATAAGAATTTAATTTAATTATCCTTATGACACAATTAAAATTTATAATTTTAATAAGCTAAGTTTGGGGATAAATATATACATATATATATATATATATATATATATATATATATATATATATATATATATAAATAAGAAGACAAATGTCTTCTTCATTTCTTTTTTTTTATAAGATGCCACCACCCTCTCCTCTCTCTTCCTCTCTCTCTCTCTTTTTCTCTTGTTCTTCCACTTCTTCCCCTCATCGATATATATATAAAAATAAGAAGACAAATGTCTTCTTTATTTATTTTTTTTTTTTATAAGCTGCCACCACCCTCTCCTCTCTCTTCCTCTCTCTCTCTCTTTTTTCTCTTGTTCTTCCACTTTTTCCCCTCATTGATTTCCCCCCCCCCCCCCAAGTTTTAATTCCCTTAAATTCTCTTCATAAATTCCATAGCCCACTAAAAGAAAACATCAAAGAGATCTTTAATTGAGAGATTAAAAGCAAGGAGAACAAGAATTGGAAGAAAAGTGAAGTTGGAAGGAAATCAATAAGAGGTAAGTTTCTTTTCATGTTAGATTAGTTGTGTAAGCTTGGAATGAAGTTAATTTATGATGAAATTTCATAAGAAAATGAAAGAAAACATGTATGGAACCTAAACTAGGGTTTTGGCCAAATGGGAGGAAAATTAGTTTTTGATGTATTTTTAGTTAAATTGATGATAAATCTAAGTTAAAGTGAAGTAGTATGCATGATTGGAAGTAGTAAGATTTCATGGGATTGCATAAATTGAATTATGGAAGATTAGGGTTCGTGGGGAAATTGGGTTTTGGTACTAGAGAGTGAAGTTGGTGTGTGTAGTGTTAAATTACAATCATTTGAGATTTATTTAGTTTGAATTGAAATTGGGTTGATGAATGGAAGTAATGAAATGGTAGGATTAGGGAAAATTACAAACTTTTGTGTTTGAAAATTGTGGTGTTTGTGCTAGGAAGTGCCATTGAT
This sequence comes from Hevea brasiliensis, assembly GCF_030052815.1. Lineage (NCBI taxonomy): Eukaryota > Viridiplantae > Streptophyta > Magnoliopsida > Malpighiales > Euphorbiaceae > Hevea > Hevea brasiliensis. Next base: position 29,263,731 of record NC_079508.1, on the reverse strand, counting down.
GTGTCAATGCTAAATTACAGTCATTTTGGGTGAATTAAATGTGAATTGAGGTTGGTTAATGGAAGTAATTGAAGAAATGAGAAATTGAACTTAGGGCAGAATTTTGTACACTGATATCAGTGTGTTGGAAGCCTATAACTTAAGCTACACAACTCCAATTGGTGTGAAACCAATTGGAAACGAAACATGATACATAGGGCTAGAATTTTCGTGAAGGTATCTTGCCTCAAAAATGACCTTAAGCTACCCGAAATGGGCCTTGAAATAGGAGATAAAATTCTGGAACCTGCAGAATTATGTACATAAACAGTAAAGCTTAAACAGCCATAACTCTCTCTAGAAAACTCCAATTTAGGTGATTCTTAAACCGATGGAAACCTAAGACATAGTAGAACATTTCATATGAAGAACTTGAGGCCAAATTATGGACTTAACCCACTCAAATTGCTGAGCAAAGTTGAATCACTGAATCTACAGAATTGCAGATTTACCATATGAACAGTAACATTTGAATAGCCATAACTCTCTCTAGAAAACTCCGATTTAGGTAATTCTTAAACCGATGGAAACCTAAGACATAGTAGAAAATTTCATATGAAGAACATTGACCAAATTATTGACTTAACTTGATCAAATTGCTGAACGAAGTTAGATCGATAAATCTGCCAGAACTAAATCTGCAGCATGAAGCGATGGCGTGAGCGATGAATGGTGTTTTGGGCATAACTTGAGCTACACAGCTCCGAATTATGCGATTCAAAAAGGAAAATAAAGTTAAGACCTAAATGAACAATTTTTCATGAAGAACACCTCACCAAATTATGATCGAAACTAGGTAAAAATTGGGTTCAAAGATTGGGGCACCAAGTTGTCCCAAAACCAAAATATTCTAAAATTTTCAAAGCTAACTTGGGACGCATTAGACATGCATGTAATGAGTTCTTGGCAGCAATTGAGATTGGTATTGAGGTATTCTATTTGTGTATTTTCAGTAGAAAAAGAAGTTGGAAAAGACAAGGAGAAGTAGGTAACAAGAAAGGAAAGCATTGAAAGTTTGTGCACAACTAACATTTTCTTCATTTTTAAACTTGTAAATTGCTTGGAATGTGTTAAATTGAATGAGTTTGCTTTGAACAAGTTTACTTTGACTGAAATATGATTTTTCTCTTGCATTTAAGAAATTTAGGTGTTGCCACCTTTTTTTGGATATTATGATGAATTTAAATGTGTTTATTGGTTTATAAATGTGATTGTTGAATGGAAAATTTTTGGAAACTGTTTTGAAACCACAGTTAGCATGACAGTCCCTTTCGAAACTCCCCACTAGTAACGGCTACTTGGGGTTGGTAATTGATATTAATTATGTCTCCCATTAATAACGATTAGTGGGGTAAGACTACATGAGTACTCATTTGCTAGCTAGCCCTTCCCTCATTAATAACGATTAGTGAGGTTGAGATTGCTTTGTCGTGGCGTACAACACGGCACTGACTGTGAAATTTTATTGTAACATCCTCACTTTAGCTAGACCGTACAGTCTACTGTTCTGGTGACCAATGTCGGTCCGGGCAGCTTGAATGTTTGAAATTATATATAGACTAGAGTGAGGAGTTATTAAGTAACTAAATAATGCTCATAAAAATCAAAGAAAAATTTTAGAAACCAAATACACTAAGGTTAAACGAGCCGAAACACCAGGGATGGGTAACCTAAAAGGAAAGTAACGGTGAAGGCCGTTAGCAGCCCTAGACCAGGGGGGAAAAATTATAAAATAATTTTTGAGACTCCAGAGAAGGGTTATTGAGGTTCTTATGGCATTAGAATTCCAAGAAAATAGTTAGAAAAATTTTTCTATCGGTACACACAATTTTGGCTCGGTAAGCCAAACGGAGGGCATTTTGGTCATTTCGTCTTCAGAGATGATTATTGACCAACTTGTCCATTTATGTAAATGAATTATATAACATAAAATATGAATAAATGTTGTTAAAAATTTAATTGAAATTAAATAGACAAGAAATGGTGAGAAATTGAAAGAAAATGGAATAATGACATCATAATGATGTCATTAAAATTCTCCCAACCAATCAAAACTTGACACATGGCATAATCTTATTTAAAAGAGGCTAAATGGGCAGAAAATGAAAAAAAAAATCAGAAGACCTTCTCCTTTCTTCTTCTTGGCGTCACTACCTCCTCCATAGCTAACCAAAACCAAGCTTTTCAAAGCTTGATTCCACCACTTTCTACCCAACAAAACCCTAACCTAGCAACACTAAAAAGTGTTCTTACACCTTGGCAAGTCTTTTGGGAGCAAAAAGGAAAAGAAAGGAGGAACCCTAGCAAGTGAGAAATCTCATTCCATAAGAGGTTAGTGACCAAAACCTTAAATTTCAATTCAATTTCATGTTTAAGCACTATATTGGTGATTAAATGACAAAGAAACTTGATGAAAGACATTGGTATGCCATCCCTTATTTTTGGCAGCCATGGTTAGGGTTTGATGGTGTTGAATTTAATAAAGTTAAAAGGGTATTAGGGCTGCCCACAATATGTATTTGCTAAGTAGATTGATGAAATAAAGTGAAAATGCATGATTTTGAAATTGTTGAGTTAGGGTTTGGGTTGAAGAATGAGATTTGATCTTGTGATGATGAAAGTAGGTTTTAATGGTCAATTAGTGACCATTTGGTTTGGTTTGAACCAGAAATGAAGTGAATTGGGTTGTGGGATTTGAGGTTGGAGTGGCTGCCTTGTGTAACCTGCAGGTTTGGCTATGAGTCCAGCCTGTTTGGACAGCCATAACATGAATTGTAGAGGTTCAATTGGTGTATGGCCAATTGGACATGAAACTAGACACATAATGTCACAACTTTGATGAAGAAACCATGCCCAGAAAACAAAATCAACTTGACCAAAAGTTTGCCCTAATCCGGGTGACCTGCAATCTGCTTGGGCAAAATGACCAAATGAACATTATTTGGTCATTTGGCCATAACTCAATGTAGAAAGGTCCAATTGACCTGAAATTTTACCAGAAACAAGGTGACATATAGACCAACAACTTTCATGAAGAAACCTGACCCAAATTATGACCATAACCTAGTCAAATTTCCAACCAAACTTGAGTCACCAAATCTGGCAGAACCAGTTTTGCCCAGAAATTTGGAATCTGTCCAATCCGGCCAGTTATGGTATTTAGGCCATAACTTGAGCTACAAAACTCCAAATGGAGTGATTCAAAAAAGGAAATTCATCTAGACAAAATAAGGAACAACTTTTATGTTGATCACTTTTCCAAATTTCCACTTCAAATATGACTAATGGAACAGTAAAGACAAAGCATGAAAACTGAAATTTTTGTCTAATTATCATTAAGCTTAGAGATGGTATTGGCAACCAATACCAACAAGTTTTAAATGCAAAATGTGGTTTATTGATGATAATTAAACTAATTTACCTATTATCAATGCAAAAGTCAACATTTTGGTTGACCAGTGAAATGAATAGTAGTCATAAAAATTTCAATTTCAAAGAATTACACAAATAAAAGGTGTTAAATGCCCTAGTAGGCCTAATGTGATTGGTTGGATAGTTTGGCTTGCCAATAGGGTTCTGTTAGCAGTACTGCATATGGCTTCATGCCATTCTGTATTTCATGGCTTCCCATGCCATTCTGTGACATAATAGCCTTTGGCTATGATATTGAGTTGTTATGCTTGGGTTTAATCCCCGATAATTATTACAGCTTATTAGCTGTTCGGTTGCACACCGGGAGACACAATGTGACCGATGGTGTGATGGTCCGAGGTACTTAGTACCCAGTGCTAGTTTACCCGTTTATCCAATCCAGTTGACTAAGTTAGGTTACTCTGGCAATGTTAATAAATCTTTCCTAACTTAAATCGAATAACACTGCAATAAATATCAGAAACTAAGTCTACCCAGAAATGTAAACATACATTCTGCATAATTTATTTTTTTTTTTTTTTTTATATTGTCACCACTAAGCAGAATTGCTTAGCACGTCACTTTTGTCACGCGCAGGTACTGGAGACACAGCTGGGGAGTCCAGCAGGCCGCACACTGGGTGAGCCTTCATATCTGCACTCAGAGTTCAGAGTCACCTCACATTGCAGTGCATTTGGTAGGACATTAGGCCATCTAGGATATTTTGATATTTTGTATTTTGTAAACTTTTGTTATGTACATTATAAACTCATGTAATCATATTTTTGCTGTAATTATCAATGAACTGTGTTCAGAAATAAATATGAGTATTTCTCATTGAATTTGGTATGATATGAGATGAATGTAAATTTTGAGATATTGAAGTGAATTGAGAATATATTGGAGGTTGACTGAGAATAATATGATGATATTATTGGAAGTGTTTTTAAACAGGTTCAGAAGAACTGTTTTCCAATTTATAGCCGGCACTTTGCCGGATTTTCTATAAAATTTGCGAAAAAATTTAGATTTATCAAAAAATTATAAATAAATGAATAAAAAGGGATTAATTGAAATTGAAACATGAATTGATGTTCCGACACACTGAGTGACATAACTTGCTCGGCTACACTGTAGACAGGTAAGGGGTGTCACATTTAGTGGTATCAGAGCATCGGTTTAGGCATTTCTGGGCCTAGATAGAGTACATACCATTGCATTGCATTTGTAAATATTGAGGTGACACTAATGCAGTCTGTTTGTCTTCTTATTTTGAATAGGACATGGATCCTGCTTCGCAAAGAGCAGTTGATGAAGAGGTGGAGAGTCATGCTCCACAAGGGTTGAGTCTGGGGGCAGGGGAGAATCTGCTCCACCAGCAGCTGAGGCACCTGCTCAACCTCAGTTTGCACTATTTCAACAAATGACCGAATTCTATCTGTAAATGATGGGGGCAATTCCACCACCACAACCACAGCCACAACCTCCACCTGCCCCACAGAAGTCCCATTTGGAGAAATTGCGAAAACATGGGGCTGTAGACTTCTTTGGAAAGAGGGAGGATGATCCCATGGCTGCAGAAAATTGGTTGGACAGAACCATCAGAGTACTGAAACAGTTGAATCGCACTCGAGCGTAACTCGTGGGTCTGTGTCCCTACTTCAGGATGACGCATATCAGTGGTGGGACACAGTAACCAGTGAGGTACAATATGAATGGATCACTTGGGAATTCTTCCTTGCGGAGTTCAGGAAGAAATACATTAGCAAAGTGTATTTAGAGGAGAGAAGAAGGGAATTTATCGATGCGAGACAGACGGTTGTCGATGGTGAGTATGAGCATGAATTTGTCCGACTGAGCCGGTATGGGAGGGAGATAGTCCCTACTGAGGCAGAGAGGTGCAGACAGTTTGAGGAAGGGCTCAGTGACAACATCAAAGTCATGATCACAGCACTGGAGATTATGGATTTTTCTAAACTGGTGGATGCTGCATCAAAAGTGGAAAGGGTTAGAATCAATGAGCAAAATAGAAGGGAAAGACAGCAGAAGAGAGGTCCGGGTCAGTCCAGTGCATTCTCTGCTCCCAGCAAGAAGAGTAAGGGTCCTCCTGCTTAGAGTTCAGGACCACCATAGGGTCAGGGTCAGTCTCAGGGGCCCAGACCACAGTTTACACCTAGGAGAGGCTAGTCCACACAATCAATGGGCAGCTCTCCAGGGACGGTATTTAGGGGACCAGCCCCTGCATCTTCTGCTTGTCAATACTGTCAGAAGTGGCATAAGGGGGAGTGTTGGCGAGTGATAGGTGCATGCTTACGGTGTAGATCGACAGAACACCAGATCAAGAATTGTCCGAAGAGGATTACTACTATTGCCCCAACACAAACTGACAGGCCTGCTCCTGCACCACAAAGGGGTAGGAAACCTGGTAAACCTGAGACAGCTGGTCCATCACTGAGGCACCAGATCTCAGTCACGAGAGGCTAGACACTAGAATACCAGCCAGGGCTTATGCCATCAGAGCTCAGGAGGAGCAAGATGCCCCGGATGTCATCAGGGGTACGTTTTCCCTCTACAACACTTCTGTACATGCATTGGTGGATCCAGGATCCACTCATTCATACATTTGCATCAAACTACCCATAGAGAGGGGAGTTTCAATAGAGGAGAGTGATCAAGACATTCTGTTCACAAATCCACTAGGCCACAGTGTGGTAGTGAATAAGGTGTATAAAGGGTGCCCGTTGAGGATTCAGGGGCATGAATTCTCGGCAGACCTAATTGAATTGCCCTTCCACGAGTTTGACGTGATTTTGGGAATGGACTAGTTGTCACGTCATCAGGCAATAGTTGATTGCAAATTGAAGAGGATTTCTCTGAAAACTTATGAGGGTAATGAGATCACTGTTGTGGGTGAAAGGACAGATTTCCTGTCCAATGTTATCTCAGCCACAGTTGCAAGAAGATTGATGAGAAAAGGCTGTGAAGCTTACCTAGCACACGTGGTGGATACTAGGCAAGCTAAGCCAAATTTGTGTGATATACCCACAGTAAGAGACTTCCCAGATGTGTTTCCTGAGGAGTTGCCTGGTTTACCACCAGAAAGGGAAGTCGAGTTTGCTATTGAGGTAATGCCGGGTACAGCACCCATTTCTATTGCTCCTTATAGGATGGCACCCACTGAATTGAGGGAGTTGAAAATTCAGTTGCAAGAGTTGCTTGATAAGGGGTTCATACGCCCCAGTGTGTCACCATGGGGAGCTCCGGTGCTATTTGTGAAGAAGAAGGATGGAACCTTGAGATTGTGTATTGATTACCGGCAGTTGAATAAAGTAACTGTGAAGAATAAATATCCATTGCCCAGAATTGACGATCTGTTTGATCAGTTGAAGGGAGCCGGTGTATTTTCAAAAATTGATCTCAGATCAGGGTATCATCAGTTGAGGGTAAAAGATGCAGATGTGTCAAAAACTGCATTCAGAACCCGGTATGGGCACTATGAATTTCTAGTGATGCCGTTTGGGTTAACAAATGCACCAGCAGCATTTATGGACCTTATGAACCGTATCTTCCATCCATACTTAGATCGGTTTGTAGTAGTCTTTATTGATGATATTTTGGTGTATTCCAAGACCAGGGAAGAACATGATGAACATTTGAGGATTGTTCTGCAAACCCTGCGAGAAAAGAAGTTGTATGCTAAGTTGTCCAAGTGTGATTTTTGGATGAGTGAGATCTCCTTTCTTGGACACATAGTGTCAGCTAAGGGGATTAGAGTAGATCCCAAAAAGATAGAAGCAGTGATGGAATGGAAGCCTCCTAGAAATACAACTGAGGTCAGAAGTTTCTTGGGGCTAGCTGGATACTACAGAAGATTTGTGAAGGGGTTCTCTCTTATAACTGCTTCAATGCCCAAGTTGTTGCATAAGAATGTGAAATTTGGCTGGAACGACAAGTGCCAAGCCAGTTTTGAGAGGTTGAAGGCTATGTTGACAGAAGCACCAGTGTTAACACAGCCAGTTTCGGGAAAGGACTTTGTGATCTATAGTGATGCCTCGCATAATGGGCTAGGGTGTGTATTGATGCAAGAGGGGAAAGTGGTCGCCTATGCTTCTAGGCAGCTAAGGCCACATGAACAGAATCACCCTACCCATGATCTAGAGCTCGCAGCAATTATCTTCGCACTGAAGATATGGAGGCACTACTTGTATGGTGAAAAGTGCTACATTTACATAGACCACAAGAGTCTAAAATATTTGCCAACCCAGAAGGAGCTCAACCTTAGACAAAGGTGATGGATTGAGTTCCTGAAGGACTATGATTGTGTGACAGATTATCATCCTGGGAAGGCAAATGTAGTGGCTGATGCTTTGAGCAGGAAGTCCATCACAGCTTTAAGATCACTAAATGCCTGTCTGTCCTTAGCTCAAGATGGAGCTATTTTGGCTGAGTTGCAAGTGAGGCCAACCCTACTACAGCAAATACAAGATGGGCAGAGGGCAGATGAAAAACTAATGGCCATTGTGGGTAAAATTTCTGAGGGGAAGGAAACTGAATATGAGGTGAAAGCAGATGGGTGTCTATATTATAGAGGAAGAGTGTGTGTACCAGATGATGGGGAACTGAAGACTAATATTCTAAGTGAAGCACACACTAGTGTTTATGCTATGCACCCGAGGAGCACAAAAATGTATAATGATTTGAAGCTTCATTATTGGTGGCCTGGTATGAAGAGGGATATAACTGACTATGTGACTAAGTGTTTGACATGTCAGCAAGTTAAGGCAGAACATCAAGTTCCATCGGGTTTGTTACAGCCTATAAACATACCTGAATGGAAATGGGACCAGGTCACTATGGATTTTGTTAGTGGTCTACCCCTCACCCAAAGGAAGCATGATGCAGTATGGGTGATAGTGGATAGATTGTGAGTCGGCACATTTTCTGCTAGTTAGGGTGACTACTCCTTTGGAGAAGCTAGCAGAATTGTATATCAGTGAGATAGTTAGACTGCATGGAATCCCACTTTCTATCATATCTGACCGAGACCCAAGGTTTACAAGATTCTGGAAGAAGTTGCATGAATCCTTGGGTACACAACTCCATTTCAGCACAGCCTTCCATCCTTAGACGAATGGGCAATCAGAAAGAGTAATCCAGGTAAACAACTGAAACCAATTGAACTAATGCAAATATTGAATTGAAATGATAATAATAACATGAAATATATGTCAGGTCCTTGAGGATATGCTGAGGAGTTGTGTCATTGAGTTTGAGGGAAGTTGGGATAGATATCTTCCACTGGCAGAATTTGCATACAACAATAGCTATCAAGCTAGCATCCAAATGGCCCCGTATGAAGCACTGTATGGGAGGAAATGTAGAACTCCAGTGTGCTGGACTGAATTGGGCGAAGATAAGCTGGTAGGACGGACACTGTTAAAGATCGAGGAAAAAGTGAAAATAATCAAAGCTAATCTGAAGATTGCCTCCGATAGACAGAAGTCTTATGCCGACCTGAAGAGAAAAGAGATAGAGTATACAGTTGGTGATAAAGTGTTTCTCAAAGTCTCACCATGGAAGAAAATACTGAGGTTTGGAAGAAAGGGTAAGTTGAGCCCTACGTTCATTGGCCCATATGAAGTCATTGAACGTGTGGGACCAGTAGCCTACAGGCTAGCTTTACCACCAGAGCTGGACAAGATCCACAATGTGTTCCATGTGTCTATGCTAAGATGATACCACTCAGATCCTTCACATATCATCTCCATGGAAGAAATTGAAGTACAACCGGATTTGACATATGAAGAGGAACCCATACGGATCCTGGCTCGGGAAGTAAAAGAGTTGAGGCATAAGCATATTCCACTGGTGAAAGTGCTTTGGAAGAACCACAACACCGAGGAGGCAACTTGGGAAAGTGAAGAGATGATGAGGCAATAGTTCCCTCAACTGTTTGCATCAGGTAAGTTTCGAGGACGAAATTTTTATTAGAGGGAAGAGTTGTAACATCCTCACTTTAGCTAGACCGTACAGTCTACTGTTCTGGTAACCAATGTCGGTCCGGGCAGCTAGAATGTTTGAAATTATAAATAGACTAGAGTGAGGAGTTATTAAGTAACTAAATAATGCTCATAAAAATCAAAGAAAAATTTTAGAAACCAAATACACTAAGGTTAAACGAGCCGAAACACCAAGGATGGGTAACCCGAAAGGGAAGTGACGGTGAAGGCCGTTAGCAGCCCTAGACCAGGGGGGAAAAATTATAAAATAATTTTTGAGACTCCAGATAAGAGTTATTGAGGTTCTTATGGCATTAGAATGCCAAGAAAATACTAAAAAAATTTTTTCTATCGGTACACACAATTTTGGCTCGGTAAGCCAAACGGAGGGCATTTTGGTCATTTCGTCTTCAGAGATGATTTTTGACTAACTTGTCCATTTATGTAAATGAATTATATGACATAAAATATGAATAAATGTTGTTAAAAATTTAATTGAAATTAAATAGACAAGAAATGGTGAAAAATTGAAAGAAAATGGAATAATGACATCATAATGATGTCATTAAAATTCTATCAACCAATCAAAACTTGACACATGGCATAATCTTATTTAAAAGAGGCTAAATGGGCAGAAAATGAAAAAAAAAAATCAGAAGACCTTCTCCTTTCTTCTTCTTGGCGTCACAACCTCCTCCATAGCTAACCAAAACCAAGCTTTTCAAAGCTTGATTCCACCACTTTCTACCCAACAAAACCCTAACCTAGCAACACAAAAAAAGTGTTCTTACACCTTGGCAAGTCTTTTGGGAGCAAAAAGGAAAGGAAAGGAGGAACCCTAGCAAGTGAGAAATCTCATTCCATAAGAGGTTAGTGACCAAAACCTTAAATTTCAATTCAATTTCATGTTTAAGCACTATATTGGTGATTAAATGACAAAGAAACTTGATGAAAGACATTGGTATGCCATCCCTTATTTTTGGCAGCCATGGTTAGGGTTTGATGGTGTTGAATTTAATGAAGTTAAAAGGGTATTAGGGCTGCCCACAATATGTATTTGCTAAGTAGATTGATGAAATAAAGTGAAAATGCATGATTTTGAAATTGTTGAGTTAGGGTTTGGGTTGAAGAATGAGATTTGATCTTGTGATGATGGAAGTAGGTTTTAATGGTCAATTAGTGACCATTTGGTTTGGTTTGAACCAGAAATGAAGTGAATTGGGTTGTGGGATTTGAGGTTGGAGTGGCTGCCTTGTGTAACCTGCAGGTTTGGCTATGAGTCCAGCTTGTTTGGACAGCCATAACTTGAATTGTACACATAATTGCACAACTTTGATGAAGAAACCATGCCCAGAAAACCAAACCAACTTGACCAAAAGTTTACCCTAATCCGGGTGACCTGCAATCTGCCTGGGCAAAACGACCAAATGAACAGTATTTGGTCATTTGGCCATAACTCAATGTAGAAAGGTCCAATTGACCTGAAATTTTACCAGCAACAAGGTGACATATAGACCAACAACGTTCATGAAGAAACATGACCCAAATTATGACCATAACCTAGTCAAATTGCCAACCAAACTTGAGTCACCAAATCTGGCAGAACCAGTTTTGCCCAGAAATTTGGAATCTGTCCAATCCGGCCAGTTATGGTATTTAGGACATAACTTGAGCTACAAAACTCTAAATGGAGTGATTCAAAAAAAGAAATTCATCTAGACAAAATAAGAAACAACTTTCATGTCGATCACTTTTCCAAATTTCCACTGCAAATATGACTAATGGAACAGTAAAGACAAAGCATGAAAACTGAAATTTTTGTCTAATTATCATTAAGCTTAGAGATGGTATTGGCAACCAATACCAACAAGTTTTAAATGCAAATTGTGGTTTATTGATGATAATTAAACTAATTTACCTATTATCAATGCAAAAGTCAACATTTTGGTTGACCAGTGAAATGAATAGTAGTCATAAAAATTTCAATTTCAAAGAATTACACAAATAAAAAGTTAAATGCCCTAGTAAGCCTAATGTGATTGGTTGGATAGTTTGGCATGCCAATAGGGTTCTATTAGCAGTACTGCATATGGCTTCATACCATTCTGTATTTCATGGCTTCCCATGCCATTCTGTGACATAATAGCCTTTGGCTATGATATTGAGTTGTTATACTTGGGTTTAATCCCCGATAATTATTACAGCTTATTAGTTGTTCGGTTGCACACCGGGAGACACAATGTGACCGATGGTGTGATGGTCCAAAGTACGTAGTACCCAGTGCCAGTTTACCCGTTTATCTAGTCCAATTGACTAAGTTAGGTTACTCGGGCAATGTTAATAAATCTTACCTAACTTAAATCGAATAACACTGTAATAAATATTAGAAACTAAGTCTACCCAGAAATGTAAACATACATTCTGCATAATTTATTTTATTTTTTTTTATATTGTCACCACTAAGTAGAATTGCTTAGCGCGTCGCTTTTGCCACGCACAGGTACTGGAGACACAGCTGGGGAGTCCAGCAGGCCACACACTGGGTGAGCCTTCATATCTGCACTCAGAGTTCAGTGTCACACCCTACCCCTCTGTAAGGCATAACATGATCCCGTAGTATACCTAATGAATTACTAACTCCGTCTACTGACAACCCATTAAATACACTACAAGGGATTTTAAAAACTTTTCTTACTTCTTTTACAGTGGTGAGCACTATTTACAGGTGTTAAAGACTTTGGTGAACTGAAGTGAAATAACTAACTCATTTGATTTATTTGGAATTTCTGTAAAAATTTTGGCAGAGTGCCATCTGCATTTTGGACAAAACAGTTCTTCAGAAAACCTGTAAAAAGCACTTCAATAATTTTCCAAATCTCAACTCCAATACATTTCTCGACACAACCATTTATCAACTCAATTCCATAGAAATTTTTCAAAGTCTAAGATAAGGAAATATAATACAATTTTCACAAGTCAAATAACTCATAATTAATTTACAACTTCAAGTTACAACTTGAATTTACAACTGCTCAAAACCAAAAACAAAATATACATACAGTGTCATACATTACTGTACAAAATGCAAAATACTGGTATACTCATAATACCAGGTAATCCCTCGCTGGATGTATATGCAGCCTAGTCTGCTGCCCTGTCTGTCTCTCTACCTGCGACAGCAATAAAAAGCTGTCGCTGAGACAATGTCTCAGTGGTGCACAACATTAACCAAATACAATTTAAATCACAATTCATAAATCATGTAAATAGTGGATACTTAAAACCATAGTCAAATTCAAGACAATAAATGTCAATAAGAATTTAAACTCATTTGTCAATATCACAATAATTTTCATGAGTTAGATCATGTTTGAATTCAAAAGACAGTATATGTCAATGAGAGTTTAAATCCATTTCACAATCTCACAATACATATCAATAAATCACACACAGCTTAATCATGATCCATAGTTCAATTCGTCCCAAAAGCCGATGGCTAATGAGGTATTCAATTCGTCCCAAAAGTCGATGACTAATGAGGAATAACACAGCTAGCTAGCAAAAATATGAGTACTCATCCAATTCGTCCTCAACAGGCACACACCTCAACACTTCAGCCAGAGAGGGAATTCAATTCGTCCCACTAGACAAGCTACTGAGGAACACAATCAATATACATGATAGCTGTGGTTTCAAACCATTTCCAATGCTTTTAAATCAATAAGTATCCATCAATGTCATTCAAACAATTTCTCACAGTTTCAAATCATTTACAATGCTTTTCAAGCAATAAATATTCATTCAAATACATTTCCACAATTTAAAACAATAATATACAAATATTCAATATTTATTTCAATTGAAAATAATTCAAAAGAAATAGTTGTTGTGCACAAACCTCTGATATTTGTCTCCTGGTCCTGACTCAGTATTTCTTTCCCTTTTGCTGAGTCCTTGTTAACTGAGAAACACAATTTGAAGTGTTTCAGTGCTAAATTAAACTGTCTCTATCGATGGTGTTTGGTAAATAATGCACTGAACTCCATTATTCACTTAATCACCTAATATACCGACCCTCGTTGCGTTTTAGGTAAATTAGGTTTTAGTGTCGTTAATATGTCACATTCGATAGGGTTTTAGATTTGGTACGTTTTACCAAAGTCATTTCCTTGCTTAGTGCATTTTAATGCAAATTGCTGGATTCTGGGACACTGGTTTGACCTAACCAGACGGTCTAGTTCCCTCGGTTTTCGAGTCTCGGTCGAAACTACAAACTTGTAGATCTATGTCTTATTGCACGCGGGCCAAAATTTCAGGTCAATCCGAGTTAAGTAGACCAAGTTATGGTCATTACACTATTGCTGGTCAAATGGCATCAATTTAGGTCAATTTTTGGTCAATTTGGTCAACTCTGGTTCGGCCAGTTTTTGGACCCGAACTTGTGCAAGCTTTTTGACTTGCTTATGGTCATTTCTGGGCTTTGGTGTCTTCATAAGACTTGTAGGTATGGGTCTTAACTATTCATGGTTAAAATTTCAGGTCAATTGGACCTGTTTTGAGTGAGTTATGGCCTAAACACTCACTGCTGCCCAAATGGTCAGTTTTTAGGTCTCAAGTGTACCTAATCCGAATTGGTCATTTTTCACATCACCTTGCAAGCAGAATTTTGGTATGTTCTCTCAATGAAAGTTGGCACATTTTGTGCCTAGTTTCACCTCAAATTGGTCTCATACCAATTGAGGTTACACATTTCAGGTTATGGGCTAAAATGTACACTGCCCTCAATATGCATTTCACACCCCACTTCAAACACACATATACCTTGCAATTTGGTTCACTTCCCTACCAATCTGTTTTGGTACATTACCAAAAGCATTTTCTACATTACATCAACATTACTTTGGGCAGATTACCATTACCCTCAACACACCAAATATAATTCACATTTACAATATCTCAATACCATCACATACACACTTAAAGACCACTAATTCTCACATACACTTTACACAATAATTTCATACACATATCCTTCATTCCTTAATGCCACAATTCTGCCAACACTCCCATGAATATACACATTTATTCAAGTGTCCCCAAGGCTGCCGAAATTTGTCCTTCAACATCAAATAGCCCTACAATTTACCAATTCCCATCCAAGTGCATAAATCACAATATATATGTGAAATAATTCATTAGGATATTAAACCACCATGATCAACATTATTCCTCATCAATTATATGCATAATAATTCATCAAATGCATGACCCCATGGCTGTCCAAAAATGGCTATTTCAATAACTAGTTAAACTCTAAAATTTCCTTCACAAAACTAACACCCATAACATGCACACAAAACTTAACAAAGGAATTCTCAAAAAAATGCAAACTTACCTTTAATTGTAACTTGCTAAACCTTCACCAAACTTCTCAAAATTGGTATCAATATCTTCCTTGTGATGTGTAGACCATTTTTTGTGAAGGAACTTAAAGGATTGGAGTTGAAATGGAGAGAGGAAATCAAGCTTTACACAACACGTCCATGGAGGTTTCAAGGTTCTTCATTTCGGCAAGTTGAATGCAAATGAGGAAGATGAATTATTCAGCTGCATTTTAAGTGTACACATGTCCCACTATGTATTTAATTAATCCCCTTAGTGGTCCACTAAAAAATTATATCATATAATAAGCCAAATGTGCATTTATTCCACATTAACCCATGATTTTCCACTATTTATTTTAGGTACCACCAATTTAATTTTTCATTTCATTTTCTAAGTGTAATATTATTTATTTTTAATGGAAATTTAGGTCAAAAGACACTTCGGGATGTCAAATGACCATAATGCCCCTGTTAGATTCGTTCGATTTTTCGGTAACACCGTATTTTGTCTGTTTTTCGATTTCTCACTTTTCTTTGTACTAATTATTTAATTTTTCTTTGATCTTTCTTATGATATTTATTCTTCAATAAGGTTCTATTTAAGTCCTAAAAATATTTTCCAGGGTTCCTCGCAGTCCAGGGCTAGTCAACGGTCCACGCCGTGGCTTCCCGGTGCGGTCACCCATCGTTAGGTTTCCCGGCTCGTTTAACTTGGTCACATTTCTTTGCTATCATTTTTCCTTTGTTTTTCTTGTACTTTCTTTTCTTGTATTTCATTATTTTTTGTCTCCTCACTCATATCGAAGTACGGTTCTAGGCATCCTAGCTGTCCGGACAACACTAGTCACCGGAGCAGCAGAACGCACTACCGAACTTTGGGGTGTTACAATTCTCTCCCCCTTAAAATAAATTTCGTCTCGAAATTTTACCTGGCATTAATCTCTAAATAGCTGTGGGTGCTGTCTCCTCATATCCTCTTCACGTTCCCAAGTAGCTTCCTGGCCTGAATGATGGTTCCACAGCACTTTAACCAGGTGTATCTGTTTGTTCCTCAGCTGTTTCACCTCATAAGCCAGAATTCTTATGGGTTCTTCCTCATATGAGAGGTCTGGATTTACTTCAATCTCTTCAACTGATAGTATATGAGATGGGTCAGATCTGTACCTCCTTAACATGGACACATGGAAGACACTGTGTATCCTTGCTAACTCTGGAGGTAATGCTAACCGATATGCCAAAGGACTCACTCTTTCCAGAACTTCATATCGTCCGATGAAACGAGGACTCAGTTTCCCCTTTCTGCCAAATCTCATAATCCTCTTCCAAGGAGAAACTTTGAGGAATACCTTATCACCCACTGCGTACTCAATATCTCTTCTTTTCATATCAACATAGGCCTTCGACGGTCCGATGCAGCCTTGAGTCTATCTCTCGATCAACTGATCTTTTCCTCTGTCTCACGAACAATTTCCGCCCAATCATCTTCCTTTAACCTACCTCATCCCAACATAGGGGAGTTCTGCACTTTCTACCATACAAAGCTTCATATGGAGGCATCCCAATGCTTGATTGGTAGCTGTTGTTATAAGCAAACTCAATCAAAGGCAAGTGTATATCCCAACTACCTTCAAATTCAATTACACAAGCCCGTAGCATATCCTCCAATATCTGAATAACCCTCTCATCTTGCCATCCATGCATGGGTGGAATGTCTTTGAAGTTCGTTCGCCTAGTTCCTAGGGCTCTCTCAAGACTACCCTAATCTAGAAGTGAACCTAGGATCTCTGTCGGACACAATTGATACCGGCACTCCATGTAATTTTACAATCTCATATATGTACAATCCGCCAATCTTTCCGTGCTATAGTCCATCCGAATCGCAAAAAGTGAGCAGACTTGGTCAATCACAACTATAACCCATACCGCATCATGACTACTCGTGTCCTTGGAAGTCCTGTAACAAAATCCATAGTTATTCGCTCCCATTTCCACTGCATCGACAAAGGATGTAACAAACCAGCTGGAACTTGATGTTCTGCCTTTACTTGCTGACAAGTTAGGCATTTGGAAACAAATTCAGCTATGTCTCTCTTTATACCCATCCACCAGTAATGCTCTTTCAGCCCTCTGTACATTTTAGTTCCACCAGGGTGCATAGCAAATGGAGACTCATGTGCTTCCTTCATAATGATTTGTCTCAATTCCACATCACTAGGAACGCACATTCGCTCGATGTAGCAATAAACCATCATCTCTCACAGAGAATTCGTGTTTCTTGCCCTGCTGACTTCTTTTCAGAGCTTCCGATACTTTTCATCACTCGAGCAACCATTCTCGACCGATCAATCAACACCGCTGTACATGCCAAGCAACTACCGCTCATCCTCATCATCAATCTCTAAACCGCATGTCAGGCTTTCAATTCACATACCATGGACATAGGAGAAACTCTGAGATTTGCCATAGTCTTGCGACTTAAGGCGTCAGCCACCACATTTGCTTTTCCTGGCTGATAGTCTATTAAGCAATCATAATCTTTGATGAGTTCTAACCATCTCCTCTGCCTCAAATTCAATTCCTTCTGAGTGCCTAAGTACTTCAAGCTCTTGTGATCTGTGAAAATGTAGCATTTCTCTCCACACAGATAGTGTCTCCAGATCTTCAGAGCAAAAACAATAGCTGCTAACTCCAGATCATGTGTTGGGTAGTTCCTCTCATGCGGTTTCAGCATGCGTGATGCATAAGCAATGACATTCCGATCTTGCATCAGTACACAGCCTAACCCACTGTGAGAAGCATCACTATAAATTGTGTATTCTTTACCCGGAGTAGGTAAAGTGAGAACTGGAGCTTCAGTTAAACACCTCTTCAACTCATTAAAACTCACGACATTTATCACCCACCAAATTTTACATCTTTCCGAAGCAGCTTAGTCAGTGGAGAAGATAACATAGAAAACCCCTTCACAAACCGACGGTAATATCCAGCTAGACCCAGAAAACTGCGAATTTCTGTGATGTTCCTGGGTGGCTTCCAATTAAGGATAGCTTCTACCTTGCTGGAATCTACCTTGATCCCTTCAGCTGACACAACATGTCCCAAAAAGGAGATTTCCTTCAGCCAAAATTCACATTTCGATAATTTGGCGTACAGTTGTTTCTCCCTTAAAGTTTGCAGCACAATCCGCAGATGTCTGTCATGCTCTTCTGCATTCCTCGAGTATATCAAAATGTCATCAATAAACACCACCACAAATTGATCAAGATATGGTCTGAAGATAGTGTTCATCAGATCCATAAAAGCAGCTGGAGCATTTGTCCACCCGAATGGCATTACTAGAAACTCATAGTGGCCATATCGAGTTCTGAAAGCAGTTTTTGGAATACTCTGCTCTTGCACCTTCAACTGATAGTAACCAGATCGCAAATCAATTTTGGAGAATACAGCTGCACCCTTC